>NC_049169.1:183560761-183879751 GCF_009769625.2 Cygnus olor
TTTGTTTCAACAGCCATATTACAAATATCTGCCTACAAAAAGAATGGATGATTGTACTTGAAAGGTGTATATGTCTTTAAAAATAAATAGAAACTGTGGGTCTTCAGCATGTCTGCAAATCATTTGAGTCCTAAATAAGGATGTACATACCCAGAATCGGAAATGTTAGCCATGGGGATTTATGAGAGCTCACACAGAAAGTCAGTGACATAACTGATTTAGAATTCAGGAGTTCGTGGCTCTTTGCCCTAAGTTTAACTTACATGCCCACAGTCTGTCTGACTTGAATAAAGAGTTTCTACTCATGAGCATGCTGTCATTTCTTTTTACATCTGTACTCAAATGAGAGGGGCCATACTTGAATAAGTGCCTCAGCCTGAGCACATAAATCTGTTTCAGACTGATACGCCTTCATGCCATTTCTCTGAAACAGCACAGGAAAATGAAAAACAGCTTTCCAATTTTCTGTTGGGACAAGTGCATCACTATAGCTACAGAAGTCAGATACTCTATTCCCATGAATGCATCAAACACACTAATCAAGCAAATCTGTTTATAGACAGTTAAACATTATGAATGAAGGTTTGTTATTGCTAAAGAATAATCCAATTTAGATAGATAAACAATGAGACTGGCTTCTCACCTATACAGATTTGCTTAAAGCTAAAAAAAAGTTCCCATATTTTGATCTGAAAATTCTTGAACTGTCTCTTTCTGGCTTATATTTTTACTGTTATACACAGTCAGCAAAGTGAAACATGCATATTAAAAGTTGGTTTCTGTCTAAGAAATTTTGAAAAACACTAATTTTTAAAATCTAATAATAGACATCACAGACTCAGAGTGAGTCTTTCACTGATTTTATTATAGATATTTGAGCTCACTGTTTCTTGTAATATATGTGGTTTATAAACAAGGACATCATAGAAGGTTTCACAGCAGCTGCTGTTGGTCTCTTTTGTGAAAGCCATTGGCTTGTATGATAAATCAGGCTGGAAGGGACCTGAAGAGTCCAACTTCCCATCCAAAGCACGGTCAGCAGTGGGGGTACACCAGGGCTCAGGGCTTTGTCCATCTGGAATAACAGGTAAGTAAGAAAGCGAATTGACAGAGTTATGGCTCTTGTCCCAGGAAGGTACCTGAAGCTGCAAGTGCAGGAAATTATCTTTCCGAGTAAATGGATTAACTTTTCCTCAGATTCAGAAGGGAACAGAAGAGACATTGCGAATACTTCTATCACAGATCACCCTCCAAAACAGCCTTGCAGCAGCATAGCTGTTCCTGTTCTTCCTGTGGGCTATCAGCTGATTTCAAAGCTGAATTCAGTGAAGAAATAACGCTGAGAGAATTTAGAAGTGTCAAGTGTCAAATGTGAAGTTCTGTCAGTACGACAGAACAAAACCAGTTTTGCAGACCCGAGGCAGAAAAACCATACCACACTACAGCTGAAAGGAATGCAGGAGGGATAGACCTGAAGGGGAAGTCTGTTCAAATATGAGAACTTAAAAACAATGATCAACAAACCTGTATTATCATTCCAGATTCCAGAAGTCAGTCTAAGTGATGGATGTCCACTGCAGAGTCTTTTATGCAATCAAACAAATTGGCCTGTAGAAGCATGGGGCAGGTGGAGACTAATAAGTTCATCTTATCTGTTACACCAGACAGGGTACTTGACTCAAACAGATGAAAGGCTGAGGTCTGAAAGGGTTATGTTGCTACAAGGAGAAGGAATTTGGGAGACTAAGTGGACAACAACTCTTGTTCAGTTGGATTTAATTCAAGTTGCTGTGTTGACTAGAGCCTAAGAGCAACAGATAAGATTGTAGAAGTTGCATTTGCTTGCGCCCATCTACAGAGGACTCCAGAGGACTCATGACTGGATTGCCTTAACATGAACTTTTTGGAGTAAATAAGAATCAAAAGGAAGGAGAAAATAGCCATTTTCCACAGTGAACCACTAGGGATCTGCAGGAATCTGTGGTATTCAACACATTCATAAACAAGCTGGGTAGGTGAGTAAACAGCAAGGTGGCAAAAATATATAATACCAAATTATTACTCAAAAGGGACTGAGAAGTAAAATTGCAGGTGAAAACCAACATAAATAAAGGTTAGTTTCAACCCAAACTTGGAGGATCTGAATCTGAAGGAGAACCTTACCCTGGCTTTTCAGAAGCTGAAGATGCCAAACATGAAAAGCCTGGAAAGCCTGGTCATTAAATTCAGCTACTGCCTTACATTTACCTCACAAATTTGAACTTAGGCCTTGTTAGCAAAAAAAAAAAAAAAAGGACAGTAGTATAGAAAAATGGTGGGATCTTGCAGATGTGAGAGTACAGAAAAATCAGTGCTAAAAGGGCTTGCAGCAAATGAAATATAGAATGCCTGTTTTCCCCAAGGCCTTCCCTTTACAGTATAAACACAGCAAAGCAAAGCTAGAGCCGAACCTAGGCCCACAATATTTGAAATGGCCCATCCTGAAATACTGTACTGGGGCTGTTCTCAGCTAATTGGCTCCAGAGAAAAGGAATACAAAAACACACATATAAAAAGGGAGACCTGAATTAAAGCATGAAGGGATGGGGGAAAACAGCTTTAATTTTTATTATCAGCATTCCCTATTCTGAAGGAGAAAGAAAACTCATCATTTGGTAGCAAGAACTTTTGATGAAACTTCCAGTAAACTGTAATATGACTCATAGCATAATTTCTTGGGCAGCATCTGTCTTCAAACGCTCTGGATGCGTAGGAGGAATGGTAATCAAGGAGTTTTGAAAGATGGCTTTTTAAATGACACATGGTGCACAAAGGAGAAAATAAGATGAACAAATTTAAAGATAGATGGAACAAATTGGAAGGCAGTGTGGATGGACTATCAACCCTTGGGACTAATTTTCCAGTTTTCTCACTGAAAATTTTGTAGGTTTTTAGATCAGTTCCATACCTCCAGCTTTCTTTGAACACCTAGGTTCAAAATCTTTGGGCTTTTCAACATGGATTTAGAGACCACAGTGAGAAAACAAAGACAACTGGATTAAGCTAAAGGAAATCAAGAAAACATGACTTGATGTACGACATCTTAGTTTATGATTTCCAAAGGCTCAAGTAATTGGGGAGGACAGGCTTCATAATGAATCTGACTGAGGGCATTCAAGTGGGAGAAGACTATTCAGAAGTTCATATTTCAAATTATCTCAGCCTGATACTCAGAAGGCTTCAGAATGGAAGAAGGTGGTCACCTAGCCCAATGAATGGCTAAATGATAAAGAGAACAGGTCTGGTGATCCACAGTTAATCACTGAACTCTGGAAAATATCCCTGAATGCAAAATCTCTTATTCTAAACAAGTGTAACAAATGCCAGAAACATACGGCAGGATTTTTATGTCTATGACCAACCTTCTCTCTCGCAAAACTATCATCACAAATCCTGCAACCTTTTCAGGAGGATCTGAGCATGGATAAAACTCTCAAGGGATTCTTGCTACACAATTACAACAGTCTTTATCATTATAATCACTGTACAACAGTTCCCCATACGTTCATCATTTATTCCATCTGTGTATAATAAGGAATACATACTGATTTGTTTCTGGTGATGGGACAAAAAGAGCATAAAGGAGCAATATGTTTACAGAGTATACAAAACTTTCTGTGATTCTAAGACATCTAGCTCCTCTCTTAGGAAGAAAGCTTGTTTCCAAACCCAACACTGAGATGCCTTTGTAAACAAAGTTTCACCCTGAAGTAGCATTAATGTGCTGGTTCTCACCCACAGCAGTGTTATGTTAGGCAAGCTGAAACCCACACACAGATGGGGCCAGATTGTGGCCAGATCCTCAAGTCCAGATATAACCTAACTTGGAGGCAGTGCTGGGGGAAGGTTGTAGGCCCTCCAGAGGGCTCAGCATAGCACATTTAACTGCCTAGGGCTGAGAAGAAATTTCTGCCTTGGATATAAGCTATTTTGGGGAGTGTTATTGCAGATCATGATTGTGTATAACACCATTCTTGAGAAATTAGATTGCCTCATACCAGCCTGAACTGAAATGGGGAAAAAAAAAAAAAAAGACACGCAGAACATGAGCCCTCATATGACTTTTAGATAGTAGTGATAACTGAGAGTAGTAATGGGCAAAACATGGACCGGACATTGTCTAAGAATGAAATAACTGTGAAGAATTTACAATGTAATAATTGTGAATACTATGCGTTGTAGTAATGTGGTGAAGGGACAAGACGTAGAATGTGTGTAAATTGTCCATTTTGTTGGTGTTGTGATGATGTTATATTTATTTTGTTGTGAGTTTTTCTTTCTCTTTCCTTCCTTCCTTCCTTCCTTCCTTCCTTCCTTCCTTCTCTTTCTTTTTTCTTTTTTTTTTTTTTCTTTTTCTTTTTTCTTTCTTTTCTTTCTTTTTTCTTTCTTTCTTTCTTTCTTTCTTTCTTTTCTTTCTTTCTTTCTTTTCTTTTTTCTTCTTTTTCTTTTCTTTCTTTCTTTTCTTTTCTTTCTTTTTTCTTTCTTTCTTTCTTTTTTCTCTTTTTTCTTCTTTCTTTTGTCTTCTTTCTTCTTTCTTTTTCTTCTTTTTTTTCTCTTCCTTCTTTCTTTTCTTTTTTCTTTCTTTTTTTTTTTTTTCTTCTTTTTTTATCTTTCTTTCTCTTTTCTTCCTTCTTTTCCTTCTTTCTTTCTTTTTTCTTTTCTTTCTTCTTTTCTTCTTTCTTTTTTTTTTTCCTTTTTCTTTCTTTCTTTCTTTCTTTCTTTCTTTCTCTTATTCTTTTCTTCTTTATCTCTCCATCTTTTCTCTTCTCTTCTCTCTCTCTCTCTCTCTTTCTTTGATGGCAAATGAACTTTGTGAAGATTTTGATGATTGCGACGTAAGAGTATATTTTATTGATAGTTCTTAAGTATTCTTTTCACAGAGGCAAGGGGAGGAATGTATTGGGTTTACATGACAAGGATTTGGTAGTGGGGGGGGGCTGCTGGGACATAAGGAAATCTGTTCTGATCTTTATAGCGACTGGAAACCTTTGGCCTACAAAGGTTTTCAGGCATGTTACTGCCAGGGCTCCATTTTAGGACCAGTTCTCTTTAATGTTTTCATAAATGACTTGGATGCAGGACTTGAATGCATACTAAGTAGGTTTGCAGATGACGCTAAATTAGGAAGAGCTGCTGACTCCTTTGATGGTAGACAGGCCTTGCAGAGAGACCTGAGTAGCGGCTGAGGCCCCTTGGTTTGTTCAGCCCAGAGCAGAGCAGGCTGAGGGGAGGCCTCATGGCGGCCTGCAGCTCCCTCACGAGGGGAGCGGAGGAGCAGGCGCTGAGCTCTGCTCTCTGGGGACAGCGACAGGACCCCGAGGCAACGGCACGGAGCTGGGACAGGGGAGGGCCCGCCTTGGAGGGGCGGGGCGCCTCCGTGCCCCCGCCCCGTCTCCATGGCGACGCCGCGAGTCGCTTCCCTCCCTCTCCCTCCCCCCTCCCTCTCGTCTCCACGGCGACCGCTCCCTCCCCTTCCGGCGCCGACCCGGAAGCGGCGGGGCGGAAGCGGCCGGGGGGCGCCGCGGGGGGCCGAGGCGGGGGCGGATGAGCGGGCGGCGGGGGCCGCAGCGCGGCGGGCAGGCCCCGGGGCAGGCCGGCCGGCAGGTAACGGGCCCGCCGGTAGCGGGCCCGCCGCACGCACCGCGACCGCGGGGACCGCGGGGGGACGGCGGGGGGCTGAGGCCGGCCGGGAGGGCGGGGGCGGCCCCCCCGGCGCCGTGGAGGGCCGCGGGGGGAGGGGGGGGGCGGCGCGGCCTGGCCCCGCTCGTTTACGGGGCCGGGCCCGGCTCTTGCCCGGCAGCTCTCCGCCCGTGCCGGCCGGGCGCCGGCCTGGGGGCTGGGCTCAGCGTGCGGCGGGGTGGGGGGGGGCGGGAGGCTGCTCGGAAAGCAGCGGGGATGGGGGGAGGCGGCTGCCAGCAGGTCCCAGCCGTGCCCAGCTCTGAGTCACTCCGCCGGTATTGTCTGGAGGAATCGGTACCGCGGCGAAGGAGCTGAGTAAAGGCTCGGGGAGGTGGGAGGGAGCAGGCGGTGGCACCTGAAGGCATCCGCTCAACCCAACGCTGATGTGGAGGGCAGATGCAACAGAAAGAATTTCCCCAAATTGACATTATGCACGGTGGGATTACTTAAGTAAACGTTTCACATATACTGGAGCACTGTAACGTTCAAATTTCAAAGTAAAATTGACTTCACTTTTCCCCGTCTCTTCACTGACAATGCTGCTAAAGACAGGATTTAAAAATCAGCGTTTGTGACCTGTTTTTTTTTTCTTTATACTTTAAAATGAAATGGCATAGGGACAGTATCTGAGGGCAAAGGCATCTAAGGGACACACTGGTGCTGTGCAAATTTGATTCGCTTTCTAATTGACAGCCTACTGTGAGTCAGTATTAAAATAACATCTCAAAACAGTGCTAGGAGGCACTGCAGGTGGAGGTGTTGTCTGTGGAATAATACCTTCATAAAAGCAAAACAAAAAAACTAATAGGGTATGCTAAATATTCTGGCCAGTTGTCATTAAAGAGTCAAGCATCTCTGGATTTGATGTTAGGGGTGTCTAGGTAGGCTGCTACAACAGAAAAGTGTTCTTGGCTATGGAATTTCAATTAGTTACTATTACTTTAGTATAACTAGCATAAAATGGTTGTGCAAATTAGTAGCAGCCATTAGAATAGGAACCTCTGCGCTTAGACTGAACAGAATTTTCTTGCTTTTGGAGGAGAAGATGCTATACGGATGAGATTTAAGTGCAATGAACCATTTAAGATGTGTTTGAATAAAATGATGAGTTTTGTAGTGATATTTTTTTCTCCTTGATCTGTCAGTACCCCAGGTGTGACCATAAAATATGATTCTTCACCAACTGCACCAAACTTCTTAAGTACTTCTTTTGCCACTTGGTCACCTGGCTTCAACTACAATGGTAAGTTATGGTTCAGAGAACGTATTTTCAGATCTTTTCCTTGTAGCCTATTACCTGTCTGCCTGATGAAAAGAAAGCCATTAATGTTTGATTTTCTTAAAATTCTGATTTTGCTTATCACTTCAGAGTTTTGTCATTTTTTTTCGGTGATGTTATCTTTCATAGCTCGTGAATACTTTTCCTAAATACTTACTCGTTGTTCATTGCATCACAGGAATCATCACATAGAGTGATGTGTTTTCAGTCATGTATAGTGTTAGACAGCTGGGTACAAAATGCACATCCTTCTTCCACACCACTTTTTTTTAGTATTCTTCTATTGACAAATACCAGTATTACCATGGATTTTACCTGGCGTTAAGCAGTCAGTGAATAGAATGCCTGAAATCATGCAGTTATCCAATGGGCTTATATAGCAAATGTGTTTGTTTAGGTGTTCAAATGAAAATGTCACTTTAAAAATGCCCTGTGGTGATAGGTTGCAGTGAGTAATAGCACATCATTAAGTGCTTTTTTTTCCATGGACGGGGAGGAAATTTTGTGTTAGAGATACTGTAGGTGAATGGTAAAAAAGCCTGAGTAAGTATTTTTCGAAGACACCACAAAGGAGTTAAATCCGTTAAAATAAATGCTATTGAGGATACTATGCCATGGGATGTAGGGAAGCTTTTGCCAGGATGTCGGTGTGTTAGGTTTAGGCATATTTCTTAGCCTCTCTTGGAGGATATCTCGGAGCGGAGACTCTTTGTTTTCAACCACCTAACAGTATGTAATAAGAAACTCTTCCTAAATTGCAATGTTCTGAGTGCAAGATCTTCATTTCTGTCTTGTAGAAAAATGCCTGATCTTTGGCATCCGTGCCTATGCATTAAATGTTTTCTTCCTGAGCTGCCGTTCAGGAAAACTTTGGTCTAACCTTTATGTGGAGTTAGCAGCCAGCTTAAAGGAGAACAGATTTTCTATTTTTTTGTCTGTAATTATTTTGATTAATATTCATCATTATCTTTATTAGGCATAATTCCTATTCCCACTTTTAATTCTAGCTGCCTTTCATTGCTCTAACATTTCATAATGTAGCCAAACAAGTGTGGACGCTTGGTAGCGGGATTAATTACTGCTAATGTAGTTACACAAGGTTTCAGCTGCTAGGTTTAGTATCTCCGAAAGGATGTTTGAGCCCATCTTCTATTAATTCATATCAGTAGTAATAGAGGTTTTTGTGGTGGCTTTTATGTACGAGATTTTTCAGCTAACATTCTTAAAAAAAAACTGTTTATAATTCTTGCAGCAACAAGCTTTAGAACTGGCATTGGATCGTGCAGAGGTAAGGAATAGTTATTTGCATATAATGTGTTGGGCTCACACTTAAGAAATATAAAAATGCAGCTATGAAAAGCAGGAGGGTGTGTTCATGTAAATGTGTGTGTGTATAAATAATGACCCATACATGTAACACTGGTTTTGCAAAATTCTCACTAAAATTGGTAGGCCAGGTCATTGTCTGTTACCCATTGAACTGAGAATGTTGTCAGGTACAGTGATGATAAACCTTGCAGCACTTAGGTTTTCCCCTTTTGAAACAAACAAATCTGTGTGCTGTGAAATAAACAGAGCAGTACGGTGGTGATTGCTCTAAATTCAGAGACAGCTGGCAGAAATACGTGGTAAAATCCTGTTTGTGTTTTTAAGGGTTGCCCAGTTGGAATAAAAAGGCAAGTGCCTTTACTTTTCATGCTGACATCTGATGTAATGGCTGCCTGGAACACTATTAGTATTTTTTAATTAAAATTATATTTGTAATATGCAGATCTATAAAATAGAGAAACCTGGTATAAGTGCAAAAGACAAGGATGAAATAAAAAACTCCCTCAGCTAGTTATATTGGGGAATACTTGATATGTAAATATTGTCAAGCCAGTACACATGAAATTGATTATATCTGAGCAAGTTAGCTTCAGTATGTTAGCATGTTAACTTAAGCAAATATTAGCTATTCCAATTATAAAATGTGGATGTAAAATCAAGATTTTGCATGCAAGCCATGCTACAGCCATGAAATGCAGTGTTTCACTGCTAAAATGAGATTCTTCCTTGTTACTAAGTATAGCATACAGTAGATCACATTTAGTACATTTTTAGTCATTTACCCTGTTAATTATTTACTGTATGCGTAGAACAATGTCCATTCATGATCTAAAGTTGCATGGTAGCTAGAATTACATTTCTTTGTAATATATGTACTATATTTTAGTTTATCTCTTTCTTTTTCTTTTAGTATATCATTGAAAGTGCCCGTCAGAGACCTCCCAAAAGAAAATATTTATCCAGTGGAAGGTAGTAAGAGTTTTGGTATTTAATTTTTAAATAGTTTTTATTTGGTTTGATTTTTGGTTACGTTTTAAGCTTTTTTTTTTTGTTGTTCCAGAAAATCTGTATTTCAAAAACTCTATGATTTATATATAGAAGAATGTGAAAAAGAGCCTGAGATAAAGGTAAGTGGAAATTGCTGAACAGTTTTTCATTGCTGTCTAATGGGGCAAGTTCAGAATAGACTTTTTCACTTGATTCCTTTATTGAAAAAAAAATAAAGGCTGGTGCCTGTAGTAGTTACTGAAGGCTAAGACTTCAGTAACAACAATTAATGACTTTTGTGGACTAAACTGACTGTGTTTTATAGCATCATAATTCAGTTTGAAATAAGAACATGGTGCTGGGAGGGCTGGTGACTACCTGATAAACCTAAATCTGTTCCTAGAGGTAATAAAGTAGAATGCTGGCATAGGCTTGTGACAGTTTTACTCTTGAGTTGCTTTTTGTTATGTGAAAAAGAAATTTCAAAAGAACAGTCTAGAATGGAGAGGTGTAAGAAGCTTATTAGGCAACAGATAGTGCTATTAAAGTAATTGGGTAATATGTGAATAGTAAGACCTAGTCTGGCTTGAGTGACCTGTTTATTCTGTTTCAGTCCTGCATCACTGACACAGTTGCAAGCAAATGTCAAGCATTGTTGTCAGTATCACTGTTTCTGAATCATTTGATTAGCATGACTGCTGTGGAAAAAATGTGCAGACAATTTTTTGAGAATCTGTGCTCTGTTGTAAATTCAGTTGGGTTTTGTTTGTTTCATGGGATTACCAATGAACTGGTAAAGTGTTTTGTGAAATCTTAACTTAATCGAGGAAGCTTGGACGTGCTTAGCTACAGTAAATCAAAGGTGTAAGATCTGTGAGCTTCTTTGCTGAATTGTGAATATCAAATGGAATGAGAAGAATCAGCTGTGGAATCTGTTGTGTTGCTGCTTCCCATGGTGAAGTAAAAACCCACAGGAAGAGAAGCGGGCATGAAGTGTTACAATTATTGAGCAGCTGCCGTTCTTTTAATGGTTCTGATATAGTTAGTTTTATTTAGGGTATGATGCTGATTCATATCACAAATGTGAGTAAGATGTTAAGCAAACTACAGAGGTGAAAAGATTAAACCATCAACAGCAAATAAGTAACAAGATATTTGAGCAGCAAGGAGAAGATTGGGCTTGCTAGACTGGAATCTTGGAAAAACATAAGGTTTTAATACTATGGTTGTTGCTAAATCAGAAGGTGCTCAGCAAACTTACCCAACTCTAATAAAATTAAAGTAGTGAGGAAAGTTTTAGCACCACAGTAGGTGAAGTGGATAATTGCTGATAAAGATCTGAATTAAAACTTGCTTAATCTTTATTTAGTGGCTTATTTATTGAGGTATTGGAAGCTTATGATAGCAAAAGTTTCTGTTTAGACCCCTTATTCACAGAACTAAGATGTGGATAGTTAACCAACCAAGATAGTTATCTTGGTCATATGTTGTGGATTCTAATTAGTGAAAATGAGAAGCTCAAAGATTGAGGTGCAAAGTTTGGAAGACAGTGCTATTGTGAAACCTCATCCATGAGTTTAGGACTGCTCAGTCATCTCAGTTTACAACAAGGAAATAGTATTCTGACTAGAGATTGGCCAATGACCTTACAGGTTTTGATATACAGAACTGTCAAAGCTTCTGTTCCACTACTGCATCATTTTGATGATACAAATTCTAAGTACGTTGTCCATTCAGAAGCAATCTTTTCATTCATACTGAGTGTTATTTTTCGGTTGTATCTTAACTCTTGTAATGCGACCTTTTTCCCATGTTCATGTTTCCTAGCCTGCAGTTTATTTAGTCATTTATATTCTTGTTTGCTTTTGGTGTGCATAGGCAACACCAAATTTTCCACACTCATTCACAGAGGACTAATAAATTACTCATCCTCTATTAGTCCAGTCTTCCCATTTGTTCACATGCGTGCTAGTGAGAGTAGTAGTTATGTTGAAGTGATTCTCTAGAGCAATTTGTGTCCTTTAGATTCCTGTGCAGTATTGCTGTACCTAAATGTTGAAATAAATATAAAATAATTTTGGAATTGTTGTAGGCACAAATTTGTAAAGAGACTTGTGCTGTGGGTGGGAAGGATTTAGTCTAGGTAGGTAGTTGCTACTGTGTGGACCTGTTAGAGGGCAACATCAGTGAGCAAGCATGAAAATATCTCAAAGTAATGAAAGTTTCAGAACACTGTTAATGAAAATCACTGGAATTAAGTCATTTGATTTCCATGTTGGACTAGTACAGAAATAACAAATAGTACATCTGCTACTTTGCTGTAAAAGTGCTCCTAGGGACTGTTCCCCACACTGGCAGATGTGGGGAATGAGTAACAATGATACCTGAATAAAACAAATGGTGGTACATAATGGTGAGGACTTTTTCTTTGTTTTGGTGTTGTTTTTTTCCTTGGTTAGTCTCTAACAATAATGATGCACGCTGTCGGATATATTTGGGGAATTGTGTAAAATGTTATCTTCTTATATATAACTAGCGTGTGTGAGGTGATGAAACACTTGGCGATGATAATCTACTCTGAAGAAAACCAAACCTCATTAGTGTGAAACAGCCTTTTTAGATCACAGCATTCCTCAAGTTTGATCTGTTAAAGCTTATCTTAGGTGTTACTTATGAAACTGAAATCTTTTGTGGAGACTCTGTGGGCCTTGTCCTTAATAGCTACAATAATACTAGTCTCTGCACTTAGCTAGTGGTTGCAGTCTTCTCTAAGAATCTGATTTAGATTCAATGAGGTCACAAACATCCTTAGGCTTCAGTATACTCCTTGTGTTTTGTAAGCAAATAACAATGCCTCCACAAAAGAAGGCATCTTCTGAATTGTAGGGTTGGGTTTTTTAGTCAATATATACAAAACTCTGCTTTGCTCTTTCAGTTTTCTGAAAGAACAATGCTTGTCACGGTTCACACAGTTAATTTTCACGTAGTTGATACTTCTGTTGAGGTTGAGAGAAAATAAAATTGTGATCTCTTTGACTCTGTTGAACAAACCATGCGAAGAGAGGAGAGAAATTGGTTCTGAATTTCAAGCAAAAATAGTCATATGTTCTTGGATGTGAAGAGATCACGTATGTTTTACTAATGTGAAATTTTAAATTTTAAAGAGTTGTTTAAAAAGTTGTGATAATCTTTAGGTTATAATAATATTATACTTAATTTCTTTATGTTGAATGCTTAATTCTCTGATTAAAATATATAATTGCATATTTATGTAAGAGAACAAAAATACTAAATAATCCTTGTTGCTCTTAGATCAGAACCTTGTCTCATGCAACCAGTCATATTTAATCTTCCTTTATGTATAACAGTGGCCATGTAATTTCCCCTGGTAATTCCTGCACTGAGACTGACTTGTAGTTAGCTACACTGCTGCCATACCTTAGGAAGTCTTTAAGTAATGCCACCAGGGTTGGGCATCTTATGATTACTCTTTTTCCCCTCAAAGAATAATTGTAGATTTCAGTATATGGGTTATCCTAAGCATTCTGAAAATGGTAGACTTCATATAAAGCCATCAGAACTGCATAATTGTGGAATGAGTATTTCAATCCATACCCACCACCACCACTGCCTCTCAGTACCTGAGAAAAGAACATCTATGACATAAGAAGAAACGTATGTGAAAACTAATTCTTAAATGTTTACCCTAAAGGAAGTATTCTGAAATAATTTGAGTATAAGATTTGTGATTTCACTTTGAACAAATCTTGACCTCTCAAAATTCTTCCTTAAATTATCTAACAGAAGAAAACACTTTAGAAGGCATCTGCTCCCTGAAAATAGGAAATACTGGATACTCACTTTAAAAAAAAATCAAAAACCTGAGTCTGTCTGCTGTTTTTTTCCTCAATGCTACAGATGAAAGGAACAGAACAAGACAGTATTTTTTAAATTTTAGAATAGAAAAGTCATAGAATCATAAAGGGTGCAAGAGACCTTCAAGATAGTCTGGTCCAACCATCTCCCTACCGCCCATGTCACCCACTAAACCATGCCCCTAAGCACCACGTCCAACCTTTCTTTGAACACCCCCAGGGACAGTGATGCCACCACTTCCCTGGGACAAGATACATACAGTTACATCTGTAACCCTCTAAGATTTTGAAAAAGTGATGGCACCAAAGTTACGATGGCTGTTCAGCAAACTTGCCATAAACTGATGACTCTGTGCAGTAAAAATAACAGACATGAAAAACCTTGAATTCTGTTTTTCTCTAATTACTGAAAAATCAGAGAAACTATGAACTCATGAGTTTATAGAAGATTATGATGGTGAGCACAGACAATCTCTTGTTAATAGACAAGTTATTCACTTGTCAGGCCCTGCAGAGAATAAAAGATGTTGGGCAATCTGTTCTTGCATGTTCTATGCATTTGTAAAGTGATGCTGGGGTTAATGAAATATGTCAGAAGTCAAGGGAAGAACCTGGGGTGATGGGGTTTGAGGGTTTTTTTTAGGCCTGCATTTCATAAAGATGGTAAATACCCGCAAGAGCTTTTTATGGAGATGATCAATTTGAAGAATTGGTCAGAAGCTGTAAAAGAGTCACGCAATGAAAAATTGACTTAAGATGTTATAGTGAGAGACAAGAACAGCAGCCATGATAAAGATAAAATCAGAATTTTGTGCAAGAATGGTGCACTGTCAGAGGATAAGTTATTAAAGCTATGATACAAACATAGCCATGGATGGAGTAATGGCAAGCATAGCATAAAAACACTGTCTCAGTCTTCTTAGAGAGGGGTCACTCAGTATTCTTTATTCAGTGGTAGTCTTCATAAGTCACTGGAAGAGGAAGACAGCACCTGTGCTTTCTCTGTGCTGCTTCCCACCCGTTCCACAGTCACTGCAGTGTGTTCACAGAGGGAGGAGTGCTGCTTTTCTGCTGATTCAGAGAGGGTTAGGAGTGTTAGCTTATTAGCTGATGCAGCCAAGGTAGTAAGTATACCTGCTGTGTGCCTCTGTGTCTGAATCCTTGCAACATACTGTGGTGAACGTACTGTGGTTTGAGAAATTTAATACACCTCAATCCACTTCTTGATCTTTAAAATGGTTCCAGACAAGATGTGAGCTTAATACTCGCTCTGAGCTACTAGCTCCAAAAGCCAGCTCAAAGGAGAAAGGTCCTTTTGTGGCTATTGCCATCTTCATGCTTACTGAAAGGTAATTTTACCTGCAAATTATTTTTGGTACGCCATTTTTTGTACACCAAAAACACCAATTTACTCCAATGTCTTGGAGAGGCATTATTATTTTAAAACGTGCCTAGCATCCATCTTAAGAAATTTAGTTTATATGAATGCAGTGCCAAAAATGTTCTCAGGTCTGTTTGATTGTCCTTTCCTTTTTCTGGTCTTCTGCCATCCTTCTCCAACCACCCCCCACCCCCCCCCCAAAAAAAAAAAAAAAGGCAAGAAAAAACCTGCCAAGCCATAATTGGCTAACTGTTACTGAACAATAAAAATAAAATAAAAGTAAACCTAACATGTTGTTCACTGAGTAATATGATTAGCTCAATGTAATAATTTTTACAATTGAATTACCATTATATGTGTTACTTATCTTAGGTTTAATGAGCAGAGGCCTCCTGTAAAAATAATTTTTTCCTATTTCTTGTACATGTGAACAAATTTCTGGGGAAAAAAGGTAAATTGTTCTATAGAATTTTTTAGTGATTGCTAGTCAGTTTAAATAATTCTGGGCCTGTGATTTCTTGGAATAATGTCATTAGTTGAATAATCTTTTTTTATTAAGCTCATGAAAATAAAGTTGTATTAGAAATATTAACAGTGTTATTAATAACTTCTAGAGGCTGTTTCAATTCTGTCCCAGTGAGATCCAAATGGATTTATTTCTATTTGCTTTTTAATTTTTAAACATAATTTTACAATAGATAATTTTCTTAACGTGCCTTACATAACCTGGTGATCTTTCTTAAATCAAGTCTTACATAAGTCACAAGTCCCTTTCTATTTCCCTCCTAATACCATTGCACAACTAAATATGAAATGAGTGATCTTTCCAACATGGAAATGGAAACTTTTCCATCAAAAGATGACAGTATCTCAATTGTTAAGGATGAAGATATCAGAGGAGTTGAGAGTTGACTTTGTTTTCAAAGGGCAGTTACTGTATCCCAGGGTATTTCGTGCTAGGTGTAAGTGAAGAGGCAATAGCTCTACTCTGTACTCAGTGATTTTTCTGAAAATTGAAGCCGTGCACATAACAGAGGTGCTCCAGCCCTCTGATCATCCTCGCTCCAACAGGTCCATGTCCTTCTTGAGCTGGGGGCCCCACAGCTGAGCGCAGGGCTTCAGGTGGGGTCTCACAAAAGCAGAGCAGAGGGGGAGAATCATCTCCCTCGACCTGCTGGCCACATTTCTTTTGATGCAGCACAGGTTACCGTTGGCTTGCACTTGGCCTTGTTGAACTTCATGAGGTTTGCACAGGCCCACCTCGCAAGTCTGTCCAGGTCCCTCTGGCAGGCATCCCTTCCCTCTGGCATGTTGACCACACAGCTTGTTGGCAAACTTGCTGAGGGCGCACTCAATTTTCTTCATTGTCCATGACTAAGATGTTAAATAGCTCCAGTCCTAATTCTGACCCTTGAGGAACACTGCTCATAGCTGGTCTCCACCTGGATGTTGAGCCACTGACCACAACACTTTGAGGGCAACCATCCAGCCAATTCCTTATCCACCAGGGATGGATGGAGTGGTTCATCCATCAAATCTATCTCTGTCCAATTTAGAGACAAGGATATCGTGCTTTCCTTTGTGGTAGTTTGCATGATTTCTAAACTGTAAAAGGCAGTAAGATTTTAGTCTGGAAAAGGAGTATTTGCTTGTTAGGAATATTTGAGAGTAGTAAATACTTTGTTGTTGTTATCAAGCAGTGTATAATGTATAATAATGATACCAAATAAAGTTGCACCGTAGATTTGCAACACTGTAAATCTTAGCCAAGGACCATTCTTGCTAATTGTTTTGTGTGCACTTAAAGTTTTTTGAATTGAAATGAGTGATTCTAAAAAAAAAGGTGCGTAAGTATGTACAGTAATACATAATACATTGTATTGAATTCTGCTAAATTAAATTTAACTGGGCTTGTTTTGATACATACTTCAACATTAAAATAAATATTACTCAGATTCTGGCAACTGTTTTTAATGCTTCTAATTACTTGATAGTATTATGTTCATGAGCAATGTTTACTTTTAAAGCAGAAGCTGAGGCGAAATGTGAATTTACTTGAGAAGCTGGTTATGCAGGAGACGTTGTCATGTCTGGTAGTGAACCTCTATCCGGGAAATGAGGGTTACTCACTTATGCTCAGGGGAAAAAATGGTTCAGGTAATACTTTTGCTATTTAATTTTTAAAACTATTCAGAATACTTTGTAAATAGTTGGACTGTGTTGCTGTTGCATATATTTAACTGTTGATAATGCAATTCCTTGTTTAAAAATAAAACACCTGTACTTGAACTGCAAATCTGCATACAGCTGTGAGGCGCTTGTAAACAGTTTCTAGCAGTGTACTATAAATAATGTTTTTGATAGCTTTCCTCTCTTATTTCCACCTAGCTTTGTATCTGTTCCCATTTCATCCTGAGTTCCTTATCTGAGTTTCTCTCACTTCATATACCTTTTGCAAGGAAGAGTGAAAGAAATTATTTAAGTCTAGTGAAAGGATAGACATTCCATTTTGATTGCGTCTTCACGCTACCTGGTACGGTAGTAGGCAATAAGAATCTATAGTGTCTCACTTGGGAGCAAAATTTTGTTCCATTGAGCTATAAAGGAGCATTGCTATCTAGCTCAGTAAGAAAAAAAATCGTGTTCTGAGAACAGAAATGGATGTAAAAATTAATATTATGAAAAAAAAAAAAGCAGCAATTTTAATAAGTTCCATAAGCCCTGCTTTGTTCTGTGGCAAGCTTGTTTTAGATTTCACATTGTTATAGTCTGAACTTGAAAGGCAAATGAAAAGCAATATGTTTTGTTCAAATCCAGATTCTGAGACCATACGGCTGCCTTATGAGGAAGGCGAACTGCTTGAATATTTGGATGCAGAGGAGCTACCACCAATTTTGGTTGATCTTTTAGAAAAATCTCAGGTTTGAAAGTTTTGTTTTTAAAAAATAAATTGTTTTGTACCTAGATAGACTTTGAACTACGAATCCTTCACATGTGTGATTCCAACAACAAAACATGAAACACTTGCTCATTTGGAACCAAAATATTTAATGCCCCAAATAAATACTTGATTGATAACTATAAAAAGGTAATTCATAAATACTTATGAAAAGGAAGAAAGGAAGGTTATGAAAAGAAAGGAATAGAAGGAGTTGCTATTATTTAGGCTGCCAGACAACTTGGATTCTGTGTTCTAGCAAAATGTCCTTTGTTCTGTTTTGTCATGAAATATTTGGCATGGGAATTTCTTAAAACTACATTGCTGATATATGAAAACAAAGCATTTGAAGTTTGTATGTTAGGTCTGTTTAGGTATGTTGACCTATGATCTTGTCAAGACCTATGATTTTGTCAAAATTATAATAATATAATTTATATAACATATATATATATATATATATAACAATATAATATAATATGTAACAAACTATATGGAGGCCAGGGCTGAGGCAGATGAGTAAATATTTGGGTATTTACAAGTTGCTCTTTGTTTCAACTAGGTTAATATTTTTCATTGTGGATGTGTCATAGCAGAAATCCGTGACTATAGGCAGTCTGGTAACATGAAATCTCCAACATACCAAAGCAAGCACATTCTTTTGCGTCCTACAATGCAGGTGAGAAGTGTTTTAAGTCATTTCTCAGTGTTACAGTAGTTCCCAGACTTGATAAGAGCTGTTACTGAATATATATTAAGAACTCTTCCTACTTTGTTGAAAGCTAACTACAATTATGTCTTTCTCATCAGACTTTAATTTGTGATGTGCATTCTATAACAAGTGACAACCACAAATGGACACAGGTGAGTCAACAGCTGTTTTAATACTTTACAGTGATGTGGTGAATGTACTTAATTTCATAAAATCTGATAAGAAAAACTGATATTCTGAATTTATTCAAACCGCTAGTGATGTGCGCAGTGGTGCATGCTACATGCACCAGAGAGTTGCTTGTCAGTAGTGTCTTTCCCTGAGATGCCACAGAAAACAGTAGTTGTTAATAGAATTAGACCTTATTTTTTGGTAATGCAGAATGACAGTGTTGCAGGTACTCTAAATAGTTTACCTTACTTCATTTGTCTTCAATATAAAGCTCCAAAGCAGCAGTTATTGTCTAATTGCTCCTCTAGCCCTCCAGTTGCTCCTCTAGTGGCACTTTCCTAATTATATTATTATAGTAAAGAGAATCTTGGTAACTAGAATTGGAAAATTAGAGTTAGTTAAATGCTGAAGAGCATGGTGCTGGCAGTGTACTCATTGGTCTTTCAGACCCCCAATCTTGCTCAAATCCATTTCAAATTGTAATCTAAAGTTCCAGGCAGATAATCTTAATCGCACTGTTGCTAGTCCATCAAGATAAATCACTAAGAGAAAATTAATTTTGTTACCACTACTGTTATTAAAAAAAGAAAGGAAAATAGAACCTACTGAAAAATATTTTTTTCTGTTAGAAACCCCCCAACCAAAGCTCTGTAACTTGTAATAACTGTTAGTGATACTTTAGTGTTGACTATTTTCTGTTGTTGAGTATCAGCAAATAATTTCTTCTATTTCTTTAAGATAATGTGCGTGTTATGCATAGGTGTATATTAACTTAATGTAAAAGTCTTCCTATTTTTACATTTATTAATAATTCTATATATTACAGGAGGACAAACTTCTACTTGAGAGCCAACTTATTTTGGCTACAGCAGAGCCTTTGTGTCTTGATCCTTCAATAGCAGTGACCTGTACTACAAACAGACTCCTGTACAACAAGCAGAAAATGAATACTCGCCCCATGAAAAGGTATTTCTCAGTGTGAAGCATGTTGAGACTCTTTCAAGTTTTTATGGGGTTGTTTCAAAGAAAAACATAAGCACTGCTCAATATCTACTTAAATACTTGGAATATTGGAACTAGTGAGATTATCTTATTTTCAAATGTTCAGTTTTGTAGTGTATTTCACTTAGCAACAGAAACTGCAGTATGCTTATTTTTGTATATAAAAAGCGTGTATGTTATTTTAACGTAATACATAATATGGCAGTTTCGATCTTGTCCTTTTGCTTAATTCATATGTAAAATGAGTCAAATGGCATCTCAGTATGAAGTATATAAATGGAAGTGTTGCATGTTGTCTGATTCTTTAAAAATTATATAAAATTTTAACGCTAAACAATGAAATCAAAGGAATTATTTATTTTTGAGGTTTATAGGCTAAACAGAAGTGTTGGCAGATTAGAATCTTAATAGTTTTATAAGTAATGTGGAACACGCTATGTACAAAATGTTGAAGTTGTTTAACTTCTGTGCCTGGTGGTTCACTTTTTTCCGCAAAAGCTTGAAATGGTTTAATTTTTCTTAGTAAAAGAGGTACGTTCATTCTGTGGAATGAAAAGTACTAATGGTCTGCTAGAATTACCAAAATATATTTAAAACTAGAATGCATTGACATATTATCCTAATGTACAGCTAGTGGTGCTAATTTTAAATAGACGAATTGATCAAGCTGCTCTTAAAAATTAGAGCATAGTGGTCAACAAGCATTCCATTAGAAAAGTACACAGAGGTGTTAAATGGATGTCCCAGATAGCATTAATGTGCCAAAGGGTTGGGTTTGAGACAAAGAATGAAGAGCAGTTCCTGTATTTATAACTTCCTAGTCACGTAAGCAGTACATGGATCTTTTGGCAAAACTAAAATCTTCGGTAATATACAAATCTTATAAGGTCAGTAGCCTTTCATATAGTTAATTATTTTGACAATGTAATTATGCATTTCAAAAATAACCCCATTCTTAGCACTGAAACATATGAACAGAATACTAGTCTATTATTCTTAAAAATACAAAATTGAGTTTAAGTTGTACAGTCAAGAATTGTGATTTTAAATGAATATGGAAAAGCTGTTTTCTAGTCTCAGTGTTAATAGCATTTCCCTGCATGTTTTTGTGCTTGTACTTAGGCAGTGGGAAATTCAGTTTTGATGTTTTTACAGTCTTATCTGTTATCCTACCTTAGGTGTTTCAAAAGGTACTCAAGGTCATCTTTGAACAGGCAGCAGGAAGTAGGTCACTATTCAATGCCACCACAGCTCAGAATACTTGACTACTTACAGAAAAGGAAGGAGAGGAAAGGCACCCAGCAGTATGACCTCAAAATTTCTAAAGCTGGAAATGTAAGTGTTCTGAGACATAGGTAGGTGAACTTGTTAACTGTTTATTTACAAATTTAGTACACTAATACCACTTTATTTATCTTCCAGTGTGTAGATATGTGGAAGCGGAACCCTTGCTACTTGACTGCACCTTCTGAAGTGGATGTAAGTTTGGTTGTTATCTTTAGCAATTATTAGCAATTGTATTCAACATTGTATTGCATGAAGAAGGAAGTGACTGAAGACTATCCAGGATCAAACAACAAGAATTTTAAAGAAGATTTTAACATTTGAAATGAATTTTCTGTAGTGTAAGATAAAACACAAGCTAAGATACACTGGAATACATTGCAACTGCAGTGTGATAGTTTGGATAAGACAAACAGGGCAAACTGACCTTTAATATTGTTGATCTGTAGGATCAATGTCCATTTGAAATTCTGTTGATAATACTCCTTTTTTTTTTTTTAAAGAGTTAAGGAATGTATTTTAAAAGGAGTTACTTCTCAGCCTGGTAGAAATTTTTCTTGACATGCTATACTATAGGACATGTTATACTATAGGGTACTATACTATAAACTATTTTCAATAGTTTAATTTTTTATATGGAGAATTCTAATTGAGAATTCTTCTGATTAGTCTGTGTGCATTCAAATCTCAAGGATGTACACCTTGTTTTTTGGCACTGTCAGAACATATACTGCTACCAGACAGTAGCGGTCAGTGGATTAACTGAGTTTGTAGGTTTGGGCTTAATAGGGGGTGGCAGGAGTATACATTACACATCGAATGATGCTGTAAGTTTGCATATGCCTTCTCTCCCTTTGTGCTTCAGCAGTGTTGTGTTTGATCTAATCAGAGTCTGGAGTTACTACTATTGTGAAATTCTATAGCCGTTCCACACTGCAGGCAGTGGTTTAAATCTGTACTCTTAACAAAAGTGTGAAACGTAGCTTAAGTTTAATACATCAAGTACGATGTAACAGAATAAGTGTAAAGTCCTGAAGGTTCTCCAATTCACTTTTTCTGAAAACTGCATACAGAGATGAGGTTTTAGTCATTTTTGAAGACTCTCCTGTTAGCCACAGTTTAAAACAAGAAGCTGGACTAGGTTGACATTAACTCTGGCCCAAGATGACCATTGTTACTTACTTTTTGTTTTCTTTTTCAATCATCGTTTTCTTTAAGGTGGAAAAATATGCCAAAGTGGAAAAGTCTATCAAGCCTGACGACTCACAACCAACTGTTTGGCCAGCACATGTGAGTAATTTAGACCTTTGCCCAAACTTTTCTATCTCTAGTTAGAATGTCTTGTATTTCAATAAAATCTAAATAACATGGGGAATAGTCTTCCTTCCACCAATTGAATTAACCTTCCATGTATTATATAGACATAGAAAGTTTGTTACAGAAACTTGTAATTTCATGCAGTGATCAGTGTTGTAATTTTGTCAAGTTTTCCAGAAATGTAATGAAAAACACCTTTCTCTCAAGTAATCTCCCAAGTAACGTGCTGTCACTGTATAGTAAATAAAACAGTAATTTACAGGGAGCAAGTACTCTGATCAATAAATTGCTTTCCCCATGCAGGTACTTATATAAAGATTAGCAGAAAAGGGCAGGTACTCATATAAAGATTAACAGAAAAAGGCTTCTGTCAAAATCAAAATAGTAAATTTTGAAAGAAATCATGAAATGTTAAATACAGAAAGCCCCTTCTAAATTGTTGTAGTCAAACCTTAAGATTTCACACAAATGGAATGATTTGATAAGGAGAGGTCATTTTAATGTAATTAGACATACATTAGTTCATTAATTCTTTGTAATTTCTGAATTGATTTATCATTTTTATTAACAACATGTATCATGATATCCCTGTAGTTTCATATTACCAAAAAGTAATACTTCCCCATAGAACTCAATTTTCATCTCTGACGTTTTTTTTGAACATTTTTGGCACTGCTGTAACTTATAGAATTCTATATATGTTTACGTAGTCTGGCTTTTGGTATCTTCTAACATGATTGGTTTAAGTTTTGCAGTACTTTTGGATTTTTAATAGATGATAAACTTCTTTCCTCCCATCTCTTCAGATAATTTCTTCTCAAATAATTTTTGTTTTAGCAAATACACCCCATCTTTTATTTTGTTATTTATCTTTTGTATTGTATAGAACTGGCATATTTTACTAGCTTTTTCTCTTACTGCTTTTGTAAGACTTATTTGGTTATTTCCTTCTTCTAGGAAATAAAAGACGATTATGTGTTTGAATGTGAAGTTGGTAATCAGCTGCAAAAAACAAAGCTGACGATTTTTCAGTCTCTTGGCAATCCGTTGTACTATGGTAAAATTCAGACACTCAAAGGTGACGAGGAAAGTGACAGCCTATTAACTCCATCACAGTAAGTTATATGTTCTTTTAAAATGTGGTATGATGCAATAGATAAAAGAAGACAACCACTACTTACCATTTTCAGGTATAAGGATATTCAGGAGCTATAAATCTGATTTTAAGAGTTTTTTTGTTTAAAAAAAAAAAAAATCAGATGATAAACCTCAATTTTTTTTCTAACAAGAAAAAAGACATTCAACTAACATCATATCTTAAATGTTCTTTTACAGTAAATCTAAATATTCTTTTACATCAAAGCAATATTTTAAGAAAATCTCATCATGTGAAAATCTTAGTGTCTCATACTGCAAGACATTGTTAGCATGTGTTTTCCAGTGGTACTCATAATTTTGATCATTGCGTCAAAATCTGCCTAAAGCTGTAAAAAAATTAAACTTGATTATATTGCATTTACCCTTATGTAAAGAACTTCAGGCTAAGTAAATAAAGGAAAACAAGAGGTGCAAAAAAGTTACCTCCTGTTCAAACTACTGTTTTGAATCTGCTACTGTTGGCTGCAACTCTATGAAGATTCTCTATTCTTAACTCTTTTGGTGTGTCTGCCACTTCTTTGTGTGGAGGAACCTGTGCAGCAGGGTGTACCCTATAAATTTCAGTAAGGCGGGAAGCAGTTAGCCTGAGCAAACTGTAGTTCTGTTAGCAAAAAATTATTCTTATTGTTGTCTGGTATGTAATTCTTATATATTGTTCTTATTAAAATCTAAGGATCTTATACTTAGAGTATCTTATCCCTAGCGTCTGAGCTATTTTACTTTTTTTCTGTACTTATTACTGATCTACTTAGAACAGCAGTGCTAGCTTACAATTGTAATAAGGCTGGGAATTAAAAGGAATATAAAGCTCTTAGCTGGTTTGAGGAGTTATTTTTTATTGTGTTTTTTTGTTTGTTTGTTTTTTCAGGAGGGGGGTGTCACTGTTCTAGTCCATTGTTTTTTAAGACATTACCCGTTGATGTACATCAAAATTTTTCTTCCTCACTATAAAACCATATCATAGGAAGTGAAAGGTGCAGAAGAAGTCATTGTCTAACTAAAAATTAATACACGTTTTGAGCTGGAGAAACTGAGAAGTTCGGTAGTGTTTAAAAAAATGATGATGATAATTTGAAAGCCATAAGAATTAAGCAAAAGAGAAATGTTTAGTTCTGGAAAAGCGTGAGGAGTTGGAATTTGGACAAGTGAAATCAGACAATGGAAACTAAATGTTTAAGTAATACAGGTAGGGCTGGTTTTGACATACCCACAGGACACTTATGTTTGTATTTGTGGGTGAGCAGATTGGCATCTTGATTGATGGATAACTTTACCATTGCTACTTTTCACAGTAGCAATGCTGTAGCAGTTATTCGCTTCCATTTTTTGAAAATAGAAATACAAGAATTCCATATTCTGCCTTTTGTAGGTAATTTACTCTTAAAGGAGTCTATATTAGACAACATGTATATTGTGCACTGTTATTAAACCAAGTTTTTATTTCAAGTACTAAATACTCAGTCTATCAAATGAATCAAGTGTCTCTTGTCAGTGGGCAGATCTGAAAACAGAACAGCATTGATGTTCTTTCAGTTTGTAATTATAAAAACGTTATTTTAGTACGATCCATGACTGAAAATGTGTTATACTTTCTAAATTTCAGGTTCCTCATTGGTTCCAAGACTGATGCTGAAAGGTAAATTAATACAGGATATAGAACTAACTGTCTTAATGCCAAATAATAAATTTTGTTCCTTTTAGCTATTATGACTGTTAATGTTGTGGTTACGGAAACAGATGCTGAACAGATAAGAAAAATAAGAGGAGTTAATTGTTATAATAAGAAGTGGGAGATAATGTGCAATTCCTACATTTAGCAAGCAGGGAAGTATATAGGAAAGCAAGTATGTAAATACAGCTTGTCCCACTACCTAAGTCCTAAGCATGTTGTTACTTAGCTGCACATTTATTCTTGATTATACAAGTAATTATAAAATTCTGAAAGCACTTAAGAGGGATTTCATCTTGAGATTTTGTATGGTAAATTGGCAATCATGGAATTGTTAATTTGAGCTCAGTGTGATATAGGACTTTTTCTTTTTTGTATGCTCTTCATTTTTGACTCAGCTTTCTTAAAAAAACAAATCAGTTTTCTAGTGTATTTAAGTCATAGAATAATTAGGATTAGGTTACTTTACCACAGCCATGAGCCAAGTATACAGTTTTCCCTCGGATTACTAGAGATGTAGCGTTGGATTTCTTAGAGCAGTTCTGCATTTGTTTGCCTGATGCTGTTGATGCTTTACACTCCTGGGTATGTCACTGCGTGCTAGTCTCCTGTAATAAAATTCTGCTGTCCCAGAGCTCAAAGAAGAAAGTGTGGTCACTTGTGCTGTGATAAGTGGTTTTTGGATATACCTTCACTATGAACCTCCCCTGCTCTAAGGAGTCTTCATCTGACATAGACTTCAAGTTAAAGGAGGGTTGACTGTTCTGTAAGGAACATAGCACAGGGGACACAGCTTTACAAAAGATTCTGGACTCATGTGGAGGAAATGGCTGGCTGACATCCCAAAGAACTGTACTGTCTTTCGGGAAGGGAACTGTTAGGTCTACTGTTTTGCATATTCCTCTAAAAGAGTGTTTCTTAAACTTAGATAAAGTAGTTTGACCGATTCAAGCCTACTGCAGGAAACTGCTTCATCTAAGCATTTGCAGTTGGCATTATCAAAATCAGTGGTTTAAAAAACAAAGAAACACAAAACTTTAAAACAGAATAAATCCAAGCACAGAACCCAGGAACATAAAGTAGAAAGATGGATATATAAAAATACGTTCTGTGTGTTTATCTAGATTTTATACAGATGTATATTTATAGATATATATTTTATGCATAATTATATATATATATGTTTATGTAACATCTGTAGTTAGTACATACATATATAGGTTCAAAGTTGTTGATCTTTAACTGTTTTTATGTATTTGTTTGTTTCAGAGTGGTGAACCAGTATCAGGAGTTAGTACAAAACGAAGCTAAATGTCCTGTGAAAATGTTTCATAATTCAGGTGGATCAGTCAATCTCAGTCATCTTTCTCCAGGGAAGGAAATGGAAGTGAGTTTATCGAGCTATGTATTTCTTTTATTTGCCCTTGTTGAATTATTAGAATAATCCTTGTTGTTCATATTTGAAAGTAAAATAACCTAAAAATTCATTCTGAATTAATTTTTAAGCACGTTGTCATAATCATTCAGGGTGAGTATATCAGAAAAGCTAGAGGAAAGCACATTTCTTTTTACTGTTGGGATGTTGTATCTTTTAGCCATGACTTCTTTTTTATGGCCGTGTATAGTACGGTTAGCTCCAGGGTTTTGTTAGAGCATTTTTCTCTGTTCAGATAAACCTTTCACAGAGCAGTATAGTAAAATGCAGCCATGCATTTTATAATACACATCAGTAAAACGGAAGTAGATGTAATAGCTGAGCTTTTCTTTTACCTTTATAATTTGTTTTCCCCTTAATTTCAAGAGGAAAACTTTCAAAACAAACAAAACTTTTAAAGTGTATATGTTTTGTATGCATGTGGTAGAAATTTCTGAATTCTCATGCTTGTGGTATTGCGCTGTTTTACTTCTGCTGGCTTTCTTGATCAGATTCAGTACTGTAGTGGTCAACTGTATTTAAGCTCCAGCTAGTAAATGAATTTGTGACAGCTGGGGCTATTTGCTTTGCTGTGTCTTTGCTGTATATACATCCTCTGAAGTGCTGTAACCTTGCTCTGAAAGAGGTGGTTCTTTGCATCAGCCAGAAGAACAGTATGTTGAAGACTAGTTAGAGAGGAAATATGAATGTTTGTATGTGTACATGTACACGCATCTGCATGCGTGTCTATATATACTATACACACAACATACGTACGCTGTGTACACACACACACACACTGTAAAATCACAGAATAACTTAGGTTGGGAGGATACTTCGAAAAGTTATCTTGTCCAGCTGTGCAAGTCCCCACTGAAAGCTGGACCAAAGTTACTTAGATGACTTTGTTTAATGATCTTGTCTCTTTTCAAATGGGGCATTTGTTTTTATTCTGAAAATGAAGAAAAGAGTTTTTCATAGAAGAAGAAAGAGTTAGTCCTCAGAGTCTTTTTTTTTTATAAGAAAACTTCTAGAAACACGTGGAAGGAGTTTCTCTTATTACTGAGAGTCAGTGGAGGCTAAGCTCTCCAGAAAGATCAATTCTGCACAGTAGTGGATGCTCTGATTTGCCAGCCCATGTTGATCTAAGTTAGGTTCAGCACTGAAATATTCTATTTGCTATACAGAGAGCCTGATTTTCTAGTTTCAGACAGTTTCTAGACTGCATGCTTTAGACACTATTTTCACTTATGGGATATATGGTTTATATGTGAAAATATAGTCTGTAATGGTAAATGTGTTTCACTGAGTCTTTTGATGATGTGAGCTGTTGAAATTATGAAATTATGTTGAATTTAGGGTCTGTTCTGAGTGACTAAGATTTACAGATTTGATTAGCTGAAGTTAACTTGTGTTTAAACATCCTGATAAGTATGTTATAAGAACAAACAATAAGGGAATACCTTTAATTTAAAGAGATTAAGGAAATTCTAATCCCATTGAAGTCAATGAGAAAACAAAGTGATTTGTATGCATTGAGGATTTTCCTGAATGTATTCAAATTCCCGCTCCCAGAATCAGGGTTGGAAATAGCAGATGATTACAGTTGGTGAATGAATGGAATGGTGTATTTTTTCAAGACCAAATTGTTATGTAAAGTGCATCTGTCACTTGCATTTGTGAAAAGTTACTAAGAAGGACTTCAGAATTAGGAAAAACAAATTCCTTAATTTTTTTTACTCAGTTTAAATTTTACTGGAACTTTAGAATTTCTTCATAAACTATCATGATCTAAAAAGAGTTAGTCCTAGGTTGTTTTTCAGATATGTACAAATCTGAAATATTTCAAGGTAATTTTGCTATGATTTTGAGAATTATAACACAAATTAACTGAATGATGTCTTCTGTCAAATATATGGAAGCTCGCATTATTGCTCTGGTAGTGTTAATTTCTCTTTCCTCCTAGCAGCCAGAAAGTATATCAGGCTCTGTTCAGTCTTCAGTACTGGGGAAAGGTGTAAAACACCGACCTCCTCCCATCAAATTACCTTCAAGTTCAGGAAGTAGCTCTTCAGGTAATTATTTATCGACTTGAGCATCTCCTTTCTGTGTTCTGCTTATTGTAAAGTGATATGCTGACTCTTCAGTAAAGTTTTATTTTTAAAAAAGTCAGTGTTTTATCTGTGAAAAGAGCTTTTCAAAGTATCACTTTGTTAATTTCTGACTGTATTGTTGTACAAATATGTATCCTAAAAAATGCTTGAGTTAACTTGTATTTACAGAACAATAATGTACTGTAATTATGTTTTTTTCAGGTAATATTTTTAGTCCACAGCAGTCAAGTGGCCATCTAAAATCCCCAACTCCTCCTCCTCCTCCTCCTCCTTCTAAGCCACCTGGTCTTTCTCGGAAGCAATCTATGGATCTTAATCAAGTTAGCATGCTCTCTCCAGCTGCCATGTCTCCTGCGAGCTCTTCACAAAGTGAGTCACGACCTAAATTCTCCATTAAATCTTAGGCTTTTGCTTAAATGCTTCCTGAGATAAAACTTCTTAACCTGTGGAATGATGAAATTTAAGTGTACAGTGTACCCTAAATTGTATAAGTTGTGCAGCTTTAGGCAGGTCTCTTGTTCACTGTATGTATTTTTATGTTTATTGTAATTGTGTTCGTTTTTCTGTATATATGTATGCACCCTTTGTGTATACGTTTTAATACATTTTATGCAATTAGTATGATCTCCTCTTTATGAAAGGCTGGTAGATGATGTGATAAAATTCCAAAGTGTAGATTTTTCCTCCAGTGTACAAACAGTATGTTAGATCAGTTTGCCTTTACATAATTTAAGCATCTGGTTTTTTAAATGTTATAGGAGCTGGTGCAGTTGTATCTCTATGTATGTATATAATATGATTAGTCCCAAGGTGGTGATACAATAAACGATAAGATGATTTTTTAAAACACTCCTGCACTGTTTTACAAATCATTGCTGATTGCAAGTGTGGTGGTGATGCTGATGATGATAGCACCATATTCTCAGGTGTTAACATGTAAATTTCAATAATAAATGACATCCTAGTTTAATTATTTTCATTAACACTGACAGGATCGTTGTAATCGTAGCTATAGATCATATGCAGTCTTTAAAATATGTATGTGTCTTGAGACGTTTTGTGAAAAGATTTGTACAAAGAAATCACAGCTGCAGTTATTCAATTTTTAATGAATTATTGTGTACTGCACATTCCAGTATCCTGCACAGTATTATAATATGCTTTTTTCATTAAATAATTCAAAATCTGGATAGCTCAAAAGGTGTAACTTCTCTGCCTTCTTGTTTTGCACAAAGAAAAAATAGAAAGCTGACAAAAGTTTTCTTCTAACAGATTTACTCAGTGCTTATTTTAGTGCTATGGATTGTGTAAATCTACTGCTCACAGTTGTTCCTTTAAGTAAGGCCCTTATCACAACAGCTGGACATTCACATTTCTTTCCTTTCTTTCTGCAGGACATGAAAGCTTAAAAAAAAAAAAAAAAAAGAGAGAGAAAAACACTTTGAGCTTTTTGCTTCTTTGTTTTTATTTCATTTTTGTATTGATGAGCTGTGCTTACTGCATCCACAACAAATACAGCTATACATACTACATTTAAGTAGACGGCACTACACAGTAGCTTTTAAAGATGCAGTATTATCCTCTGGTTCTTATTTTTAAAAGTTATTCTTTTTATTTGATCAAAATTTGGCAAATGGGAGTTTAGTTATCTGATAAAAATTTAGACTGACCCCCATGATTACTAAAATAGTATCTGTTCTTTGTTGAATCTGTTGTTTTCCATGATATGTTTTTTAACATGGTGCTATTGTGCAGGCAGTGCATATAGACTATGTGTTTAACATTTTAGGACAGAAACATTAATTAGGGTAAAATGGTCACTAAGAAATGGCTTTATTTTGGGTTAAGTATTACAGAATATAGAGTTATGACTTACTGTACGATAAATTATGGAAGAACTTAATGGAGGATGCAGAACAGTGTTTGGCTTAAAGAATTAAGGTTGGAGAACGGGTTTTTGTGTGATTATACTGCATCCTTAACAATGAGTGCGTGCTGCAACACTTGTGTCGTGTAGAAATTAACACTTGCAGTTTAAGAAATGGGACAAATTGTCAGTGCTAAATAAGATTCCATTAACCTTATTATACAGAAAGGGACTGGCCTTTTATAACAAACTAGCACTTTTTATTTTTCTCAATGAGCAGGGTCTGGAACTCCTAAACCATCTACTCCTACTCCAACCAACACCCCTTCATCGACCCCACACCCTCCTGATGCTCAGAGCTCAACTCCTATTACCCCTTCTGCCACCCCTACTCCCCAAGATTCAGGCTTCACCCCTCAGCCCACTTTGTTAACCCCGTTTGCTCAGCAGCAAATGTCTCTGAGCCAGGCATTGCCTGTAATGACCATTCCTCTTTCCACCATGGTAACATCCATTACTACAGGAACAACCTCCACCCAGGTCATGGCAAACCCTGCAGGACTTAACTTCATCAATGTAGTGGGCTCTGTGTGGTAAGTGCTTTGTTACGACGGCTTCTTAATTTGTCCTGGGTGGGTTGGTGGTTGGTTGCTGGATTTTTTTTTTGGCTATACAGATTTTTTCAGCAGACAGTAGGGTAGATATTTTTCAGAATCTGCAATACAAAAAGACCATTCACCTTGTAATTCTGAATTGAAAAGCCACTAGAAGCTACTTACATTTCTCAAAGTTGAAAGCATCTAGTATGAGAATACTGAAAGAAGTCTATAAAGAAAATTGTACTTTGAGCTTTTCAGATGCATATAATTTAATTCCATAAGACGTGCCTCGATGTAAGTGTGTTTTAAGGTTTTGCTCTTTAATGTTGAGAACTTTTTATTAATCAGAGAGAAGGTGGAATGTTGTATGCAGACCACTAAATAAAAAATGGAAAGAAATTCATTATAAATGTTCTATGAATAAAGGTGTGTGAAATTTAAGAAAAGAGCAAATATGTTTTCTAACAATTTAATCAAATACTTAGATTAAATATTCTTTGCAAAACTCATTTAGCAGTTTTAGAAAATAATGCTGCTGGCAGGTGTAGATTATATGGTATAAAGCGAGCTGCTTTTAGACTAAATAAAATTCTGTGGTCAGTATAAGATGCTCAGTGTAAGACACATGGTGTGCTTCAATGCAGGTATCAGGCACTTGATTTATTTAAGATGTTCAGCAGTTGATTTCTGTTGATTATTTGAAGAGACTTTTATGACGCAAAAGGAAAACACCAACCTGTTCCTTAGCTTTTTATTACTATAGCACAACCGTTTTGAAGACTGATCTTTCAGTGTTTCTAGAATAAAAGAACCACTTAAATTTTATTTTCAGTGGATTATACTAAACAATCATTTGAGAATATGAATGTACATATTCATTTTACACTAAGCATAATGATCTTTTAAGCTGCTTTGATGCTTTATCCACAATCCTACTTGCAGAAAAGAATTAATTTAATTAGCAAAAGACAGAGGACAAAAACATAGTTACTCAGATTTGCTTGTACCACTTGGATTTGATGTGTTGTCTTTCCTCTTCTACAGTGGAGCACAGACATTGATGAGTGGTTCAAACCCTATGTTGGGGTGCAACACTGGTGCCATAGCCCCTGCAGGTATAAATCTGAGTGGCATTTTACCATCAGGAGGTCTGGTACCAAGTGCACTGCCCGCTGCAATGCAGTCTGCCTCTCAAGCAGGTTAGTGTGAATAAGTTGAAAAGCCATCCTTCAGAGAGGGACAGTGTAAAAAACCTACTGTGAGGACAATGGACCGAAGTGGCCATTGTGTGAATGGATTATTGTTTGATGACTTGAACTTAGGAACAACATAAATATTTTTGCAGTCTAACTGTAAGCTATGATTGAGATTGTTTCTCTGAGAAACTGGAGTGGGGAAATGTACTCTGTACCCAGATTACCTTTGGTATGCCCAGCAGGATGTTTGAGATAAACTCCAAATTCAGATGCAATTTTGATAATGATGACTGTCAGAAAAGACATGGTTGAATTTAGAAAGAGGCTTCTGTTTTTAAATGTGCAGGGTATTTCATTCTACCACTGGTACTCCTTTATTCTAGACGGACAAGTAATTAGTTTGTTACTGCTTTTAAATATGAGTATATTAATCTGTATGTTTCAATATTCATTAAAGCAACATTTATATTCTTTATTACATTTTCAGAAAAAAATAAACTAAGACAGAGAATCCTAATACATGATTACTGAATCAAAAGGATAGAAGGTACATCAAGGTATCCATCCCTTACATTGAGACAGTCAAATCTGTCTAAACCCATACTAAACTCTCAATAAATACCTTCACTGGAGAAGATTCCAGTCTCCTTCAGTAGCTGTTTGGAGTAGTTCATTATCTGTGTAAAATGTTTCCCCCTAATCACAGTGCATCTCCTTAATTGCAAATTAAATTATTTTTTCTTCTATTCCTTGCAGACGTGAAAAGTAGTTGCTCCCTATTTCTCTTTACTTTCTAAGTATCAGAAACATGCTGTCATGTCCCACATTTGTCTTCTCTTTCTGATAGGTTGTATTTTTCAAACCTTTCATAATCCTGTCACTCTTTTCTAGACTGTCCAATTTGCTCACATCCTTCTTAAAATGTGATACCCAAAACTGGACACAAGCCTGAGCTTGGCTGATTTACCACTGTGGAGCACAGCAGAATAACTGCATCTCATCTCTTTCACAACATTCCTGTTAACATTTCCCCAAGTGAGGTCTGCCTATTTTTATTCATATTTTTTTGCAACAGCATTACATGAACCTAAGAAGGGCTATACTGATTTAGGCCAAAAAGTCCATCCAGTTCATATTCTGGCTCTCACAGTGGCCCATTAGAGGATGTTTAGGGGAAAATTTAAGTCCAGGCAAATGTAAAGCAGTACATCCCTTGGTATACAGCTGTACCTCTTCTGGCAGTCTCCAGCTTTGAGACTTTCTCAGCTGAAGAATACCCATGTGGATCTTTTTGCTTAATAACCCTTGCTAGACTTCTGTTCTGAGGACTTGTCTAATTGTTTTTTAAGCCCTTTTGTATTTTTATTATCTACAGCATCTTGTGACAGTTCTATAAATGTAAACTGTGTGAAGAAGTTCTTCTGTTTGTTCTCTAGTTTGTGGTACGGGTGATTCAGATATGTTTGTGACTTCTGTAATTTCTCACATCCTTTCTTGCTGTGTAGATGCAAGGGTAGTTAACTCAGTTTTGTACTTGTTTGTTTGTCTTTTTGGAATTCACTGTCTTTGATTTTGGACCTTTTCTTCAATTCTTTATGAGCACTTCTAGTTCTAATCCTGTCCTTTCAAGCATTATCAACCCTTACCAGTTTTGTCACAGATTTTTACCCCACACTGTCATCCACATAACAAATGGGAGTAGGGAGCTGATCTAGGTCTGTGGCAGACCTCAATGGGGATTCTGTTTGACAGCTACAGTTTTACTGGAGCATTTAAATCAGTTCTGTACCCACCTCACAGATAATTACATATACATCTTTTTAGTGTGTCTTTGAGGAGTGCTGTGTGGAATAATGCCAAAAGCCCTACAAGTCAGATGTCTCTTTGCAGGCACCCTTGTAGGGGAGTACAGTTGCTAAGATTTTGGACAGGGTTGGTTGTTTGTTACAATGATCAAGAAACTGGGAACCTGCTACTTCATTCTGTCCTTGGACATTTCTAGGTTTACTGAACAAACAGTAAAACTTTTCAAAGCCAGAAAGAGAATTGCTGAAAAAATAACCGCCACGAAATTCTCCATGTTCATCTTCATAGTAAACGCATACACAAGTTACAGGTTACATATACAATGTTTGACAGTGATAGTTTTCTTTCTGCTCAGTCAGCTCTTTAACTTTGAATCTGGATAACTGTGAACTTGTCAACTTCATGGAAAATGCAGCATTTGTGTTAAAGTACAAAATTTAAGCTTGCCAGTTTTCCAGCTTCCAAATGTTTGAAATAATCCCAGTGGAAAGGTGTATTAATTGCAATACACGTATATAATTAAGTAAAGACTTCCTACTAATAAAAAGATGTTTTCTTTAACAGGCAGCCCTTTTGGTTTGAAAAATGCATCAAATCTTCGGCCCTTAAATCTTCTACAGGTAATTGATATACTTGGACACAATAATAATAATTTCTTACATTTCTTTAGAGACATGCTTAGCACTGCTTACAGTATTGGCTGCCACAGATCTTTGAAGCCAGTTGATCAAACCATTTACTGCAAATTTCATTTGCTTTTTTAAAACACTTAAAATGAGGAAAAAGTTACTTCCGTAAAGATATCAGGTGGAAATGATATTCTCAGCTCACAACAAAGCAGCTAGTTTTCAGTAACAATGTAAAAATGCTGACATTTGAATTCAAGAGATTAATCATAAAATACCATCTTCAGTTTTCTGGATTTGCCTAAGCTTTTATTGCAAATCATTCTTGAAACTAAAGTTGTGATATGAAAAGCACAAAACAGTACAGCAGAATCACTCAGGGTTACACATCCAAGGCCTAAAAGCTAATCTGAATTGCACAGGTAGGTGCAGTAATAACTTTAAAGAGCTGCTGGTAATGAAAGTAGAAGTTTACATAAGATAGGATGTTCAAAAAGGCTTTAAATGTTTCATTTCCTCTAAGCATACATACAAATAGAAACTTGAGCAGAGGGTGCTTATTACGTTTGAGCTCCATTAAAAAGCAGAACAGGGAGTGGAACTGGGTGTAATTCCTGGATCTTGAAGTTGCCTGCAAGTTAAAGCTGCAGAGGTGCAGCTTCAAAATGCCACAGATGATGCACCATGCTTCAGAAAATTGATATCAGTAAAAGATCATCTGTAGCTTTGCTGCTTCGTCCTGCCACTCCTGTACACACTCCAGAAACATGGGAAAGGACAGGCACAGGAGGCAGTGTAGAGCTCTTCTTTAAAATGAACTGCTTGTATTTATGCTATTCCAAATTGAAGTATGCCCTGTCAGGCTACCTCTGATACTCAAAAGCCAACAATAATTTGGCTGGAATCACTGCAATTAAAATGGGTTAAGGGAGAGGAATTGAGACTTTTTCACTTTAACAGTTCTTGCATCAGACCTTCAGCTTATTTTTTGGAAGCATCTATTAAACTTCAGTGACATACTCAGAATGTGAAACTACTATACAGTGCTTTTGAAGACTATCCTTTACATTTCCAGTATCGGTACAATCTCTGCTATTTTAGTTGAAATAGAATAATTAAAAAGTATTTTCCTGTTTAAAAAAAAAAATCCAGCTACAATTGATGCAGATTTATTTTGAGCATGAGGCTTCCTCACACAACAGCTGTTGTAAACCGATTCATTTTAAAGGATTTCCAAAAAAGAACCTCCAAGGAATACATCATTATCAATGTCACGTTCATCCTAGGACAGAGGGAAATGCAGCAGTTTGATTGAATTACGCCTTTTGTTTTTAATCTTCAACAGCTTCCAGGTGGTTCCTTTATTTTTAACCTGCTCCAGCAGCAGCAGCAGTCTCAGCAGCCTACAACCTGTAGCCCTCAGCCACAGGGAGAAGAGGTGTGTTGCTAACAGCCCTCAGTCTGGGGTGCATGGAGGAATCAGTTTCTCCTGTTCTCCCCATCTCAACAATAAAGGAGCCTTTATGCAACAGATCTGTCTGTAACAGAGAGGGAGGAAAGTCTTCCTCCAAAACCTTGTTGAACTGCAAAAGACCGCAGTGGCTTTGTTGCCATGGCTGGAGCTGGGTTATACTCCTTTATTTTTATCCTGTATAGAAGAGCTGTAACAAAGCAGCTAAGCACTGCCTCACTCCAACATTAAACGAGACGGCCCACTGTGAGTGGTGTAAAATTAGCCTAGTCTTGCTCTGTTTATCATAATTAGCAGATACCATAGACAAACAGAGAAGAAACACAGACAGGATTACCACTGAGTAACTAAAACTTCGTAGCTCACAACTGCTATGAGCTGGTGTATGATCTTCACTCCTGTAGTGTAACAAAACTGCTCTCTGTGCACCAGAGAAATAAATACATCAGTTGGCTTTAAAGTTATCTTAAGACACTTACCGTTCTGCTGCCTGTAATTAGTGTTAAAGGTGTTAATCACTGAAGCCTAAAGACTTGATGGAGACTGCTTTATTCTCAAAATGAAAAATTTTAAGTGGTTAGTTCTACCTGTGCCTAAAGGTCTTTCCAGCACTGGTGCAGCAATTTGGGAAAACCAGCTGCTCAGCTTCTGTGCTCTTTACAATCACAAGCTCTCGTCTTCCCAGACATGCAAGACTTTTGTTTACCAAATTGTCTCTATGGATACAGAACTCGCTTTGTCGTAATTTTGCTTGTGCTGCTGTAGATTGTTCATAAATAAGATGACTCTTTAAAACATTTTCACGGTGTATAGTCTCCTGTGTCACAGGCCTCGTTCTGAAATGTGTGACGGTTTAATAGGAGACTTCCAGACTTATTCTCAGAATCCAAATGTCAGTTACTAGTTGGATTAACAAACTATATACATACATATATATAATTCAAGCTCATATTCTAGTGTTTTATTTTCTACATGCTAACTTTAAGGATATTTACACAAAGGCTGATTTGAGCCTAAGTCCTTTCTGTGGCAGAAAGGTTTTTGTGGAAGAAATCAATCTCTGTATTGGCTAACTTGCCATAAGGAATGGTTTTCTTACTACATGTTATAGTCCAGGGTTAAGGTTGTTAGGTTAAAATGAGCTATTATGAATACTAGATTCCTTAACTCACTCTAAGGACAAGAACGTATATGTTCACAGTGCTGTAATCCAAGTGCTTAGTGGAAAAAACTTTAGTACCAAAAGACAAAAAAAATTCTGTGCTACCACTAGTATACTTCCTTTGTTCGTACTTAGGGTTGTTTTTTTCCAGATGCTGGTTCTATGACTTTGTTAGTCTGTCTTCATTGTCTTCACCAAGATGATGATGTATGTCTTGATGTTCAGTCTTTTGGCCGAGTTTACCTAGATCTTAGTGGTATTATTTCATGTGGTCATTCCAAAGAAGCATTGCAATTCCTGGAAATGCACCAGCTCAAAAACTCGTTTGGTTTTTTTTTCCTCCTTATGACCGATAAGCCATGCAGTTTGCTTAAATCATGTGTAATATTTTATTTCCCTGCTATTTGGATCAGTGCAAGAAAAGGTCGTAATTCAGCACTCTTAATGTCAGTAAACACTAGATCAGGCTCCAGTAATTCCATTTAGTGTCAGGGCTACTTTGTTCTGAAAGCAAAATTTTAAAAGCAGGATTCATTTTTTTTTTTGATGACATTCAGGCATATATGACAATCTGAACGTGTGAATGTAAGTTTTCAGACTTTTCACGTTTTGATTATGATTAGGACCTTTGCATGTGGATGGCTTCAGGTGTCACCTGAAGGCTTTGCGGGTGGGGAGCAGGAGAGGAAATGCGCTAAGATTACAACCATAAACTGTAATCTCTACTGACTGACAGCAGGGAAGCAAATATCTGCATGGTACTTCTGAGTCACTGCCATAATTCCGTTTCTGCCGAACAGCTGTTTGGAAGCATTCGGCATCCATTTGTTATACTTCAGTAGTGGCTACATTGTAGCCTGTATCTACATGCGCTGTAAAACATAGAATTAAATGTTTTTAAATGGCACTTCGGAAGCTTGTCGTCACACTGGCTTTACTTATTTATTGGTACTGAGTTTGGTAATAAGGATCAAGCTTTTCATTTTTGCTAGGGGTCTGACCAAGGTCCATCCAATCAAGATCAGGCATTATCTGCCCAACAAGCTGCTGTTATTAACCTGACTGGAGTAGGGAATTTTATGCAACCTCAAGCCACAGGTATGTGCTTGCTGAGCCTCCTTTTGTATTTAAGTGTGTATGTTGATAAATTCACACTGAAATGAAGTTTGGTCTTACAGAAGTCTTAAAGAACAACTTGCTATTTATTATCAGCACATGAATTATACAAGAAATACTTGACTTCCACTACCAACGCATGCACTTCTCTGCTTTGTTTGGCGGTTAAGTGTAATAAATTGGTTATATCGCATGAGTAAGTCACACTCGATACGATAAGAAAATACAGGAAAATTCCATGCCAGACTTCATTGAAGAATGTTTCTTTAACTGTGTGCTTAACATTCAGTATGAGAAACCTCTTTGTGTCTCCACGAGCACTTCATAATCTAATTATGTTCTAACTAACCAAGTATGTATATCATGTATATTTTATTCTGCACTGTTTCCAATTTTACTTAAACTAATTCTGTTGATCCTCCCTTTCTGTTACACTCTATTCCTATGTCTTCCTTTCCCAACCCTGACAAACTCAACCTGACCTCTTTGACCTGCCTGCTTTCCCCTTCTCCTTTCTTAGTGTTGTCTCAGCTTGGCTCTGCCGTGAACAGACCTGGGCAAAGCCTTCCTCAGCAGAGACTCCAGCTCTCTTCTGCCTTACAACAGCAACAACAACAAGCCTTGCAGCAGCAGCAGCAACAGATACAAGTAATCCAGCAACTTCGCTCTGTTTAAAAAAAAAAAAAAAATTCTCAGCTCCAAAACAAAAAATCTCCTTTTTTTTAAAACTGTCTTTACAGTCTGAAATTAAAAAAAAAAAAAAAAAAAGAATTCAGACAAACTATCACGAAGGACTTGAAATCTGTAGTTTTCTCAGCTTGGAGCACTGCCTTTATTTTTATTCATTTAAGCCATCCACCTTCCTGATTTGATAACATTCAAGGAGTGCTTGTGGCACATTACTAAATAAGCTCTGCCAGGTGCCATTAGGATTGCAAAATAAAGACACTTGAAGCACCTGTAAGTTCCAGTGTAGCACAGCTACAGTCAGTATATACAACATCTCTGACAAAGCATTCCTTTAGCATTCTGTTATTCAGATGCTTTATGAAAATATTAAAATACTTTTAGCACACGGTCTTTTTGTGATACACAAAGAAAACACTACATATACAGAAAAAGGTACGATGCTAAAAATGTACTGTCACCAAATGTTCACTGAAGTTGCTGAGTTACTGCAGTTACTGCAATGGAGAGAAAGGGCAAAGAAACAGCTGTCTGAGAACATGTACAACGTTTGATATGCCCTCAGCAGGCTTCTGTGCCACTGGTGCTGCTTGACTGTACTCATTGCCCCAGTACATGATGTATTCCTTTTGTTAACCTAGTGCCTCCTCAGTTTATTTTTTTCCACCTTCCTGTCATTCTTTCTGATGTGAAACATAGCTTTATAGCTAACACTAACAAGCTTTTTCTCCCCCTTCTCCTTCGTGGCAGCAGTTGCGATTCTTGCAGCATCAAATGGCTATGGCGGCAGCAGCAGCAGCACAAGCAGCTCACCTGCGACATCAACAGCATTCAGGCAGCCACTCAAAAAGTAAAAGGAAAAGAGGCACACCAGCCCCTCCAAAATCCTGAGACTTGCATTTTTTTTTCTCTATAAAAATTATTCAAAGGTGATTTTTTTTTTCCAGTTCAAAAAGGAGAAAGCTTAAAAACAAATCAGTGTTTTATATTACTGGTGGGAAACCGGCCTTTTGACATTACACTGAAATAAACTGGTTTTGGAAGCTACCCCTATATAACGTGGCGACTTCATTGATAAAGCAGCTAGGGTCCGGTTTCCTTTTAAGTCACTTAATTTTTTAACAGAATGTTTTATCTTGTATTTTTTACCATTCAGCAGCATTGTACATAGTATAAGGGTGAAAAGCATTTTAGAAAAAAATGAACTTTGTAAATGTAGTATTGGTATTTGTTTATTTAGTATAAAAAGGTTTGTGAACACTGTAACAAATACAATTTTTACAAATCCACTTTTGAAAAGATCTTGCCTTTTGTTCAGTTCGGCTTTATGCTTTTTATTACTTTGTCTATCAGCTTCTTTACTTCTTTGTGTCTTGTTATGGCTCTGGTGATACAGTCCTGAAGCTTGGCTCCTGTCAGAGGACTTCCACCTAAGAATCGAAAGGAACAATTTGATTTTCCACTTATGCTTCAGTTAAGTATCCTTACATGTGTTTTCCAAGTCAAGGTATTAATATAGTAATTCTCTCAACTAACTTTCACTTGAAGAGAGTATACAACTTCAACTATAGCCTCAGGCACAGAAAACAAACACGCTGAAGCTAAACAGTAGGCACGCTCAAGATTTGTCCTTTGCTATGTGTAGGATAAGCTATGACTTTTAAACATCAGTCATGCCACCTCTTTCAAAATGAATTTCAAGAGTAAGTGGTTTAATCATTACTTAAGCAATCTGTTGTCATAAAACGCACACATTTTACAAAGAAAAGCAGCTATATAGCATATAGGTCAAGAAAAGACCATCTTCTTCATAGGTTCCTATGCAATGAGCTTGGAAGTACCTGGCTTATGGACGGAACAGAGTCTGTCTTCTTCATCAGTTACAATAGTTACTGTTCCAGTTGCTAAGTCTTCTTCTTCAGCAGTTGGATCAACTACGAGTAATGTCCTTTTAAAAGGAAAATATATGCAGACGTTAGTACATGATGTTCCTTAAACATGGCTGCAAAATACATTTGCTAATTAATTTTAATGTGGTGTTATAAAATAATTTTAGATTGATTTAGTGTTCAAACTCATCTGTGTGTTTTTTTTTTACCACAGTGTACTAGTTTAAAAAAAAAGGGAAATAGTGTATATGTCTGTTAAAATACCAGCTGTCAAAATACAATAATAGTTTTATAGACCTGTGGTATTGCAGGAAAATACTGTTAAAACTGTTATTTGCAGTATGCAACCACTTACTTCATAGTTAAGCAAAGACGATGTTTTTAGGTGTAGCCTTCATTAATCTATACCAGACCTTAAGGCAAAATACATCTCCTACTGTAAATTCACCAAAGTAGCTCTCAATTGTTTGTCAGAGAGCTCTAACGTCACTCAGACTGTGAGTAGTTCAAAAATGGTTACTGGGTACCTTAAGGAAATCAAAATAAGCTGTCAAATACATTAGACAATGCAGATCATTAAAGTAGAAAATACTAGTTTTCAAGTTAAAAATTGAGCAAACCAATGAAAAAAGGATATCAACTAAAAGTCAACTTTGCACAACAACAACACCCCAGGCTTAGTTTCTCTTTCAAAAACAAAACAAACAAAAAAACTGGTACTACAAATGTTTTGCTTCTGAGTTACGATATAGCCAAACAGACTATACCTGAAGTTTTCATGAAGCCTCAGTTCACGTGGGTTAACTAAATTTTGTGTGAGAGATGGATGTAATCAACTTCAACCTACCAGCTACAGTGCACCTAGACTGGATGATTATGGCAAGTTTTGGGGGAATAGCAGTGAGGCTATATGCCCATTAAATAATTGGAATAATTTTTTGATTTAAACTCATGCAGCAATGCATAATTTTTAAAAAGTTTTCCTGGGTAATTTACACTTTAACCAACAGTTTCAGATTGCCCTTTTCAGCGCAACAGTGTAATAAAAATAACAGTCCTTAGCTATGCTACTCAAAAATGCTACTTTTTTATTCTACCCACACACAGTGTGCAGCATCAGTCCTGTGCAGCATGACAAAGGAAACCTGAACCCACCGAGAGTTGGATGCATCAGACCTGGCTCTTCATTTATGTACAGGCTGACTCCACAGTGGTCATGCTGTGGAGCTCCTCAGTGCTCTGCACCAGCGCGCCTGTAACTTTCTGCTTTGATTCATTTGGTAATCACTTGATCAGCATTGGAGCTTAGCACTCCCCTCACCCCGTCCCACAGCTGAATCAAAGGGCCTATCAGTAATTTCTGTGAATACAGCTAAATGTGCCATAAACGCCTGACGTCTCGAAATATTTAAATGGATTGATAGCACAGTAAATATCGTATTTTTGATTCTCTACTTTTCTTCTATGCAGCAACAGAACACTTAAATAACATACACTAATGAAGAGCCAATAAACAATTTCAGGTGAGGAGTCAAGTTATCAGATGGGATTATTTTGACTTCTCATAATCAGATTCTTTACCTACAGGAACAATGACTTAAGAGTGCTGGTCATACTTCATCTTGGGTAATTATGTTTTCAGTTATCCAAAGGTTTTATTGTTTTGAGTGGACCGGTACTTTTTACTTCCTCTGTTGACTAAACCCTTCATATAATCTGTTCAAAAAACTACCGTCTTTTATATAAGCTATGTACATAAAATTTTACAAGATTAACTCTATTAGTTCATTTGTCTCAAGGATACTGCATAAACATAAATCGATACCTTTTCCAAAACCTTCAACCCTAGAGTACTTTTATGCCTGTCCTTTAGGCTGGGAAACAGTTCTGCTTTAAGTCACAGGAGGAAGTTGGACAAACTTTTGTGTTTTTTTTGCTGCATACTCATTTATACTGCAGAACTAGAAATCAGTTCAGCGAGACACACCTTGGATATAAGAGCAAGCGAAACAGCATTGCCTGAACCCTCGTGTCCTTCAGCAGCAGTGGATGAGAAGTGCAGAAACACCAGTAGCATCCTCACGTTTTCACTATTTCTTTTAGATTCACAGTTGTTTTCATAAGTACAAAACAGGAACTTACTCATCAAATATAGCAAAGGATGTGGCAACTGGATGCTTTCTGATAACCAAAGGATTCTTCTGTTTTAAATTAACTTCTGACAAACCAGTTTCTTCATTTATAGTAACAGATGGCAATTGGACTGAAGAGATGAAAAAATGACAATAGTAAAATATTAAACACTGCTATTTTCAATAGGCCTACAGATGCCCTAGACCACTGAAACATTCAAGCTGTCCTCTTACCATATTGGTAAGCCACTGAAAGCAGATGAGAAGGGGGTTTTGGTTACATTATTAGTGTTACATTTTTTGAATTCAAGGAAAGTGTTTAGCTTAAAACTAGCTGTTCATGTAACTATTTCACTTTTCTCTTGAAAGTAACGTTCCTCCCTACATGGAAGCATTTTCTGCTTCCAAAATACTGTACGATTACAACACCTTTAGTCTCAAATTGAACAAAAAGCAATTTTTCCCCAAAAAATGCCTATAGGACATGTAAAAAAAAAAATATATATATATATATATATATATATATATATATATAGTCTCATCTCATGTATTTTATACATCTGTAGAAAAAGCACAATCCAATCTTAAGATAACTCTCACTCTAACAACCCAGTAATGCAGACAGGGAAATCAAGAGCAAATTAGCTATGGGAATTCAAAGGCAAGTAATTCACGCTTAGAAAAGGAAGCCTCTCTCTTAACTCTTTATGCTGTCTCCTACATGCGTATATAAACCACACCTTGTGAATAATCATATATATCTAGCATGCATGAAAACAGTTCTTTCAAACTATAACACATGAAGCTACAAACATTGTGTTTTGACAAAATAAGCTAAGCTCCCAACAGCTTGTTCTGCCTACACAACACAGATGAACAAGGTAAGATGCTCTACTAGACATTAAAGTCGTTTGTGACCACTGCTGAAAGATTCCGATTTCTGAGACAGAACACACAGAATGGCTATTAATCTTACAAGACAGCAAGAACATACGTACAAAAAGATCTTACTGCCCAGCTGTTACGTATCTATGGAATCCTTACCATCAGTTCCACTCTGTATTCCCAATTTAGGAATTTAGGTGACAGAAAAAAGCAGACTTAAGGAATTGTGAAGCAATTATTTTCCCTCATGATTAAAAACTAACGTATTTCTCCAAGCAACAGCAATCAGAGTGTGTTTCTTACTCTAGAGAAGACTTACCATTTTTTAATGCTGCTAACAAAGCAAAGGCACTGGCATCCAAGATGTTTCCATCATAGTCCAGACATATGATGTCACAGTATAACACCCAAGCGAGCTATCAAAAAAGGTTTGCACACGTGAGTTATTACAGCAGCTAAGCAAATGGTGCAATATCTAAGAAAACACTGGCCACGCAAACAAAGATACTTACTTCTTTCATAAGAACAAAATTTTACACTTTAGACCTAAACCAAGCTATGTAAATTGAAAAAACAACAAAAACAACAAAACTACAACCCCCAATACCTTGTTTAAAGTCTTAACCACCATGATCTTGCTAGTATGCCCTTCTTTATATGGAGATACAACTTACCTTGCCATTTGCAATACACAGATCTTCTTTCGCTATTATCTGTGAACTAAAATAAAACGAGAAAGTAAAACAGCAAATAGAAAATTGTCTTGCAGAGTTGTTTGTGGTGTAATTGCAGTAAGATGGTCCTTACTTTTCAATCACATCCGCAATGAACTGGCTTGCTGCTTGAGCCTCTTCGCCAGGAGGTCCAGAGCGAAACCTTGTTGAACAGAGGGATGGCAGTTCTACATTTGGAACTGGGTAACAAAAATCATCAGTTATAAACTAAAGAAATCATGGCATGGGAAATCAAAAATAGAAATAAGACAATACGCACTTTTAATACCATTTTATGTGCTTCAAATGAAAGGCAAGACCAAGAATTCTTCAGTCAAGCCTTCCTACTTCTCCCCTCAAAAATAGTTACTTACATACGAGTTTGTACTAAAGAGCTTGTAGAAGTCTGTACTTGGAAAAGGTATGTTCCACAGAAAAGCAAATACTTGTACTTATCATTTTCTGTTTGGATTCCTTCTGTGAGTATCATGACCTCACACAAACCCTTCCCTAAGTGTTAAGCATTCTTAACTAGATCAAGCAACAGCACCATTTTCATCCCACTGCGTGACTTTGCTGGTATGCTATCTGCTTTTCATCAACCATTAAAACGTGATGCTTTAGACTGGAAGCAAAAACATGCATAAACTTTTGTGGAAAAAAAAATCCACAGACCATAATGAGGTTCACCGAAAACAACATACTTTGGAGGTACCTTATAAAAAAGGGGATTTCGCATAAGCTCTCTGTTCCACTGAATGATTTTATTTCACAAGAAACTCTGCACCGGAGTGAGGATGCTGGAGTTCTACAGTTCCCTGAGAAATAAGCAGTTTGTGTAGCCTTTTTTGTCTGCTGGGACTTCAAGACAAAAGATAACGTGCCTTTGCACAACCTTGCATGGCCCAATCTTTCATAGATGAACTACCTTTCTCCCCTTAACAAACATCCCTTGCTGAGGGTTTATCTTCAATCCCGGTCTGGAAACAGGAATGAGAAAGTAGCTTTGCATAGAAAACTCACAAGCAGAGCAGGGAAATTCTGAAATTTCTGAAGTACCACTTCCTGAATGTCAGTTTGAAAACTGATGTTATGGAAAGTAATACAGCTTTACCCAATTTCTTTCCCTAAAGAGGCCTTCACAGCACGCTTCATCTGTCCCATCATTACTTTTAGCTAAAGCAATAAAAAATCTGAGTAAGAACAATACCAAAAAGCTTACCAATATATCCTTTATTAGCAGAATCTACCGCAGGTGCAGCAAGTTCCTGGAATAAAAAAGGAAGAAATGAAGAGCTGAATTTTGTTCAGAAAGATTTTCCAGCTATTCTAAGTATGAAGCGTCATTTTCTTGCCAGTTATCATTGCAGTTAGATTTACAAGAGCTCTTTTTCATCAGTCAGTTGCAAGTTCATAGGTAGCTAACCGTCTGCATTTTGCCAATGGGAAAACCTCTCACTGCATGCAGGGGTGTGAAGTGATTTATCTCAGGGTTCATGGCAGGCCACCAGTAAAGCTGAGGCTACAAGGCACTTCACAGTCCAGCCAACTAATTACCAATCCACTTATTGATCAGTCTGCAGAAACTCTTCAATTGCTGTCTGTTATTTCTAGATAAAAGCTCTGTATTTTTGTGCATATCTTTCCCCATATGCAGTACACACCACAAAAATACACATTCTCAGAATGTACAAGCAGCACTAGACAGTGAAATAATATTATCTCTGAGACCCGAAAGTAACTCATGAAATAATGTAATTGTATCTGACTGGCATATTATTGTAATTCGTCAGGAGATGCATTCTACAGACAAATAAACAAATTCAGCTAACAGCCAAGTTAAAATCAAAACCAACCATACCGCTTTAACTCCACAAATTACTGTAGTATTTCCCAGTTTCACCAGGGCAGACCCATCCGCAGTTGTAATTGAACCTGAAGAGAAAAAGTGCAGTTCGATAAAATCTTTCTTTCATTCAAATTAATTAACATCCGCCTTTATAAAGTGCTTAATCTCTGTCATTTTAAACTAAACGCAGGCTAAGCAAAGTCTTGATGAATCCAGGATGGGAACAGATCCCCTCTCTCTATCAAACAGTCAGAATATTGGATTATTAGCATTCTTAAAATTCAAGCTAAGGATTGATGAATCCATTATCCAAAATTTACTACTAGCGTTTTCTCCCAAAATATTACAGATTAAGCTTGCCTCATTATTAGCTTGATCAATTTTTTTCATGTACAACAGATTGTGTTTTGTACATTGATGCAAACTTGAACTAATAATATCCTTTACATTAATAGCAGTCAATGCTCTACTAGATGAAAACGTACCTTTTACCACACAAACAGGTAAAACAGCTCTAGATCAGATCCTATCAACGGAAAACTTTTAAGCCAGTAATCAGGGACGGTTATCACCAGACTACCTTTTCACTGACTTAGAGCTAGACCTCATGAAAAGGCAACACTGTACAATGGAAAAAATCTGCAGCATTTGTTTCAGCAATAACCAGCAATCATTCCGTGGTGGCACATGCTAACCTGTATATTTCTTTCAGAAACCACAGCAAGGTCTAAGAAAGGTAGTTAAGGCCTGCTGCTCACTGCACATAGGCATCTTGCCTCTACTTGAGCCAGCTGCTCATCGAGCTTAGAACAAAGCGCAGGCCAGGAGTCAGCACCTTTCAAGATGCCAGGCATCAGTTGTACACTGGTCAGGATGTGGACAGACGCTGTCTTCAGCATCCAGAACATGAAGCTGCTGGTCTTAGAAGGAGCCACACTTCTAAGACCACCTAAATTTTGCTGTGCGTAGCAGCCCGGGACAGGACCAGAGAACAATGCTCAAAGATATTACTGTACCATGCGTTCTTTTTAATGTTTGTTGGAACTATAAATAAAAATCCTTCCTCTTTCTTGTTTCAAAATTCAAGCACCAAGAAAACTGATCAGCAAGTCATTAAGGGTACTGGCTATTGCAATGAGAGATTAATAATACCCACATTATCATTATTACTCCACTTACCTATGTTGACAGTGGTTGCCCGGAATTCACCTAGCTCCCTTCCATCAGGTCGACAGTTCTCTTTCTACACAGAAATTATAGATTTCAAATTAGAAAACATATTCTTATCAAGTAACACATCAGACATATTTTATCAAATAACACATCAGTAAGTTTATATAAAAAGCATTCTCCATTTTGGTGGAAATGCACAGCTACAAAATTGCTAGGAAAAGCTCGATCACATTCCAGACAGTTTTTCATCAACGGATGCCCTGTTTGTGGTTGCAGGTTCAGGGTTTTTTTATTTATTGTAACTGATTTAGAAAATAAATATAACAGTAGATTGATTGTCTGTTTCAAGGATAAGTACTACAGGCTAGATTCAGAAACTTAAACTGAGAGTCTCTACCTGTATGCGTTGTTTGGAGTTTTTAGGCAATTCCCATCCCTTAACTCCGCCTAGCGGAGCTCTCAAAACGAACATTAGAGTGAAAACAAAACAAAACAAAACAAACTTGTAAATATTGTCTGTCAGAAGTTGTTCAACAGAACCTAAACCTTCATTAAAAGCAGCACCAATTTGTTATGATTCACGTTAGATCTGAACTATTACTCATCACAATTTCAAGCTTCTCAAAATCAAAATTTTGGTTCAATTACAAGAGCTGAAACTAATGGCAGTAATGCTGTACTCATTTCCAAGTCAATACTATTTTAGTGTAAAGCATACAGGAAAAAAAAAAGGCTCTCCTTCATAGTTTCAGTGAGCACAGTTAGTAGCAATATTTTTTATTACTTTTAGTAGCAACTGAAAGCCAAGTCGCTTTGCACTAGACACAAGCCTGCACCACCACCTTGGTCAAATTTAACTCAGATTCCTTTTGAGGCCAACAAAAGCATTTTCACATCTGGAGTTAAACAGGAACACAACCTGCCACGGAAACAGTGACAGAGACAGGAGGGAAAACAAGTTCTGAAGAGCTACAAGCATTTTTCCCCAACTCAATGAGCTGTTTTTCCCCTACAGTTTCAAGTTTCCATGCAAATTAAAAAAGCTTGAGTACACAAGAATTGCTTGCAAGCAATTTATACATGCACATCATGTTTTACTCACCAAAAATCTTCTGTAATATTCCAATGGTTCCACTGTTCTGCAATAAATAGGAAAGGATGTTTACACACAAGCTTCCAAGGAGAGAGAGCAAAAAGAAAAAGCAAGCGCTATCCTACAACAACAAATAATCTAAGAATCAAGATGGCTTGCAAAGCTGCTTAGCAATATGAAATACGAATATGAAAGACTTGGAAACTCTAGACTGATCTAAGAAATAGTAAAGATGAAGAAACAAAGCTTTTTTGTCATTCATTTTCCAAAATACTTCTTCTCCATAAGGAATCTGCATGCACATACACCTAACACAAGCTACTAGCTTTCACCTCAGTAATATTAATTAAATACCTATTAGTTTTAAGGTCAAAGTGAATGTTTACTGAAGCAAGAATATAGAATTTTTTTGAAGACCTGCAGAAAGGGTAATTTTATTACAGTATCTAAAATATTTGGTAGCTCAATGACTGCATTCAGACGCACAGAACAGTTTAACACAACTACATGAAATGTTATATTTTTCTTTGAATCTTTAGGAAAAAATAAAAACTGCAATAAATGCTTCATGCTTCAGTTAAGAAATAATTTATGTTTATTATTACTCAAGATATTGCCAACATAGTTTGTGCGTTGTTTTTTTAAGCACACAACATTAAGGTAAAAAGAACTCATAAGTGTTGTTTCAATATTTGAACAAAGCCTTCTCCTGTTTAGAATCATAGAATCATTAAGGTTGGAAAAGGCCTCCAAGATCATCTGGTCCAACCATCCCCCTACCACCAATGTCACCCACTAAACCATGTCCCTAAGCACCACGTCCAACCTTTCCTTGAACATCCCCAGGGACGGTGACTCCACCACCTCCCCGGGCAACCCATCCCAATGCCTGACTGCTCTTTCTGAGAAGAAATGTCTCCTCATTTCTAACCTGAACCTCCCCTGGAGCAACTTGAGACCATTCCCTCTAGTCCTATCTCTAGTCACCTGTGAGAAGAGGCCGACCCCCAGCTCCCCACAACTTCCTTTCAGGTAGCTGTAGAGAGCAATGAGGTCTCCCCTGGGCTTTCTCTTCTCCAGAATAAACACCCCCAGTGCCCTCAGCCGCTCCTCACAGGACTTGTGCTCCAGGCCCTTCACCAGCTTCACAGCCCTTCTCTGGACACGCTCCAGGGCCTCGATGTCCTTCTTGTAGTGAGAGGCCCAAAGCTGAACACAGCACTCGAGGTGCGGCCTCACCAGAGCTGAGTACAGGGGGACAATCACCTCCCTGCTCCTGCTGGCTGCACTATTCCTGATCCAAGCCAGGATGCCGTTGGCCTTCTTGGCCACCTGGGCACACTGGCGGCGTGTTCAGGCGACCATCAGTCAGCACCCCCAGATCCTTTTCCTCTGCACAGCTTTTGAGCCGCTCTGCCCCAAGCCTGTAGCACCGCATGGGGTTGTTGTGACCCCGCACTCAGCCGTGTTAAGATGCAGGCACTGACAGCGGCGCCGTTACACACACACACACGTTTTATAACGTGTACCCAGAAGGAAATAAGGGGCCTCCGGAGCAGCACGTTTATCCCCAGGGAAGCCGGCACACGGAGCCCCCGCGTCTCATGGGGGCTCCTCCGATCCCACCCCCAGCCCCGTCACAGGGGCCAGCACCCCTCCGCACCCACCCACCCACGATCAGTCGCGACACCGCATTTCCCGATCACTCGCGACACCCCATTTCGCGCAGCAGGCAGAACCCACGGTCCCAAGACAAGGAGAGAAGCCGCGGGCTCCCCCGATCCGCCTGCAACCCCCGGGGGCCATGCCCAGGCGGAGCAGAGCCGCGAGGGGCCGCCCCGGCGCCCCGCGCTTACTTGAACGCCGTCGCCATGCCGCTGCTTTTCCCCTCCCTTCCCTTCCCCGGGTGTGGTTCCGGGGTTGCAGCGCCCAGAAGCCTCCGCTGCCGGCCGCCTGCCAGCACGGCGGGGCGGGGAAGGGAAGGGAAGGAAAAGGAGATGGCGGCTTCCGCGTGGCTGTAGCCTCGCCACAGGGCGCCGAGCCGCTGCCTCCCCCCCGCCGCCGTGGGCTATGGCGCTGCCGCTGCCCCTGCCCCTGCCCCTGCCCGAGGCCGCAGCGTTGCTGGCCGCCTTCCTCCTCCTCCTCCTCCTCCTGGTGAGAGCTCCCGGGGGTGGCGTGGAGGGCTTGGGGTGTGTGGTGTTTGCAGCGGGGGTGGGCTCGCAAGGGGTGTGATTTGTCCTGGGGGTTGTACGCCTCCTGAAGGCACCCGCAGTGGGGCTCCTGTCCCAGCCGCTCAGGGACAAGGAGTGTGCTTCTCTGCTGCGAAAATGGGGAGCAAGGTTGAGCATTTTCGCATGGAAACCGAAATTCTGCCGCACGCCACCTCTGCTACGTCTGTGGTGCTCCCCAGGACCTGGGGAGACAGGTGCCAGCTGTATTTCGGCTGTGCATAGAAGTGCTCTGACAGAGGCGTGCTGCGCTCCAGAGTAATGCCACCGCTTCCAGTGGCTCAGTGCAGGACCGGAGCCAGCGCCAGCTGGCTGACAGATTATTTGGACAGGGTGCGGCGAGGCTTGGACCAACCTTTCGAGGGCATCCAGAGTCGCAGTTGACTTAAGACCATCTCGTCTAACTGTTAACCCAGTACTGACAAGTTCACCGCTAAACCATGCTGCCAAGTTCTACATCTATGCGCTTCTTGAACACCTCCAGGGATGGCGGCTTAGCCACCTCCCTGGGCAGCCCATTCCAATGCCGCACAACCCTCTTCAGTGAAGAAATTTCTCCTAATAGCCAGCCTTGGGGTTGTTGTGCCCCCAGTGCAGGACTCAGCACTCAGCCTTGTTGAACCTCATGCAGTTGGCCTCGGCCCAGCCTATCCAGATCCCTCTGCAGAGCCCTCCTACCCTCGAGCAGATCAACACTCGCACAAGAAAGCTTAGGTCCATTGCAGTTTGGTGGATGAAGCAATGTACTATTGACTCATCTCATTACTGAAATATGTTTGGTTGCCCCTTGTAACGTATTTAGCAGCTAGATAAACCTTTAATACATTGCTGGTGTATAAACAATGCTCAAATATTTTCTTGCTTATCTTTTTCATCACAGATTTGTGTGATTGCTCACATAACTGCTGTAAAAATGCCAGCCCTTCACCGATACGAGGAAGAAAAATTCTTCATAAACTCTGAAGGCAGGAAAGAATCTGTACCAAGTATACACGATCCCCCCACAAAGGAACTCTCTGTTGTTGTGCCTTCATACAATGAGGAAGACCGGTGTAAGATTTTTCTTGTTTTGAGAAAAAGAAGAAAATCTATCTGTTGTTCCTCTGATAATGCAGAGGTCAGTTTATGTTGGCAGTAGACTCTAGCACACCAGATTATGTATCTAATTTTCTACACCCTTTCCAGAAAACAGTCCAAGTACACTGAATTTCAAAATTAAGATATTGTGTAATTTGATTGTTGCTGCTAAAAGTAGGATGGAGCACTTGTAGGAATCTGCTTTATTTTGATAAAGTATAGCAGGATAGCTGCTCATTGCCCCTGTAGTTGCTGTAAAGCAAGGTGTATAAACAGACTTTTAAAATTAATTTCAGACTTGCTGTAAGCAACAGCAGCAGTTTCAGACAAGCAGGAAAGGGATGATCTGATGGTTTTGATTCTGCTGTTTGGCTTTTGGTTTGGCCATATACATGAGGACATAAGACTAAAAAGCGAAGTCTTTCCAATGTGAGAGAAAATGTCAAGCTGTAGAGCTGTAGTTGTGGTTGACATGATAGCACAAGCACGTTTCTGTTCTTGGTGAGTGAAAGTACCAGGCTGTTTGGGATTCTCTTGAGGGATGTTGACAAACAACGTGCGTCTGGACACAAAGTAGGCCTGGCTCTTTCTTGAGTCCAGTGCATTCCTCAGTTCTGGTTCTCATATATGTGCTTGCAGTAAGCAAGAACATAAATATTTCACGTGCTTTTCATTTAGTTGTCTCGCTGGAGACAGAATAAGCGCTGGTGATGTGCTCAGGAATGAGCATATCCTGCAAAGACAACCGTAACATCGAATGTCTTTCTAACGTGCAGATAAATCAGCTGCAAAAATAGCGTAAGTTTGTTGGCTGAAGCATCAAAGCCAACAGCCTTAGTAGGAGAAGGCATGGGACTAAGTAGCATTAGGAATTTCTCTGTCAGTTGGCTTAAATAGAAGAAAGTCAGTGCTGGTTTGCATGGTCAGTCTTGGAGATTATTTTAATTTTTTCTGTAATACTACTTAGAGAATTGCATTTTAAAATGGAAAGTGGGTTCTAATCTTTAAAACAAATTTTTGTTTCTGTCTTACATGTGTGATTTTTTTTCATTGTTCTTGCACTCAGAAAGAATGGGGCTTAGAATTGCAGGTGCTAAGCTTGTCTGCTGAAGCTGGTTGTGGCATGAAGAAAGCAATTTGCTCATCTTAGCTTTGGGGTTGTTGTCAGCTTGCATGTACAGATGCTTTTTGGTGTTTAGCATGTTAAAATCTACTAACTTCATTGTTGTGTTTTTCTTGTCTAGTACCTCTTATGATGGATGAAACTATGGATTTTCTGGAAAAAAGACAGGTATTTTCGTTTTGCATTCAAAATATATTATCTTTATTTACTATATGTAATAAGTCTGTGATCTATTCACTTTGGTTTTTTTGCTGTATGTTAAATAGCCACTTGGAAGTAACACTTCTGTCTCTTATCAGTTATTTTTAGATTGAATACTGGAAGGCATTTTTTTAATTAAATTTAATTACTACTATATGATGCATGCGATCTCTCCAAGATGGGGACTAAGGATTAATGATACATTTAACATTCTAAACTATAAAATTGTTTGTCCCAAACAGTTTTTTAAACATGTGTTCTTCATTAGGGTTGGTTATTTGGGTAAGAAGCCTCTTGTGGGTTTTGTTTGGTTTGTTTGTGTTAGCAGTGATGTTGTTCTGAACTTTCATCTCTTATAAATTAATTTTTTTTTAGTTATAAATGGTAGTTGAAGAACAATATGACAGCCAATATAATGGAACAGGCGTCAAATGTGGCAAAATTCTTTGACTAAAATTGCTACCGTAGCAAATTTACTGCATGATATTGGTGCCTGTCTCAACATGAATAGTTGAAAACTGCCAGAGGTAAAGTATGCTGATGTTGAAAACACCTACTATGGACTTCAGATATTGGATGAAATGCATTTTTTCTGTTCTTGTTTTTAAGAAACGAGATCCTTCATTCACTTATGAAGTAATAGTGGTTGATGATGGAAGCAAAGATCAAACCACAAAGGTAAGAAAAAGAAGTGTCTTTCCAAGAAATCAGAGGTATGGATTTTTACATTGCAGTTGTGAAATAATGTTTTGCCTTTACATTTTGTTACTTGAAATACTTGACGATTCAAATTCAAGTTCCTGAATACTTTCTATTATTGTCCTACCTGAATGATGGATGTCACATATGCATAAGCATACACATATAATTATTTTTTGAATGCCAGTATTCTTAACTGGCTGATGTGCTGGCCACAGTTTTTTCTGCTGCTGAAATTGTAAAAATTCAAATCTTAGCTTCAATAAACTTCTAAAATATTCCATATGTGCACAGTGATGTGAATAAAAACTTAAGGAAACATTAGAAGCCTTTTAGAATAGCAGATTCGTACTGTAATTGACAGAATGGCTGATATATTGTGTTGCTCTTTACTGTATCCTTTGTGGCATTGTTCATTTTAAAATCCCTGTGACAGTAACAGTGCTTTCAAAATAGTTCCGCATTCTTCTCCTCCTACTTTGATGAATGTCACTGGAAAGGAAAGGTGGCCAACTTGGGATTTTTTTATTATTATTTCTAACTACTGCTTGGTAGACTTTTGGGTCAGGTATTAACATGAATGCTGCTTTTTCATTTTCTTCATAAGTTTCTCAAGCTTAAGCTTGTCCATTAAGTACTGTTCATATATATTTATCGACTTTGCATTCCTTCTAGTATCATTTCTAACTGAGTGCACTGTGGCCGTGGGCCTCTGGACTTGCAAGGACTTGCGGCAGCTGTTAGAAAAGATTAGAGGAAAAAGTTCATTTATTTGTTCTCCCATAGCATGAAAGAAGTCTGCACATCAATGTGAATAGGATTTTATATCACTGATATTTTTTTTTTAAGACCACAGAGAGCAGCAAGACAAGTGAGAAGTAGGTAGCAGCAGCAAAAAATACATATTTTTTGATTAAATATTTGTGTTAGAATAAAAGGTCTGAAATAGTGTGATGTAAATTACATTAGTATTGTGAGTCTTTTGGACTTGAGTGAATGGGGTTTAGAATTGCTCGGAGGAATATCCTGTTCTACTGAACATGCCTATCTTCTCCAGTCTTCTTTTGTTGACTGTGAACTGGTTTTTATTTCCCCAGACTCCAGCAAACACTGGCAATGTATTTGTGGAGACTGAAGTGATTATAGCTATGTGCTATTAAATTAAAAAAAAAAGAAAGGGTGAGCAAATGTAAACTTCTACCTTGATTCCTGTTTTTGTTTTATGCTCATTTTTTGTATGTTTATCAGGTTGCAATGAAGTACTGCAAGAAATATGGAAGCGACAAAGTGCGAGTTCTTTCTTTGGTAAAAAATCGAGGGAAAGGAGGAGCAGTCAGGATGGTAATTTATACTTTCATCTCCTTCTCTGTCTGAACTGTCTGTGCCCAAATATGCAGAAGGTAGAGCTGTGCTGATCTACACTATGATTTCAATATATTGACAAAATGATTGCCAGAAAAATGAGTATAGGTTCCATGAAGTAAAACAAAAACTCTTTATAAAAGAAGCTTATTTCAGATCTTGGAAACTGTATTTTATTCCTGGGAAGAAAAATTACAGAAAAACTCTTTTATATGGTGATTCTGTGTGTGATACAGTTTTGCACTTCATAGTGTGTAGTGGGGCTTCATTGACAGTTTTTTTTTTCCAAAGTCACACATGCTCAGTTATGACAATATATTTGGCAAACCCACCGTCGTTTCCCTGTCTGAACCCCATCAAACATTGTCAAAGATCTCTGACCAAGAACGTGACAAAACCTGCAGCATCACGTATATTTTGCAGTGACACTGTGACTTAAGACTTATTATTTCTCAGAACTAATATAAGATTCTCTCTTGAATTCTCCTGAAAAAAATAGCACTGCATCCTCCTTTCCATAGTTAAATGACAAAGGAAGGCTGTTTAGTGTGGTGGCAACTGCTAATTGCTGCTTTGTGCTACCCTGTTTAGCTGATGGTAGCAACTTGTCATGTCTCACAATTTTAGTTTGCAAAGCTTTTAATTTGCAAGCTTCTCTGGAGATGGATTGTTAACTTTTCGTGTTTGTGCATTCCCCGTCATTTTGGGACAATGTGCAGTGTGTGAAGTCTTTAGATGTTGTTACAATATAAATAAATTGTTGTTAGTAGCAGAATATTAAGCCTGGCCTGTTGCCTTGAATCTTTGAGATAGGACTGTTCTGGTTGCTACATCAGGTGTTTGCAGTCTTTGCAGCTAGCTTATGACAAATACTGATTTGGAAGGTGTAGATTTTTATTGACTATTTTGATTGCAGGGTGCCTTCATTTCTCGAGGGAAAAAAATTCTTATGGCTGATGCAGATGGAGCTACAAAATTTGCAGATATTGAAAAAGTAGAAGAAGGTCTAAAAAATCTTCAACCGTGGCCTGTGAGTATAAACTCTCTGTATTTTAGTTTAATACACATGCATGTAGATAAATTTTTATAATTCTCTTTAACTTAAGCTCTTTGAGATCCAGTTGAAAACATAGGTGTCAGTCTGAAGACCTCGCGTTTAGAAGTTGTGAGAATGGGCTGCAGGAAGTCGCTTCCATGGAGTTCTTACCTCCTTGGCACTCACTGTGCCTATTTTAACGCAGCACATAATGTTCTATTTACCATTTTTCCTTTGAAGTTGTTACACTCTGTATAAACACCATGTTTTATTCACTTAAAAATAGTGTTTTTGCTTAGTTAACTATAGTATTCTTATCTGATGTCATCCTATATAACTTTAAGGGTGCATCTTAATTTCATTCTATTTTTAGAGGTTTTATTTTCTCAGTATTGTTTGTTTAATGACAGTATCTGGAAGAATTCTTGTTGTAAATACCAATTCAAAAAACTGTGAAACAAGTTCCTCCTTGGATAGTCATTGTCTTTCAGGTGCTTGACCTGAAAGAACTGAGGTTTGTTTTCATGAGCCTAGCGCTTAAGTGCAGAACAAAGGGGGTACATCTAGCTAGGTTCCCAATATGCAAGAAATGATACACAGCCTTCCAGTGGGAACTCTGTGATGGCTGCACCTGTATAAAGGGCAGCGGCTGTCCGTGAGTGTAGGAACGCAAGCACTGGGGCCACCGGGTGGCAGTGTTTCCCTGATGCTTTTCACTGCTGAGGCGGCAGCAGTTGTTGCTGGTTCTCCATCGTCAATCCCACACTCAAATACAGCAGATTTGGGGGATTTTGTGTCAGAAGTAGTAGTGTGAGAATAACTTTAAATATTCTATTTTGATCATCTCTTTTGATTTAATTTGGGGTTATATTTGTGACTGAAACTGGGGTGTTTTACTTGTTTGAAGATAGATCAGGGCAACAAGTATTCTCATATCCCTTTACAATGTAATATCTAAGGGAAACGTACATTATAACTTTAGGAGCCTTGCAATGCTCACTGCATATCTGTGTTTAGTACATTTACTGTATGCATACTTCAGAGGAATGATATAAACTAAGCCAAATATGAATAAATTGTAGCAATCTGTATGTACCATATACAAAATGTAATAACCTTTAGATGATCTGTTAGTTGTAAAAAAGATTTATTTTAGCCTTGGAATACAGCAGTAGAAAAAGTGCAGCTACAGGAAGCAGGAAAGTATACGCCTCTGAAGTTTTTATTATACTGTTATCATTACTCATAAAGGTTTCACGTGGAGATTCACAGAAAATTCCAATAATTCAGCAAATGTTAGTTTAACTAATAATTCTTTAATTTGAATTCCTGCACAGAACCAGATGGCTATTTCCTGTGGTTCTAGAGCTCATCTGGAAAAGGACTCAATAGCAAAGGTTTGTTTCCCTTTCTTTCTGTGTACTAGTACTCAAAATATTTCCGTTGTTTGAATCTGCTCTACAGGTTTTACAATTAAATAAGCAAGATCTGTAAAAGAATGGAAGCTGAAAAATAGAAAACGCTTGCCATGAGTGGAGCATATGCTCCGTCACATAAAACGGATGCGTTCTAGATTTCAGGCACCACCAACTTTGAACTGGTTTCAGTTAGTGTTACGACTGAAGGATTCAGTTTTTCTAGTTGAGAACAGCTTACAAGCAGAGCTTCAAGTTCCTGACTTAACTGGTTGCTAGAGACCATTCTGGTTTCCTGTCATTAGGAAGTAAAGTTTTAGGCACAGTCTGCAGAAGTTAACATTTTGTGACTGGTGAGTTAAAGCTCCTACGATGGAATGGTCTCTGTTCAAGTGTACGTTTTCTGCTAGTAGTGGTGGAGTGGAAGGCAACTGATGAGTTCACTTTCATTGATTCTCTTCCACAGCAGGAGCTTGTTATCTACAGATCTTGAGGCCTGTTCAAAGTGAGTTAGGGATAATTAGCAATAAACTTTGAAGAGTATCTCAATCAGTGGGAAAGTACTGTACTGTAATTTTTCTGTATTATAGTAAAATTTTTGAGTTTGTACTCAATCTACTGAACAGTCCTGTTCAGTGTGTGGCTCTTGTAGAATAAACAGTGATGCATAGGCACAGTCTTATCTTGCATCTGGTTTTCTGATATCTTGGCTGGCAATAGTTGACAAAGCACAGGCATGGAACTCATATTGCAACAGACGCATTGCTGGACTAATATTTTTGAGCATCGTTAGATATGCTCATCGTGTTGAATATTCTCAAGAGTAAGCTTTGTTTATGCTGATGTTTGATACTTGAAACTAATATATATATACCCAAATACTAAAATCCTTAAAAAAGTCCAAAAGAAATTGTGCAGCACCTGGTAGATCTTTCTTCCAGTTTATCAGGTGGCATTGGAGCAGTTCACTTGAAAAGAGTTCTTATAAATACTGGTGTGTATATGTCAGCATCCTCACCCAAAAAAAAAAAAAGGAGGAAAAAAAAAAACAACACATAATTTTCACAAATAAGAATAAATCTTTGGCATGGAACTTGCATGCCTGTGGGACAGAATATACCATTTACAGTTAGCCTGTGAGTCCTAGAAATGTTGCTACTACATGAAGACCATGTAGCTAGATGGAGACCATGTAGCTAATAAATTGGAGCCCACAGAATTCCTTCCTGCTGTGTTGAGGCACTGAATATACATGAACTTTCTTCGGTGCATTCATATTTCTTAGCATCTTTGAAGGGTCTTGCTAGGTAAGGGAGAAGAATTGGAACAGCACTTCATCTTTTAATGCAAAAATACAGTTTGCAGGATGAAAGTATCCCTCCTTTGCTTCTTGTTTCTCCCCCTATTTCTGACTTTTTGATGAGGGAATCATCAGCTGATTAGGTAGCAATGTTCTGTTTAAAATATGTAGCACGTTTCATCACCCCAGCTGTCCCCAGTCTGGAAATGAGGGACTACCATACTGGGAAAAAACTGCTGAGTAGGGCAATAGGTATTAAAAATAAATAAATAAAAAGATGCAAAATAATGTTTGAGAAGTTGGGATTTCTCTCTGGGCATAGTGGCATCTAGAACAGTAGAATGAAGCTGTGATAAGAAGCCATGTGGGATTTATTAAGACCAGAATTTCACCCTTAATTTAAGTCTCAAGACATCAAGATTTCTGTTCTGCTTCTAGAATTGTTAATGCACTTTAATGACTCCATAAATAAAGGCATAAATAGTCCTGAGAGCAATGAACATAACCCAGGAGCTCCTTTTTGCAAAGTAAGTGCACACTATTACAGGATGGCAGTCACGCAGCCTCTTAGAGCTTTCCTTCTGGGACTAGTAAGTAGTCTTGTGTTCTTGGTCACAGGGTGGCTCACCTTCATCAACAGAGCCAAAAAATCCACACCATATCTACCATTAGCTCAGGGTGAGAGCTCTTTTCTAAGAGGCACAAGGTATGAACTTTAATTTCCTTAAGCCAAAAGCCATTACATAATAAGCTGAACATCTTCCCATTTTTCAACTGAGGTTTGCAATTATTAGCTTTAAAGGCATCTCTTATCACCCAGAGATGTTTAACAGATGAATTGTTGGCTCATAAAGATTTTGCGTGGTATTTGGCTTGCTGTCTTAAATACAATCATCTAAATTCAGCTTAATTCAGCAGTGAGTTCAGAAGTGATTTGTGGGTCTGAGTCCTGTTTGTTTAGGAGCTGTCTTGAACACAAGACTAGGAGTGATCTCTGCAAACCCAGAGGCCAGCCTCTGGATTCCATGGACAAACACATTTGTGTGATTGTTATGTCAAGGGCAAAAGTGTAACTAAAGAATAGACTGTGAGAACTTGTAGCAGGAACATAAAATATATTTGCAAAAGAACAGAAGAGGTGACTGGAACATTGCTGGAAATATAAAATTAAAAATTACCTTACACAGCAGCTGTTACTTCTGTCCTGTTTGTTACTTGGTCCATCACATGCTGAAAAAAACATCCATTCTTTAATTGCATTCTTTTAAGTGCCTTAACACATTGTGTGTAATCTCTGGAGATCATTGAATCTTTAAGGAAAGAAGTGTTTTGCAAACAACGGATGCTCCTGTTTTTTTGTTGTTGTTTGGTTTTGGTTTTTAGGAATAACAATAAACTTTCAAAAGAAATGTTTTGGAGTAGCAGCTGGAACCTGGGTAGTTTTTACTGTATATCCTTAAGAATAACAGTCTTTATGCAGCCCTGCTGGCTTATTCTCCAGTGTCGGTTGTGTTAACTTTTGAATTTGTTGGACTTGTTCAGCCAACCAGACAGATACACGCAGTGGAGTAGAGGATGTAGCATGCCATTCCACCTTCCTCCTTCACTCTCCTCTTCCTGGTACCCCCAGTTCCTGGAAATCACAGACTGTACTGCTCAATCTGAGTTGAAATCCAGGTTTGGGTTTCTGCTGTGTTTGGTATGGTATTGTACAGAATGGAAAGCTGCTCTGAATTAGGGAAAGCAGCAACAAGAACTTGGACTTCTCATATCCTGTGCTTATATTCTAAGTATGAACTTGACCGGCAAGTCGTTCCTTTTCAGCTCTAACTTTGTTTCACTGTAAGAATCAAAAAGTTCTGGCTTGCTTCCAGTGCAAAACAAAAATATTTTACAGCCTTTGAAAGCCGTCACGAAACATGTTTATTGTCCTATAAGCCAGCTCTGTTGAAACGCTTCACTCATCACATAAATGAAGCCATCTAACTTCTTGTCTTTTTTTCACAGCGCTCGTATTTTCGAACTCTTCTTATGTACGGGTTCCACTTCCTTGTATGGTTTCTGTGTGTCAAAGAAATCAGGGATACGCAGTGTGGATTTAAACTCTTCACCAGAGAAGCTGCCTTGCGGACTTTCTCAACTCTCCATGTAGAACGCTGGTAAGATCTCTCTTTTTGTTGTGTTTTTTTCTTTTCCTCATTGAACATGGTTTTGAAAAAGTAATTCCAGCATTGCAGCTACTATGAAACACGATGTCTGTGCATAAATCCTAGCTGCCCAGTTTCTTGATGAATTACAGTACTACTTGTATAGCAAAAATACCTTGGTATTTGCTAGGAATTCTATTTTATTCTTAAGATCTACTTCAGGAATTGGTTCATTTCACTCTTTCTTTTTGTGAAGATAGGGATAAGGGAAACAGATGGACTTGCTAAGTTTTGAACTAAGTTTTGACTTTAAAATAGCATCCAATGTAAACTGCAGGAAGAATTGTAAGACCACGTTGCAGAGATTTTGGATAACAGTTTACTCCTTGATGCCTTGCTAGTCCATTTTACTTTGACATGTGGTGTAGAAAGAGTTTTGTAGTACTCAGAAGTAGTACAAATTGGTTTTGCCTTGTCAGACCAATAGGTGATTGATTAGGAGAGTGGACTCTTCTCCTCTCCACGTCTAAAAGAAAGAAAACCCAAACAGACTTTTTTTTTTTTTTTGGTCTTATATTCCATTACTTATTTCCGAGAGTCCTCTCTCCTTTTACAGATATGAGCCCTAAAGGCAGAGTAAGAAATGGGGAGAAGCTCGTATTGTGATATAGAAAGTTGACGGTTATTAATCCTATTCAAAACTTAACAAACTATTTTTATGCAATACAACCTCACAATTGAGTGTTCCTTAACCAAAGCATTTTTCCTAATGTCCATGTCTGACAAGATATTGGTAATTGCTAAAGGCTCAAAGAAAAAGGAAATACCTTTATTTTCTGGCTGGAATATCTAATGAGAGGACTACTGATAGATCTCATTAATTTAAGGCACTAGAAAATGATGCATGATCTATGAATTACTTTAGAACTTTCTTTATAATTTAGCTAGAACAGTTCCCTTATGAGAGTTATAGTCGTGACTATTGTTATGAGACTGAAACGCTGTTTCCCCATAAATACCAGAGTTTCTGTAAACTTCCTAGTCCACAGTTATTGCTCAAAAGCATCATGACAGTCCCCAAGTTTAATTATCATCAATCTTTTCAAATTATTGTGTTCATCCAAAAAAATCTCTCACAGGCTACTGCTTGCTACAGGGAGCAGAATTGCTGACCAGTGTTCCCCAAAAAATGCCTAATCCCACAGTCTCAGTAAAATCCATTGCATCTAGTTTTAGGTTGAGTTTTGGCAGTGGTAGTCACACTTTATCACTCCTAGAGAATGGGCTTGTGAAGGTAGTGTTTGAGCACACAAATTTGATGCATATGATGCAGCTTCTCTTAAAATGAATCTGGAATTTTGTGTGTCCAGCATCTGCAAAATCACTTTCCTGGCTGAGAGGTTTCCTGATTGCCATAAAGAAAACCATAGCTGAGCTAGAATCTTTATTTGTGCTGCTAACTCCAACGCCAAACATGATTTATAAAATTGTGTAAATTTCATATTCAGGAATTTTCTTAATATGTGGCTAAACATGTATACATAGTCCAGAAGTGCACATCTCAAAATTATCCTATTTAACTTTACTCTTTAAGCGGTTCAAGAAGGAACACTGAAAGGAATTAATTAAAACAATTATTTTAATCTGTGAAAATGCGATCATCAATTTTATGATGTTTTAAACTGAGTGTTTTGAATGTAATTTTACTTACTGGTCAGACATACAAGAAGTGTTCAACTTCTTAAAGAAAAGCTTTAAGATTTGTTCTGCCACTTGTATTCTCTGTTAGCAAAGGAACAAAAGAGTAAAAATAATTGTGCTGTATGCTGTCACCTGTACCCCACTATCCAAGAATACAGGCAGTGATAAAGGGATATTGCTGATTTATTTTATAGTAATTTTATTGCTCGTGTGGAACACACCAGCACTTCAGGACTTGGTGTGCTAATACATTGTGCTTTTATGTGCTGCTATAAAATTAGACTTCAGTACTTGCTTTTTTATTTACAATAATCCATAAACTAATCCCGTAAATGTTTTCCTTTTTATCTGAAACTTACTGGTTCATGAAGAAGAACATTTTGTTGGTCAAAAAAAAAGAACAGCTCAAATTCTTCCAAAAAGCAGCTCTTCAGATACTTCCAAGTCACAAATCTGCCAAAAGTAATACTTTTATTTATTTATTTATTTCCTTTAATTTTCTGCCAAAACAGGCAATATACTGTCTGCTTTTCTACTCATATGTCTTTCAGGCAGTTCTTGTGCTTCCCTCACTTTATTTTCATACCTATTGGCTAATTTCAACCAAATCTGACAGAACAGTAAAGATCTCAAGATGAAAGGCTTTGCCACTGCTGAAGAATATACTACAATATGGACTCAGAAGTTACTCTTCAGCTCCATAGCTAACATCCAGCTTGTGCAAGTGGAAGCTAACATTTTAGTGCACAAAACAGATTATTGTCCCTTTCCCAGTCAGTATGTGCAAGATCTGGAAATAAACTGGGGGAGAAGGAAATAAGCATGTGGGAAAAGTGAGCATATTAAAGGAAATGGTTGTTTTAAGTGAAATGTCTGTGGTGTACAGACAGTTGGGACAGCTGCAGTAGGAAATGGTATAGAGACATCAGCCATTCATCTCACAGGACCATGCACTGGATTTCTTTGTATTTAATAATGTAATAATCTGAAGTAATCCAGTAGTAGAAATTCCTTACTTTAAGTAAAACTGGCTTCTGATATGTTTCCATCACATAGCTGGTGTGTATAAATGAAAATAAAAACTGGTTAGACGTTGTGGCATGGAAGTTCTGTCACCTGGTGAGTATGAAGCTGTCAGAGGAAGGACTATGGAGCCTTCTTCCTACAGCTGCCTGATGAACTCAGTATTCAGTATTATATAGTATCCCTAACTGGGTCACAGAACAACTCATTCATACTGAGATCATTGGCAAGGAATTGGAGAGAAACCTCCATGTTGATACTGGACAAGAGGCTCTGAAATCTACATTTATTACCACCCCTCCATCACTGCGGTGGTGTTACTTGGTATCTAAAGAAATCAGTTGATTCTGTTTGAATCTTAAAATCTGTTTGAATCTTAAAATCCCGTTAGTTAAGTACTGAAAGAAGATTTCAGTTCAGAGCTCAGATACTCTGGTAATAATGGAGGAGAGTGCTGGAGAATGCAGCAAACAAGCAGCATTTAATAGGATCGTATCCATCCGAGAGCAAGCACCATGGTCATAGAGTCTGTTATGGGCTTCCCTGCTGCTGAACCAGCGTGTGGTAAGCTGTTTAAGAGAATGACTGCGGGTTCTGCAAGAGCCTTTCTGCTCAAGTTTTGTCAGGCTCCAGTTTCTGGAGGTGCTACGGAGTTGAGTGAATTCGTACAGGAGGTCATATTTAGACTAAACGCTGATATATAACATATTTAATAAGATCTTAATATGAAATGGCTATAAAATTGGTTTTCTAATAATCCCTGCCTGAATTGTTAAGTTAATTGCTCAGCTAGAATATAAGTACGTGCACCCAAAGGACTGGATTTCCTTCCATCTCATGTAGAGTGCATCTGCTTGTCACCTAGCATCTGAAGCAAAAGAACAAGGGACAATATTAGGGTATCATTCATTTCTTTCTAGTGTAGGCCTCTAAAATATGCCAGATGAAGTGTGGCCAACAAGTGCCCATTTCCTGCCTCTGACTACAGAGGGATGCTGGACAATTTGTACAGAAGGAGCTATCTCTGTAGGTAACTGGAGTTCAGCAGGGTAAATTCCACTCACGGTGTCACAATATGTAGGAAAAATGTCAAGTTGCTTGTGCGTCAATTGCATTAAAAATACAAAACTATTCAGTAAATCCTCAACATCGTGGATTAAGGTGAAGACTACTAACCCAGTTTTGTATCTGAGGCAGGTCAATTTCTGGGCCATATGGGCAATGTTGGTTGTTTCTGTAGACAAAAAGCCCAGAGAATTCTTCCCTTCAGAAAAAGGAATTCAAGTGTCTTTGCATACCGGGGAGTGTAAGTGCTGAATTAGCACTGGGTAGCAGTAGACTGCACTGAAGTGCTGGATCTTGTCGATACTGCCATAAGGCAGAGCAACACTTATCCAAGAAATAATACAGGTGTTTTGTCGGTATGTCTCTCAGCAGGCTGATAACACACCTCACTCAGAGAGCGAGTGTTAGGAGCACAGTCTCTTACTTGGAAACTGAACGTCTCGCACTCTGACTCCGGTCAATATAAGCAACATAGCTATCCTGCTGCTAGGCAGGAGAGAACGAAAGATTTTTAAGTTTCCATACTTCGATTGTTATCAGAGACACCAAAAACAAATGCTTATGGTGTTTTTAGTGTTCGATTAGCACCACCTTTAAATGGAGCCTTGTGTTTCCATATCCACCTGTCACGGGAAAAAATTGGAAGGGGGTTAGCAACAGGACAGGACATCATGATCTTCATTTATATGATCCTGTGTCTGCCTTTGACAGTTTCAGTATTAATTTAATCACGAGGAAATAAACAAATTTCAGCTGCAGTAGAAATGAAAAGCTAGTTGCTCAGACCTCCACATTTTTCTGCTTTCATCATGCTTTTCTCTTCCAGTTGACACTGAGTTGTGTATCACCTCTTTAATGTTAAAAATACTAGAAAATTAAGACCACAGTTGCCTTCTTGCTATGCTGAATTTAATTTATAGATGCTTATATTTAGGAAATCTTAAAAGCAAACTGAAATATACAGAGAAAGATACTGTTTTATCGTTACAGTGATGAGAATCATAACAATTTTTCAAAAGAGACCAAGATAGTTCCTGGAATATTTTATTACTCGAACTCTAAAGTTCAGAAAGCATTTGAAAAATTAATAGATGCTGGAAACTGTTTTATATTTTTGATACTGAGAAGTCATGCTTATTTTGTACGCAAGATTTTTTTTTGCGAGTGTTTTCTTCTTGTGTGTAACTGTTCTTTGGAGAGATGGCTGTATGTATATGAATGCAAACTAAACGTTCTTGAAATTTACTTTCTACATAGCAAAGTTTTGACATTAGTTTGAAATGAGAGCAACCTTTTGAACAGAGAGCATATGCTTTGTGTTTTAGGTTCTGAATCTGATTATACCACTAATCTATTTTTCACAAATGGATGGAGCACATTTTTTAAATTAAAACTTAAAAGAAAATTAAAAGAGGTATTTTAAAAACTTAATAGAGATGGTTGGAATTACTCACTTTCAGATTCCAAAAGAAGCTTTACTTCTGCATCTATAGTTTTGACCTGGAAAAGTGTAACTTTCTATGTTAAATTATAATGTGCAAGAGGAAAACTGGGAAATCAATTGCCTCACTGGCAGAATTTTCCTATCCAAAATTTGATCATTGATATTTTTTCTGACTACAAAAAAAAAAAAAAAATTCTTCCAGCCAGAATTTTTTCTTTCCTTACACAGAAGAGCTAGACGTGGCAGCAGTTATTATCCTACCTGGAATACTGATAAAATGAGAGGAAATTCAAAAGGCAGTTTTTGTTCTGGCTTGATTGACATAATTTTGTAAAGTAGCAATTTATAATGATATTAAGCAACTTAGAAGATCATTGATTAGCTAAATTGATTAGATTAGAATATTGATACAATAGATGAAAATGTTATTACTTTTGTCTAAAAAATGCCTTGTGCACTGAACAAGCCATTTTTTCACATTTAAAACACACAAATTCAGTATAAAGAAGTCATGTTTGCTTCTTCAGTCTATCACTAACCTCTAAATGTGAATGTGTAAAAAAAAAAAAAAAAATTACAGAAAAAGAAGCGTTCATTGCTTAGATAAATACACAAATGGTATGGAAGGACTTTTTTCTACCTCTTCAGCATTGTAGACGAACACAAGCAGTGGAATGAATTGTTTTTTCCTGTTTTTATGCATGACAAGTAGAATTGTTTATGGACATCTAATCAACACAAAAATATTTTGCTGTTACAACTATCTCTGTTTTGTCTTGTAGAAGTAAAAAAAAAAAATCCTGCTTTGAGCAGGCACATGTGGGCTTTCAAAAGCCCCAGTACAGCTGGAGCATGACTGTATATTTCATTCTTTCTTTGGCCATTGAAAGTTTTGTCTGCCCTTTAAGAGTTTGCTGGAACAACACATCATCTTAATTATAGAAAAGTTCTAAATTTCTGTTGCAATGGTATATCAGAAGGCCAAATTTTGATATTTGAAACATTTAGTATTGGACCAACAAAGCCAAACAGCAATTTCAAAATAATGATTAAATTTGCAGGATAGATATAAGTTGAAACATTTTGCAGGTTCAGTTTAAAAGGGACTGAATTCAGCTAAACACCTACCAACCTGGTGTTCAACCGAGTTTTAGCCAGCATAGCCTTAAATTGTAACTTAATCAAAAGTATTTAGCATAAACACAACCACACGGAAAAGTTTTCCTGTGTTTTATACTTCATGTTTGTGTTAATTAACACATAATGGAGCCACTGTTAGAAGTAGGTGGGGAAATGGTTCACACCGTGTATTTTGGGGTTACTTCAGGTACTTAAATTAGAGCCTGAACTTTCTACGTGATCAAGGAAGAGCGTTAAGCATTTCTAGGAATTCATTCAAGCTAGAGCCAAACATAGGTGCTCTGAACTGTGTTCCACGCCCAGGAGGCGCCTACATCTGCTCTCTGCAGGAGGATCCCCTGAAGTACACGGTGGGAACAACTCCCTGCTATTCCCAACAGTGGTTCTGTCACACGTTAACTACTCGCAAGTGGCTGACGTGCTGCTTCATGTCAAAGCGCGTGTATTGCACTCATCAGCTCATCCACTGGTGTTGCTTTGATCTCTAGAGCTGGCTCCAGCTAATATACCCACGCCGAAATCCTGGCTAGGGAAACTGAGTACTTCTGTACTGCCTGGATTTGGTGGTCTGCAGTCTGAGCATAGCATCGTTGGTGTACTGAGTACCGTACAACCCATATTCCCTCATTAACTCTTCTAGCACGCATATGGTTTGTGCTGGAAGATGGCGGGGAACAGCTGAAGGAAAGCAGTACCCCAGCAGCATCCTACAAAAGTCATTCTCCTTTCAGCCTCGAATAGAGTACTTTATAATTCAGGATATGTTCACTGTCACACAAATGACAACCACATGTAACAATATTAGCGTTCAACCTGATTAATTCCTGTCCTTTTATACTTTGAGCACTGTAGTTTGCCAAACTATTTAGTGTTGCTGTACTCTGATGTATATTACTGACATTCCGGTAATTGGTTGTCCATAGGAATTGTTGCAAACAACCATTAGTTCACCAGGCTAATACTTCATGGAGTAATATTTTTAGAGCAGTTCATATAGTATAATTCATCAGACAATTATTCTGTGTCTCTTAAGATTTTTAGTCAGTTAAGTAGTATGTATTGCAAAATTAGATTGACTCTTAATACACATGACTCATAAACATTCAAAGGTGAATACATGGGTTTTTGGCTTACAAATATAAAATGTCAGCAAAAAATCAAGTAGTACAATTTCAGTAAAAGAGACCATGGCATAATTAATAAAATAATATTCAGCCCTAATTTAAAGAAAACAGCAAAATGGCAAGGCTGCTTGGCACAGATTCAGTTGACTGAGGAAGAAAAAAATACATAAATTTATTCCTGTAACTGTTTTTGTGACAATTAAAAGGTCTGCGTCCTAATCAAAATTGAATAATGGTTCTAAATTCTCTATATAAAATATCTAGTCTCTGTAGATAATTTGTGTTTATGCTGCCTTTGCATGTTTTAATGCTGTTCAGAGTGGTATCAGTAGTTCTATTTACACGTGCTTACCGTGTGAATTCAGGTTGATGCGTGTTTGGTAACGATTTCACCAGCAGGCCTGTGTGCTTCACTGGGAACCTATGTGTACATGTCATACCTGAGTAATTACTTCAAAGTCGCTTCTCTTGTTGCGTTCATTAATAATTTTGAAGAAATAGCCTGCACTGCTTGAAAGGAGAGGGTGGATCGAAGTACAAGGAAGTAATGTCTGAATTTGGCTAGCCACCTGCTAAAGTATGTCTTTTTGCTTGCTCTTGACCACCTTTCTGTCCCACAGCTGTTGTACAAATGGAAGTAGTAGTGGCTAGAATTCAAACAAAACTTGAAGCATGAAGGAATTATATTATTTAATTATTTTATTGCATACATTTTCTCCAATGGCAACAGATTATTATTTTTTTCTTGTTTCAAAAAACAATTGATTTGGAGTTAGCAATGAGAATTTAAGGAGATTCTAAAAGTATGAAGTTATGGAGAGAAAATATGGGTTAGTGTTGAATTGTATTTGACTGCCTCACAGCAGTATTTTCAAGACCTATAGAAGTTGTTCTGCAACTTCTGTTCCACTGGCTTCAAACCAATAGCTTGGCTAGAACACTTCCAATTCCTTGACCTGCAAGGTTTAGTTCCCTGGGAAATGAACTTGTGTTTGAATATATCTTGAATCTAACAGAAATCAGATATGGATGGCCATTGATAGTTTTCTTCTAATACAGACTAATATCTTTAAAAATCGAAAAGGTGGTGAGTTTTGTTTTGTTTTGTATTTTTATTTTTATGAGAGAGGAAGTCTTTAGCTTGAATTTCAATGACCAGCAAGGAACAAGAACAGCCCTACTGGTAACTGAAGACTGCAATGGGAGAAAATAAAGACCTAGCAATCAATAAATTTAAGAAATGTAACCAGCATCACCAAAAGCTTCATAATTGTGATTTGCATTCAGTCTTGTCAACAGCAACTACCGGTAACTTCGTATGCTGATTTCTACAGAAGCATTATAAGCCACCGTTGCCAAAGCACTTTTCTAATACTAATAGCCTCAGTGCTTCAGGTTCTGAGGGACTATTTGAGCATATACTTGTAAGAATGAAGCACACAATTTTCTGTGCAGAGAACAGTAAGGATTAAAGCTTATTTTGGAGAAACTAGACAAGGGGGTCAGATGACTTAATTAGCGTAGGATCACTTCCCCAATTCATTTTGCTGCACAGCCTATGAACAATTGTGCAGGAAAAAAAAAAAAAGACAGGTCTTTAGGGTTTTTATGTTGTACATTAAATGGTCACTGGGTAAAGTACAGCTGTTGTTCCGGCTCTGTTATGTACACTACCTTCTCAAATCACTTCTGTGCTGCTGTCTTTATTCTTCACTTAGAAAGTTCAAGGAGGAAGTATCATGTCAGGATAAAAACAGTGGGTAGTCGTCCTCTGATGAAAGTAGTAGAGATGTAGATTGACATTGCACATTTGACTGCTTGGTCTTCAAAATTTTCTAAATCCTGATTGTGACAGAATGAAGTGAGCAGTGGTCTGAGCTCAGCATGACACACACCTTCAGAAACAGAGTGCAGTGAAGTATTGTTTTCTGTACGTTGGCTATTTTCTTACTCATTCAGTCAAGGAAATTATTTTCCCTTTCATGTGCATCAGACCTGTAGGGAATTGGTACGAACTTCATAACTGAGCACCAACCTGTTTTAAATTATGCTAAGGAGTTAATTAACAGTACCACCACCTTCCTTCTGGAAATAAATATCACTCTATATTGCTATTTCCTGTTCTATTTCAGGGCATTTGATGTAGAACTTCTTTACATAGCTCAGCACTTGAGAATACCTATAGCAGAAGTTGCTGTCAACTGGACTGAAATTGAAGGTAAGGAAATGGTTTCTTTTCTTGGCAAGATTCCTTAAGTGTCACTCCCAAATAAAATATCTGAGGGTCTTCCCAGAGTGGATCGTTTTATCCAATTTTGATAGTACACAATCTTCTTTCCATAAAAATTTTGAATTTCATGTCTGCCTGCCTTCTGATATGGCATGGTAGCACAGGAAGAATAGGTGAATGGGTAACACTGGAGACAAAGATAGGTAATTATACTGCTAGGATAGAGTACTACTTCAGCAAGTCCTCTTGCAATAATGTGTTAATAAAAATAGTGCAATTGTAAAATGCTCTGCAGGAAGCCTGACCATCATTGTTTATTGATTCAGTTCTGTTTCTCTGTCTCTCCTTCCAAAATTCTCAACCTATCTGTTAAGGTCTCCTCTAGAGCACCCTCTCTTCTTAAGATTTTGTTTGATTCTTTGAAACTTACACAGAGATCTCTGTTACTGGGGTACTAGAAAGAATAGTTTTATACGTTTCTCAGTAGCAAAAACAACTTAAGAGGTACTGCTCGTTTCTGCTTGCTTACTTCCTCTGATCAAATGCAGTTCCTTTTTTTTTCTATAATATTTTATTTTTAAGCTGAATCTTTTCTCCTCAACAAAACCCCTGAACAACAAAAAGTATAATGAACTGTGATGGTGACAAAGGGTGCAAGCAAGTAGAGAACATCCTAAACCAACTTTACTTTAAAAGAGAATATTTTCTTTCAATACGGTTCCATTTGTGCCACCTAGCACTAATGTTGGCAGAGATGGAAGAGGAATTGGTTTCATGGTGTGTGTTGCTTACCTTGCCTGAAGGCTGGCAAATTCGTGTTACTGCTGTAAGAGATCGGGAGGTTATTATCTTTCAAATACAATTTCCAAAGACTTTCCAAAGTCGTTCAGAAATCATTTGCTTAACTATTGGTATTCAGGTTCCTATTTATTTGAAGAAAGCCCTGTTGCAGAGAATACTGTGCATCCTGTGGCATACATTGAATTACTGCTGCTGCCACTCATGGTAGAGTGTAATTGCTATAAGGCAATATATTTTTAATATATATTTTTGTAATATTTTTTATGACAATTAAGGTGTAGGTTGTAGGGCTGAATGTGCTGAGAATGCAGAGGTTCATGACTAGTAAAAGTATGTTTTGCCATTGTTCATTTTTTCTAACAATGTCCTTCTGATTTTCTTCTTCATTAATCACAGGTTCTAAGTTAGTTCCCTTTTGGAGCTGGCTGCAGATGGGCAGGGATCTTCTTTTTATACGACTGCGATATATGACTGGTGCCTGGCAGCTTGAAACAAGAAAATGTAATTAGGTTATTTACATTTTCCAAATGTATTATTATACTTAATGGAACATGAGAACTATTTCAATCAAGTTAAATGGTGATGAAAGCTGAGGTAATTCTTCATTGCTCCTGCTGTATGTTTCCTTTTTGCAGCATGTACGTGTTTTGTAAGATTGTCAACAGGGAATTTCTACAATGTTCTGAAAAGAGAAAGCATTTCCAAAAAAGATTTTCTTATCTGGTAGCCAGGTTTTTATTTTATTAAATAGTACTTTTTTAACATGTCTTATCAACTCACTCACAGAGATATGTCTGCTCTTGTCTCATCATACATTTGGAATTTCTCCTAGTGAAATTTATACAAATTAAAAAGAGGCACTCTATTCTGCAAGGTGTGATACTGCGTTGTGAATGACCACAACCATTTATTTCTGTAGTATCTGGAAATATACAGCCATATTGCAACTTGGAATGATCAATCATGGCTTGCTCTAATGTGTATTTAGATTCAATGTTATGGGAAGCATTAAATGGTTTTACTGAGTTATAACAGTAATGTTCATAAGGCTGTTCTAAGGACTTTCAGTAGTCTCTTGACATTCCAAATGTTGTTGTCTGGAGCTGAAATAGTTTGTCTGAGATCAAACTGCAAATCGCCTCTAGACTATAGGAGTTCCAAGAGAAAGTACATTTCATTCTAAAATGTTGTCTTTTATAAATATGTTTTGTTCATACGCACTAATTAATACTGCTGAATAATGCTGAAGGCTAGGAGCCCTTGGCATCTCCGAATGTGTAGTGAAAAGGGTATGGAAAACTAATGCAGAGCATGCAAAAATGAGCCCCTAGGCACACTGGGGGCCTGTGCATTGACAGTGCACATTTGAAGTTCTCGTACTTCAAATGAGATCAGAGAGGGAGAGAAAGATCTCAAGTCTTATTAGTAGTGCCATACATTATTACAGTACTCAATTTCAGTGCTTTCAGAACAGTTGTGGACTGCCAACAAAGAAAGACAAATACAAATGTGAACAGATTTAAAGAATGAAGGGTATATGGTTGTATTTTCACATTTTTAACTGGTGATTCTTCTTATGTCTTCTGCAATGGTGTACTGCAATATTTTTTGCTTTTGTTAGGGTTACCTCAGTTTTCTGTAAATTTAAGTGCTGGAATAAATTCTCAAAAATATCTTTGATTTTATTTTGCAGATTTTACTGTGTCTGAGTTCACATACGTCTCTGTCATTTCTGTGGAATCAATCATGATTCATTGCTGACATTGCTTGAATAGAATACGAGCTTCTCAGTTTTGGTGAAATAAATTGCCCTGATTAAGCTTGGACAATAACAGCTCTGGCTCTAATTAATTCAAGTTGCCAAAAGCAGCTCTCAAAAGCAGATTCCTAAAATTTCCCTCGTCTTATCTTAAAATTGACTTTATTTTAAATTTTAACCTACGTAGTTCACCTTTTTCAAATGATGAGACTTAGGTCATGCATTGTTTTCTGCATGGTAAGTAAACATCTGGTGACTTCTTCTTTAAGAAATTCTGCTTTTGTGTTGGATGTCAAAGCTTGGAAAGGGGGTGCTAAGTTTATGAATTTAAAAAAAATAGTATATTCTACAAAGCTTTTTTTTTAAAAAACTATGCAGATTAACGCTCCAGTAACTCTCTCTTTATTGAGCTGTCTCCTTTAGCAACTGTGCATAGGTCATTCCAACAACAACAACAACAAAAAAAATTATCTTCCAACCTGAAGGATGCAGAGGTAAGGCTAGATTTACCATATTTGAGCTTTCTGGGGTTGGACACTGGAACTTGTTGGCAGGGAATTCTTTTAAGGGAGAAATGGGAATTATCTCAGTAAATTTGAGCCCTGGATAAAGGTCACTACACATCTTCGTAGTCCAGAGTCTGTTCTCTGTCTTTGAGGTCAACAGACATGGCACAGGTCACATCCAAATGCCTACGTTTTCCTTCCCAGCTGCCTTTCAAAGCAGGCTTGCCACATCCAAACTCCAACATCTGTTGGAGTTAGTTCTGGACCCACACTGACTGCCAAACTGTGCCTGAAAAATACTTTGAGAGCATGCTGACAGGCATGGGCAGCTAGGGGACACCTAGCACAGGTTTAGTTTACTTGTGCAGGTGTAGCCTGACACACCCCATTGCAGTGGGGAGAAAAGTTGAACTGGGAGGGGGGAAAAAAGAGTAAACTGGGACAGAAAGAGTGTGGGGAGAAACTGAAAAGGAGGCCAACCTGGGGCTGAGACTGGAAGCCAGTGAGTGAAATGGAAGATGGGAAACTGAGACTGCACGAGGAATGGGAAAGGAACAGCAGTGGACTCAGCAAAAAGAGTAGAGCAAGGGAATGAGAAAGGAGACAGATCAGTTAAGGATGGAAAAAACAAACATTGCTAATGAGGGAAGGGGAAGCTTAAGGGGTTCAGTAAGCCAAGTCCACCACAAGAATAAGGTTAGGACAGAAATGACATGGTTTAAAACAAGTAGGGACTGGGGACAGAGCAATTTTCAGAGTCTGGAACTCAGGTTCCCTTTCTAAGATTCTCAGTTGTCATCTAACCTCTACAAAACCCTTTGGCAAGTCATATCTCATCTTTATGTGCTAATCCATAACTGCCTGCTAGCAGGCTAATCCATAAATGCCTGCTAGCAGGCAGATTATTGTTCCACCCCTGGTCACCGAAATCTGCAGTAGGCCTCCTGGTCCCAGTTCTGAACAGCATTAAGGAGCAATGAAGGAGTCTTTCACAAAGATATGGGAAACTATACATACCAAGCTTCAATATAAATTCACTTTTCAGAATTAGAAAGCCAAGTAGGAAGAACATAGGAAAAAAGAAGTAGCCTTTCTGACATTTTCCCACGTTGCGTATATGTGCTATGAGGAGATATTTGCTTATATAAGGACTATTTTTCCTAAATACGTATTTTTAGTTCATTGGATTGATTCAGGAATTAATAAGTTGTATGGCAAAGGCAATTTGATTTGAGACCTTCTGTTTATAAGTTGGAAGTTTGGATAGTGTACACATGAGACAAAGGATAAAGAGGAACAGTATACTCTCCTTTATCAGCTAAAGTTAAAACAGGTGTATGTTTTTGGTTTTTTTTTCCCTCTTGGTGGAATGGTCAGTGCATCCAAAGAGAGTGGTACGACACAGATTCAGTTCCTCTGTTGTTTAAGGGAACCCAAGCCCAGGCTGTCACAGGAGCTCAGGACTCCAGCAGTGCTATAACAGAAGCTTAGACTCATGCTTGGTTTTGGGATTTTGCTCGGTTATCAACATTCCTCTAATCACGTATTGTCAGCCATATATAAATACCACACTTCCGAGGCAAAGGTGTGCCTACTTTGTAAAACCCAACAAAGAGCAAATAAAAGATGAGCACAAACTGCCTTTGCACTGTGAAAATTAAAGTGCATAGGAGCTCGTTCACAGTGAAATTTAGTGTGTATGAGGAACTTACAAAAGATTTTACCATGGTTTATCCATGTCTTCAGATCAGGCTACAGCACAGCAAAGATGTTTAATACTGGCAAATTTCAGATTTGGGTCAGAGCTCTTAAGTCCCCATGCATCTTGAGACCCATATCAACATACAGATAAACGTTAACTTAGTCCATATGTTTAATGAATGCAGAGAAAAGGAAGCACAATGAGAAGTATTCACTTTTAAGCAAATGTGAAGGATAATAAGATGTCTTGAAAAGAAGCTACACACTGGCTTATGGATTTTTTACATGAGATGGCCACGTAGCAGAGACACAAATTACAGTATTTAATAATCCCAACGCAAAGACAACAGTCTGTGACACCAGAACATTTTACATGAACCTAAAAGTTTTATGGAAATGTCAGGGGCAGAGTGATGGAAAACATAACTCACTTAGAATTGTCAGAAACCAGATCCTTTAAAAGTTAATACATCTAATACAAGTCTGTAGCTGTCAGAGATCAGAGATGCTGTTTCTTTGTATGAAATATAGAAAGTCATTCATACCCTGATCTTCCCAAAGCATTTACCTTAAAAGGTGGATTTTTTTTGTGTTAAATCTGTAAGTTTTTAGATTCAGCTAGTGACTCGGTATAGTTTATTTCCAGTATCTGCATGCATCTGCCTGAGCCAATGGGACATTTGGAACCATGTATCTTGATTTTCCCGTGAAGATCACATCAGGTGACAACTTTTGGACCAGATCCAATACATGACTTCAGAAGTTAACCATCAAGATCCCGGGTGGGTGCCTGCCCTTGAGGTTACTGGAATCCAGAATCCCGAACGAGGCACCTTCTACCTGCGTGAAATACCGCGTGCAGCCTGCCAGCAGCCTGCTGGCTTTAGTCAGAGTTGTCTAATAACAGCCTGTTCAGCACGCAGGGAGATCTGTCAGCTCATTGCACAGCCCAGAACCTTTTTCTTAGGGTAGGGAGGAGTAGAAGCCTTTTAGAAAATCAGGCTGAAGTTTTCCCTCAACAGAGCAGGAGCCTGCCTACTGCTCTACTGATCCAAATCTGTACCTAAGGAATGGGAGACCAAAAGCAAATTCCCACGCTGGAGGGAGACCAAACCCATCTGTCCCAGGGGTTGTTCTCTAACTGCCTTCTGTTGAAGTTGTTCCACCGTGTGCTGTTGTGCATAAAGCCCAGCAGGGAAACATGACTTGACCTCATTTATCACAGTGCTTACCTCAGGCTGAGGAAGATCTGGGTGCCACTCTTTCTCTCTGGGGTATTTACTATTTACATCAAAATCAAGGGATATGTTTCTTGCGAGTGCTATTCTTTCAGGCACAACATACTTCAGCTTTGTTGTGCAGCAACCCCAGAAGCAGCAGAAGATGCTCCTAGGTACTATTTCAGAAGCAGCTGTGCTGGTTTAATTACACACGGCCGTAACGAGGAGCTTTCCAGCTCCCTCTACACCTGTTCTGCGGCTGCTTGGAGACTCCCTCAGGCCAGTTCAGTTCACTGGAATGGCAGGGTGCCATCTTCCATTTGTTTTCCTTCTGAGATCCTTTTCTGCCATTTCAGTGACTCAAAATGACTCACTGTGTGCTCCAGCAGGCACACGGTAAAAAGCAGCAAAAGGAGGACTTCCCCTTTTGACAGCTATGAACTCACCACAAGCTCAAAGAATGATTTGTCACTTGCTGATGAGACCTCTTTTCTGAGGTAAGAAATAAAAATTTAAATTTCTTTTTTTTTTTTTCTCTTTTCAAGCCTAGACAAGAGCTGAAGGTGCAGACCTCCAGCAAAAAAAAGTCCTGGCACCACCTCTTGATGTATCCCAAAGCCACCGCTTGGTTTTATGTAGTACCACAACACGGGATGGGAGGCTCTGGTGGAACATTTGCAAATTGTTCCTAGCGGGAGAAAGGCTGATTGCTTCCAGTTTGATGTAGTCCTACTCAACTGCAGAGGTTGTGTAGGGAACCAAAGTTGAGCCTAAGTAGATTGCTTCCCTCATCGCAAAGCCTGCCATTCAAATCGTGCCTAACTTTTCTTCATTATTCTCTTTATAGACTTGCAGAGATACAAACAGTCTCACAATTTGTATTTCAGTGGAATCTGAACCTTTACTTTTTCCTCCTATCCTTGCTTTTGTAGGGTTGACCCATGCAGACACAAATCTTTCAGATTGCTCATGGGCTCCTGCATGATCCAGCCATCCAAAGAAAGGCCAGAACAAAGTAATTTCAGAGACTCTGCTACATTCTTATCAACATCAATGCTTTCCTAGTTTGTGCCTTAAACAAATGCAGATATCAATTCTTAAGAAAAGTTTTTAATATACCTACGTAAAAACTCACTTTTCTGCACTACTTACTAACACTTCATAAGGGACTTTTTCATTGAGTCTACTTCATATCAGAGGGTTTGTCTTTGAACAACATACAACAAAAAAAAAGTTATCTAAAAAGGTTCAGTAGTTTACACAAGATTTCTTTACCATTACCATTTTTTATCACAACCGAAAGCAATAGTAACAAAATCCCCTGACACACACTTAGTTTTTTATCCTTAAAAAACATTTGTTAACTCATGTTTTAAATTTGATTTGGAAAAACAAAATTTTTCTCTTTTTACTCTCAGACGTGTCCTGCTGATGTGCAGTGTATTTTCTAGAGGTTTGCTCAGTAACCCTAACTGATTTTGGTTAGCATTATCCCAAAGCAGGGTAACTCTGAAATGAATAATAACACAATTTTAATCAGTTTTCAGCCATATAAAGTACTCAGAGATCACTACTGGGGAGTGTAAACAGCCAAATACAGAAGACAGCTCCAGTTCGTTTTGCAGAACCACACTCCATAAGGTACCGATTTACATCTCCCAAAGCTCCTGTGCAGACTTTCCAAGCACCACCACTACAGAGAAGTCCAGGTTAGTGTTTCACCAGGGAGAATGAAATTATATTAATATGTATAAGCATACACCGCAATACCTCCAAGGCATTGACTAGTCCCAGCCAGTATTTAACTTGAATCCCTCTGCTAATGTTTAAGGCTCTGGAGACTTATCCATAATTATTTATGTACCTATTGTCCAAGTGTTCCTTGGCTTCACAGTCATCACGCTGACTACAAACTAAAAATAGTCCAAATGAAGAGACAAACAAAGACAAAAGACTGCAATGAAGTTTCTGTATCTCAGTGTTTATTACTTAAAATAACATCTAACCTTATTTATGATCCGTGTATGTTACTTAGGGATGCAGTGGCACGTCTGTTATAGCTCAAGGGGCATGAATTAAAGTAGTGTTCCAGCACTGCTGAAGTCTGCACCCTGCCAGCTGAACCATAAGTTATCTACCTCTTTGGAACAGGGATTCAGAGGTTAAGAATTGGATGCTGCTGTCGTGCCTATTGCGTTAGCCAACAGCACATAAGGGAGTCTCGACCACGCTAGCCCAGGGGGTCATCTGGGCTCAGGGGAGAAGATACAGACAAACCTTTGTTTCTTGCTGGAAAAACAGATGGTATTTTTATATGACCGTGCTGCTATAATAGTTGTGAGATCATAGCTGAGAAGGATGTGCTAGAATATGATTTCATTTTTTGAAGATCTATCAGAAGGGAAAGAGCTAAGTACTCTCCATTTTCCTCAATATTTTTAAATCCATTTTGCTTTTCATACATCCATTCATTTCATAGACCTGTTTATCTGTCCTGACTCCCTTAAACAGATGTTTCCCTGGCTTAAAAAACAAACAAACAAACAAAACCAAACAAACAAGAAAAGAAATCCAGTTCCCGCTTGTTTGGATTGCTTGGAGAAGTCGTCCAAGTACTAATACACTTGCAGGTAACAGTGAATCAGTCTGTAAGATGACTATTTGCCAGATTCTTGTACTACACACACACACACAGAGCCTTGGTATGTACACATTCATTAGTGCCATGGGTAGATCTTATTTTGCCAAAGCAATATGCTCCATGTCTCCCTTTCTGCAGAAGATGAACTCTTGCTGGATGTGGAATCCATGGGTAGGAATACTCCATAGCTGCCAACACCAGCACATTCATTTTTGAAGAAAGAAGTTAAACTGCCTAGCACATTTCAAACCGGCAAACTGGTCAGCACAGTAGCTCTTCAATGCACTGCAGACGCGTAACTGCAGTCATGAGAAATAACCTGATGTATTTTAGGCAAATGGGAGCAGTCAAGCCGCAGCAGCACAGAGCAATGCAGCTTGTGGGTCAGCCAGGCACATTGGCCACCTGCAATGTAACGACCTTATCGCTCTCTCCAGGTACCTTAAAGGAGGCTGTAGCGAGGTGGGGGCTGGTCTATTCTCCCACATGCCTGGTGACAGGATGAAGGGGAATGGGCTAAAGTTGTGCCAGGGGAGGTTTAGGTTGGATATTAGGAAGAACTTCTTCATGGAAAGGGTTGTTAGGCTTTGGAATAGGCTGCCCAGGGAAGTGGTTGAGTCACCATCCCTGGAGGTCTTTAAAAGATATTTAGATGTAGAGCTTAGTGATATGGTTTAGTGGAGGACTTGTTAGTGTTAGGTCAGAGGTTGGACTCAGTGATCTTGGAGGTCTCTTCCAACCTAGACGATTCTGTGATTCTGTGATTCTGATTCTGTAAGCATTCTTACAGCAGGCCCCTAGGAAATGCTTCAGACAAGTCATGAGGAAAGTCACTCGAATAGACTTCCAGCAGCTCCCAGGTATTGCATCGGGCCTCCCAAGTCTCATACCTTTTCTAAGGGCTTGTTATACCATCAATAAACACCACTCGGTCATAACCTCTCTAACAGACTGTGGGTGGTTATCAGTTGTCTACAACTCTACCACTCTTCCCAGCACTGCCATACAAGCAGCAAATTATACAAATAATTTAAAACTCAGTCTCTTTCTATGCACACACTTAGTATTCAAGAAACAGTTGCCGAACAGACATGTCCTCCAGAAATGGCATAGGCACAGGTGTTCCCTCTTACCTACATGACCTTAAGTCCCTCTCAGGTCTATGCCTTTCCACCTGTCAGACTCTACCTTCCTTGTGTCTTCATATTCTGCTATCAAGATTAAGATCACTGTCCTCCTTTGAACTTTCAGAAGTTTGTTGTTTTAGTAGAATGAGCTTCAAAATCTAGACTGAATCCAAGCCTTTGTTGCTGGCATGTTCTGTACAATATTCTTTAAGAATGAGGTGACATTAACTCTGGAATTCCCATCTGTTTTTTGCCATGTTCTAATGTTTCATCTGGGGTTATTCTGAGTCTGTATAAAGATCCCGTTACAAAACAAAGAGAAATACCGAGTGTCAGCTTTTGGACTGGAGATCAGAAGAGCTGTTTGAACCACAGGATGATGAAGAGTCATTCAGCTCTGCAAACAGTTTTGGCAAATTCACTTTACGTGGTCTCTGGAAAGCAGCTTTCCACATGTGGGACAAATCTTTATCTTCCTATCTTCATTAAGTAGAGAGAGGTTTAGCTATGGGAGTCATTCAATTATGTCAAGGACAGGCTTCATCCTGTAGCCACATTGCAACCTCAGTTGCACAGACTGTCATGAGCTACCCTGCTGCATGCACTCAATCATCTGCTGTCAAACCAGGAACCAGGTCAAAACCACAAGGAATTTCTAACTCTTTTTGGCTGACTAGGTCTGATGCCATTTAAGGTCTCAACATCAGAACTGCTGATAACTTTTGTATCTTGTTGCCAAAAAAACAAAAAACCAAAACCATATCCATGGCCATCTTCCAGTCTTTAAGCCAAGTCATAAGTTTTGGAAGTGCTAATCCACTGTGTCAGCTTTTCCTTAGTAGTTTTACAAGTCTGGCTAGATTCTGCCTGGTAGAAGCTTTCGTGATAATGAGAGTTTAAGCACAGATGAGGTTAGAGCAGCTCTTAATGTTTTTCAATCAAACAGTAAAATTCTGGTCTAAGAAAAATGTTTTCTGGTGTTATGTCTAATTCTACTATTCTTGATAATTTATTTTCTCAATAAAATGCTTCATAAGAACAGGAACAGAAGAAAAATGACCAGTTTTCTGCAGGAGTGTTGCAGTGGGACTACAAAAAGCACCAATTACTCTCATCAAGGAGACAGCAAGCAATCTCATTCAAGTATTTGCTAGAAAGCTACAGAAGAAACAGCTGACTGCACAGGAATATGTAAGATTTATGCAACTTTTGTGTGCACTATTCATAGATTCATGCATTGCCTCAACTTACATGATATGTCTGAAATTCTTACACCCACACCTCTATTTGCATATAGTGCAAGTGATCCCGTGGCAAAAAAATATGGACCTTTTTGGTTCACTTATCAAAGGAGTTAATTAATGGTACAGCTAACTTCCTACCCTGTATGTTGCCTTCTCCAGATAATAAAAGAGGATCATGATAAAGTCCCAAATACAGAGTCACTGCTCAGGTACCCTAGAAACGAGTTCCACCTGAAGAATCATGCAAAGGAGAGAGAATGGGACTGCACCTTACACTTAGAAAACTAGGAAGAAAAGGAAGAAAAATCTAGTGCAAGGCCCACTCCATTCCCCCAAACCATGGATGCTGTACCTCTAATACTGAAACAGTTTCAGAGAAAACAGTGAGGGAAGGTTGCTCTTGCTACATGCACCCTCCCCCATCACAAAGGAATTTCAGGAGTGGCTTGAACAGACCTGCATGTTTAAAGGAATCTAATTTTACATCTACTGATTTCTCTGGGTTATAAAATAATGAAGCATTCTTTCTATTCCTGGAAAATTCTGATTTATTCAAGATTACACAGTACATCAATCTATCCCTAGTCTGGAAGAAGGGCATGATAACTTATTTACACTAAAAAAAAAAAAAAAAGACTTCTGAATTTTCCAGTGTTAGGGCAAAAGATTTGAATATGTTGGAATAAAAGCTCCTCACAGTGAATAACAAGCACTCACGGGGGGGATGAAGTGATTTCATTGACCCCATTTACCCTTTCTGCAGGCTGCTCTAAAAATCCTGGGGTTTTAGCTCCTCTCCTTTCTATTAATATAAGCATTATGCATATAGCTCAGTAGGTGTACAGTCAACACCAATCAATTCCCAACACCAATTCCCCACTTTAAGGATGTTTTATTATGTGCAGTGATTACTTTGGGGAGAATACTTTTGCTACTAAGTGCAAATCTAATGCATAATACAGTTGCACCAGATTGAGCAATGTGCAAGAGCTTTTATTTTTCCATCAAGCAAAATGTTTTGTGAAAACATTTGCAGAGTGGTCATTCATAAAGCTCAGTCAGATAACTTCAGAATTAGGAAAAGTTAGAAAGCATGTAGACTGATATTCTCAACTGTGCCTGGACAGTAATTTACAAGGATGCTGAAAGTTTCTTAGGAAATTCACATTCCTAGCTCCACAAAAGCTTCATTCTTTCATTTGAGATTCCATGTTCTTCTGGAGACTTGTCAACATTTTACTCCTAATTTGATCTGCATTTATATTCACTCACAATTGAATCCCATACAGTTAGGACTGTATCCTGTATAGATTAATTTTTCATTCTCAAGGAAGAGACCAGATCAAAGTAAGCAATGCACATACGGTGGCAGTTTTCTCTGTAGACAGTAAGACAGTTAAGAGCTTCAAAATAAATTGGCTTACATTTCCTATGCCTTTGCTTTACACAGCAAAAAGGCTTATAGGAAACATTCACTGGATGTAAAGTCAATGGCGAACATTATCTTTCATAACCAACAAATAATGAAATAATATTTAAAAAACAAACAAACAAAAAAAGATGTAATCATAATTTTGCTAAGATACAAACCTGACAACAAAATGTTATGTGGCAACACAGCTTCATAGTTGTAAATGCCACTAAGTCTGAGGGAACAGACCCTCACATACAAGAAACTCAACAATTGCCAGAACAGGCACTGCCACCAGTGTTTTGTTTTCTGTTGTGAAGCAATATACATGCACACTGCGTTTCGAATATAGATGTCATTTAGTAAATTGATTGTATTAGTGCAAGACTTCTCAAGTTTTATGATGCCATGGATTTTTCAACAGCAGGGAACAGTCAGTCTCGCAGATCTACTACATTTTTGCCAGAAAGTAAAAGGCTAATGACTTGAAATATGAATGCCACAGTAAGGCATATGATTAATAGCCACTGAGTAATAAAATCATTGCTGACAAAATATGTCCAATGAAAAGTTTAAATCTTTTCCAATGAAAAGTTTAAATATCCTCTTGGGAAAGGAGTCCTGGGTCTTGTTTCCAGTGCTGCAGATGCATTTTATTCAATGACTTGACAGGCAAGTGTTGTGAAGCAGTTCCCAGCACATGGACGAGAACCAAGAATCTCCATTTTCAAACATGTTCCTCCGTAAAAAAAAAAAAAAAAAAAAAAAAAAAAAAAAGTACTTCTGTACTTCTCCACTTAGTCTGTGTCCTCAAGAGTCTTGCACCTTCTGCTGAACAACAGCCCAATTTAAACAATAGCTCAGTGGTACCAAGGGTTAATTTTTTTTAAGCTAAGGAGGACTCAGAACCTCTCTGCTCCGTTTTGCTGTAACCATTACATTACTGTAGTAACACAGCCTCTACTTCCTACCTGCCTCAGAAGACGGTTTGGTGCTCACTTTCCTACAACGAGGTTGCAAGTCCCTTGTTAAGCCCTCTTGCAAGTCAAGTGCCTCTTGAAACACACCTCCACAACATGTGTTTTCTAGCAGCTGACTCCAAATGGCTTTGCTCCCCTAAACATAAAAATCAAACCAGAAATTGCCATACAGTTTCCCTACCATCAGTATAGAGAGAGAGCCACGTCACTAACCCTGTATGAGGCTACCCTGTAGGCATCAGACATGGGGAATATGGGCCAGGTGAGAGACTCCAGCTTCTGGAGTGGCTGACCCCACCAGGAAAGGCTCTTGACCCTGTCAGTCACACAGGGAGCCAGAAAACTGTCCCCTAAGGCAAAGATCTGACCTGACACCTAGAGGCAGGGGGTACCACCACCACAGCCTGGCCCCTACATCACTCCTCTCACATCCCCAGTGTCCTTGACCTAGGCCTAGGCCTGGCTAACAGGGCTATAGAAGGCTTTAGAAGGAGAAAAACATCCAGCTTTTCTCCTAAGACTGCTGCCTTTTTATCCATTCTCCATGCTTGCATCGATTGGCCTCCTTGACCTGATACGGCCTGCTATGACTGTAACTCTCTTTTCTGGACCAAAACCTACGGCTGCTGCTCTCCTCACACCAGGATCTCTGAATCCTTATTTCCCTATATTGCAGCCTCTCCACCTGCATTCTCCACAACATGGAGGCTGCTAGGTAAGACAGTGAATTCCTCACACAAACTGGTGCAGAAAGTCTTCACTGATTTTATCTAATCCAGGAGGAAAGAAGGGCAGCCCCAACCTACCACCACCAGTGGCACAGCAGGCCCTTGTCCTGTCCGAAGTGCCACCCCTCTAGGAAGCCTCCCAGTTCCCAGAACTTCCCCACCCACCCTTCAAAACCCAAGTAAGACAAAAATCACTCACCCCCAGCTAGGATATAAATTCCTGTGCTGATCCCTTGACACCTGCAACCTCGTTTTCCTACGCAGTGGGACTGATGATGGTGTAGATCATCAAGGGACCTAGGTGCCCTATTGCAGGCACATGTCAATACAGGCTAACATGCAAACAGCATTAGGTGCACTGCTGTTAGCACAGCAAAGGGTAACTGAGTTGTAGCACTGCTGCAGTACGTATTAAATATGAGGCATCATTGCCTGGGACCTTGTATTTTACACAGCCTTGTGATTTGTTATCCACACCAAGGCAGAGGTGCCCAGGCCACATCATATTTACTCTCTCTTAAGAGCTTAAGAACTCTGGTTTCCCTAAATGTAAATGGAGAGTTTGAGGAAACACAAGCCTTTGATGTGTGTGGGGAGATGTAATGCATTTAGGCAGAATATTTTAATTATGTGAATTACAACAGGGCAGCCTGCTCTTTTTCTTTTTTTTTTTTTTCGTGCTGAGTCATTTCCACTTGGACTCTGCAAACATGGAACCATGCACCGAGTGTTTAAGCATTTGGAATAAACTATTAATGCTGTGCTCTAGCTTTGGCATGCCTTAAACAGAGAAAAAGAAATCACTCCTTTTCTTCTTTATTTCCCTGAGCTTCTTAGTGGCCCCTTTGGGAGAGACTGGAGCTAGCTGATCCTACGTGTTTGAGATACATGGTGCCAAGGGCCAGTGGGCTGACACTATCTCACCCCATTCCCAGGGATGACTTCTGAAACGTCTCTGAGGCTTTCAGTTGCCATCCAGTCTCACTTGTGTACAAAATATGGAGAGATGAGTCAGAGCAATTTCTTGCCCTTTATGAAGAAAACTTGATACCTTGTGCATAGTTGCGGTATCTCTATACACAGTTTACATACTTGCCACCAACCTAGTTTTATTTTTTTCTTTTGAGTCTTTTGATATTCTTTTTTTCACAAAGTAATTTTTCTGCTGAAGTCTAGCTAAACGAGGTGTTTATTCAGCATCTGTGCCATCTAAATATTTACTAATGAAGATCTTTTTAAAAACTTTTTCCCTCAGCCACTAGGCAACGTATCTTTTTCCATTTCTTTGATCCTGAAGCCCCCCTTATTTTTAATTATTCTTTGCTTGGCAGCTGAAGGAAAATGTAGCAATATATACCAAGCCCTTCCCCACCCTCCCAGTTAACAAAGATACTGGTTGTAGATCAAAGAATCCATCAGAACAAACTGCTTCCTATGCAATAAGCCCTCTGTCTCTGGAATAAGCAAGTTTATCTTCATTGTGCATTCCGATAAGATGTTATTATAGTAGTGACTTTAATTACATTTCTCATTATTACATTAGTGCGCAGTAACATGGGGTTTCACTGCATCTAAATGTGATAGTTTGTAGAATATGGTGCCTTTAAGTCTTGTGATAGAGGGAAATAAAACTTCAGAAGCCACAAAACAAACAAAGAATGCTTCATTTTATAGGCATTTGACCAGAAGTACCTGTGGAAGGAGTGAGAAGAATTTTTGGAATATGCACTGGAAGGCAGAAAAAGATGAAGAGACATAAAAAGACAACAGTATATGCACCACTGTACATCCCTGTCATGCAAACATGGTAAGATTCTAGAAAATAAGTAACTGCTTCATGAATTAAGGGATAGATACTTACTTTTTTTGTCCCAACTTTGTATAGTGATATATCTGGAAGTATATTTTTAGTGACACATCTTTAAATGTTCACCTATTTTCCTACATAGGAAAACAGTTGCTTCTCCCACTATTATTTTATGGTAAGACCAGAAACTGTAAGACTAGTGTGCTATCTCAAAGTATTTTGTGTTAGGTATTGAGTGGATTAAAAAATCTTTGTAGGTATAAAAATATTCATTATGATTTGTATATTTTTGCTGTCTAAAATATTAATTGAATTGATATTGTTAAAAAGATTTTCATGTAATTCAGCTTCTCTGATAACTTGATTAAATGCGGGGCCTGGTATTTGCTGCCAGGTGATTCCCAGGGGAGTGAATTTATCACATGCTTAATCTTGCAATCTTTACTTAATAACTGCTTGATCTATAACTTATTGAAAAATGGTGGTAGTGCGCATAAACTGCAGTCAACTTTAAAATCAGGGTATAAATTACCAAACGCATCTCCCTTTGAAAGGCATAGACCTTCAAACAGACCACTGCTAATGGTTCTACAGAGTAGAAATAACATCATGATCTCCAAGAGAACTGCTGTTAACTTATTTCCAAGGAGTGGATTGGAGCGCAACAATTTTCTTCTTGGAGCCCCTAGGCAAAATATTCAGTCGGTCCCCAACTTGTTTTAAAGCAACCACATGGTAAAATGGTGCATTGCTTGACCCCTGTTGCTTGAAGCAACTACAAGTTTACGAGACTCTTTTTACTTCTGCCAGATAGTGAAAATACAGATAAATCTGATCCATATAAATCAAGTTTTTAATTAAAATACAGTGAGTTTTCTAATACAAACGGCATTTTCCCTTCTACTCACTGTATCCTGCTTTAATGCCAACACTGCACAAATAAACTGTGCTTATCAGTAAAATGTTCTTGTCTGTCAAATATTACTATGTTTTTTCCCTCTCATTATATTTTAAGTTTTAAATAGACTAGTTTATAGAGATGTCTTTTTTCCCCTGGAAGGCATATATACTGTCTTTGTTTAAAACATGAGAGTGTTTTAAAATAAAACATTATTAAGGAGATGCTTGCCATCAACATTAATTCTGAACATCTTTTAATGTTTTCATCTGGAGAGCAAAGTTTGTGGACAGCATTCAGTGAGGAGAGTCTCAAATGACATTCCAAAATGAGTCTGTGCATATCTTTACAGAGATTATCCTTTCTATTTTGAGACGTTTGTTAATGAGGTAAGTTCAGAAGAAGGTGGGGAAAAAAAAAAAAAGCAGAATGTTACCAACCTACCAACCTGATGTCATGACTAGTATTTTTTTCCTTTCTACAGCAAAAATATGAAGAAACCACATGAGCTTCTGAGGATCCAAATAACCATGCCTCCTAAATAAACATACAAGGATTTTCTAGGGATCACTGCTTCAGTATGGCTGGTTTATAAAGATGAAATACATTGAGAAATATTAAGAAGTTCACAGGCTACTAAGGTAATACCTCCAAATGCCAATCCCTTAATATCATAAGGACAAAAGCATTTGCTATCTATTTTGCACCAAAGTTCTGTAGGTGGAACGAGTTCAGCTGAGTTTTGAATGGAAAAAGCCCGGCACGAACAGAACTTAGTAGGTTAAGCTGACCATGCTCTTAAAATATACTTCAAAACATGTTGGTCTTCTTCATACCTATTCTTCATTAAAAACATGGCCAAATGTCTACAGTCTCACTTTTAAACGTACTTCCAGGAAGGGTCAGGAAGGATATCCTCTCAGGTTAATAATGTCACATGACAAGTTCTGCTAAATAAAGATTACTTTCCTAGCCCCCAAAATTCTGTCTCTAACATGAAACGAGTATGTGTTAGACTCAGTCTTGACTTGTAGAGAAATCTAACGTGAAGTTAAAAGAGATTGCTTAAGTGCAAGGTATTGTGACTTGATTTTATTTGTGACATGTAACCAGACAGCCGTACATGTACTTGGTAATTTAAAAAAACAAAAAGGAAAAAGCCAGTCTCACAAAGCTGAAAACAGTTAAAAGCTAAATCAGCTGAAAAGAAAAAATAAATAGCAAAGGGAATAATAATTAGGAAGTGCCTAAAACATTCAAGGAGATGCTTTAAAAACCACAATCCAACTGAGAACAGAGGCAATTCTAGTTAACAGAGAACAGACAGACTCAGAAGGGATACGAATGCAAATATAGGTTGCACTTAGATCTTAGAGGTCTTTTCCAACCTGAATGATTCTATGATTCTGTGATTCTACAAAACATGGGAGACAAAAAAGAAATAGAGATTTTAGGAAACAACAAAAAACAAAAAACAAGAAGGCGAATCAAAAGAAATCCACGGCTAGCAGAATTAACAGTAAGGAATGAGTTAAGCATCTCAGAAATTAAGTCCTTTGAACAACAATTAATATTGTTGCTGGAAATGATACTACTGGCTGGAAATGATGGAACTGTGAGTAATAGAGCAAAGACCATTCAAAAAGGATCTGAAAAAAAAACTGAAATTGATACATTAGGTATCATTACATGAAACATTAGGTATTATTAGGCAAGCTAATATGTTTTCTCTTTTAGCAGTAGTTGAAGATGATGATAAAAAGCGAAGTCTAATGTAAGTCACTGTGAAATCATCAGTTCTTTATACCTTGCTCTCAAGAATTTTAAATGTGCAGGCTGAGGAGCTCTCTGACCCATGTGCGTTGTTTCAACAGGTTTGGGAAGGCTGGAAAAGTTAGACTGGAAGACAGCTAATATCATATCAACATTTTTAAGGAGATAGATGGAATGAGTGAGGTGATTAACTGTTCATACAGGTCTTAGTTATTAAAATTAAGGGGGGACAATGTGAGTAACACCAGTCAGCAAAAAATATCTGGTGAAATTAAAACTGAATTACAAGTTTGGCTGGTAAAGGAAATGGGTCTGATATTACAGACTTTCCAGAGGTATTCAGCTTCATGCTACCTGACATTTTAATTAGGAAATTAATGTAAGCTGTATTGAATTTGTATTACTCTAAATTGATTAAAAACTGACTAGCTCCTAGGTCTGAAAATGCCACCATAAATGGGGAAAATTTTATCAACCTGATAGGTTTTTAATGAGGGCCCAAAGAGATCATTTCTTAACCTTGCAGTATTTAACTACGTTTTTAACAATGACCCAGAACTAACTATGAAGTTGATATAGAAAATTTTGCTAATGACACAAATTATGGCTTCGGTAAAAAGGGGAGAGAAAAAATTCAGGGGACAACATAGTCAGATTGTAAATAGGGCAGGTGAGGACCTCCGGACCACTCCATCTCTCCCACCCTGTTTCCAAGGAAGGACCAGGTAACAGACTGTTAGCTAATCTGCTCTTCTATGGGAGAGATTCTCCCCACTGATAGGGAATTTATTCCAATATCTGCCTGTAAGCCTGGTGCAAGAAAACAGTGCATGTTTCTGCGTGCTTAAAAGTAAGGTGAAGTGCAAGAAATAATGTAGGCAGACACATGAGAAGATGGGGAGTCTAACCTGGAATCTAAAGAGCTTTTGGTCATCATCTCAGCCAGGTATTCAGTGATAACCATTGTTCTTTACAGGAAGGATAAACCTAACCATGGAACAATTTAACAAGGCTTGTAATAGATTTTCCATCACTAAAGACTTCAAAATCTTTACATTTTTCCAGAAGATTTGCTCTAGCTCATCCATAGCCATTGGCTTTGAAGCCAAAATTCAGGGAAGTCTCAGGATCTCTGGGTACGTGTGGAGTCAGAGGTTCCCTTTGCCTCTGGATGTTTGTGTATCTTTATATATTGTATCTTTAAATACTGTTTCTTTTCTTCCAAGCAAATTTTCAATGACAAGAAAACTGTTCAGACTAGTAGGATAAAGAGTGGAATCAGGTGAAATGGCTGACAGTTCCTCTGAATCTTCCCAACATCAGGCATAATGTTCGGAAGGTGAAGTAAAAGCAAGGAATTACACTGGGTCTTGAACCAACGCCAGCTGAGACTGAGACTTCAGCCAGGTCAGGCAAACTGCAGGGAAGTGATTTCTGATTACACATTTCAGCACTTGCTGGCTAAACAGAATGGAAACAGAATCCTTACAGAATTTACCTTCTAAGGTTTACTAAGTCATCAACGTTGTTATGGAAACATACAACAAATGCAAAGGTAGATGTTGTGGTTTAAGCCCAGCAGGCAGCTAAGTGCCACCCAGCTGCTTGCTCACTCTCCCCAGGTGGGATGGGGGAGAGAATTGGGAAGGTAGAAGTTCAGGAGCTCATGGGTTAAGGACGGTTCACTAGGGAAAGCAAAAACCACACACACAAGCAAAGCAGAATAAGGAATTCATTCTCTACTTCCCATCAGCAGGCAGGTGTTCAGCCACTTCCAGGAAAGCAGGGCTCAGCATGCACAGCAATTTCTTGGGAAGACAAATGCCATCACTCCCAATGTCCCCCCTTCCTTATCCCAGTTTTATTTCTGAGCATGATACCAAACAGTATGGGATATCCCTTTGGCCAGTTTGGTTCACCTGTCCTGGCTGTGTCCCCTCCCAGCTCCTGGTGCATCCCCAGCCTCCCCGCGGGCAGGGCAGCACAAGGAGCAGAACAGTCCTGGCTCTGTGTGAGTGCTGCTCTGCAACAACCAAAACATCAGTGGGTTATCACCATTATTTCTACAAAACTCCAAAACACAGCATTGTGTGAGCCTCTACAAAGAAAATTAACTCTATCCCAGACAAACCATGGCAATAATCATCCCTTATTCCATACTGTTTATGTCATGCTCAGGTCCCACACTTTCCAATGCATCCACCCTTCAATTAATACACTGATATCATTCCCTTAGTCTAAGGACCACCCCTGTGAAATGTTCTTAAAATGTCCACTGAGTTGTTTTAATCCATGACTGAGCTTCTATCTGTTGTGGTGGTTGCTCAGGGCAGGAGAGGCAGTGAGCTGCATGGAGTTATGGAGCTCCAAAGCCAGCTCAGGTTGGGTCACTGCTGCACTTGAACTGTCTTGCAAGGCTCATCCTCCACTGGTTTGAGTGGTTCCTGCTGTAGGACTTCCTGTAACATGCAACTCAGGTCATGGGTTGCAAGAATTTAAAGGTATATCCATCACAATCTCCATCCCTGGTCCCTTCAGACCAGGCTACACGGTTGGCATTGCAGTGAACTCCTCCCCTCGCCCATGCTCCAGCCTGGGCTTCTCCATTGGCCACAGTCCCTTAGAGGTGTGCCTATGCCGGGATGGCCTTAACCATGAGCCACAGTCCCTTCAGGGCTCTGCCTGCTGTGCCGTGGACTTATCCATAGCCACAGATGCTTTGAGGTATTCTGGCACGGCCTTATCCACAAACTCAGACACTGCAAGGTATACCTGCTGTGGCATGGAGTTATTTGTGGCCACAGAGGCTTTGAGGTGCACTTTGCTCCGGAGTGGACTTATTCATGGCCAGAGATGCTTTGGGGTGTACCTGCTCCTGTGAGGACTCATCCACAGGTCACAGTCCTGACCTGAGGTCAGTCTGGAGTCCCAGTGCAGTACAGTACAGGAGTCCCTGTCCAGTACAGCAGCACAGGGACATGTCTCTGTCCTCTTCCTCCACGTGGTCTCATAGTTTTGAGGAGGATGAAAAAGACCATCAACAGGAAGATCTTGTAGTCTGGGATTTAGCCATATCTCTTTGAATAAAAAGATATCGCAACAACACATCATTCTGAGCATCTCAGAGTCTTCCTTTCTGCAGCAGAAAAGAAACACAGCATGAATAACAAAACAGGTTGCTGGACCTCAATCCATTAAAAACTTTGGTGGTCTAAAGTCAGGTCTTGGTATGTGGATAAAAAAAAGAAAAAGAAAGAAAAAAAAAAGGAAATTAGATGATGACAACTTTCAGTGGAATTACTTCAAATTTATGTCCTTGTAGCTCAGAGTAGAATTTGCCCCTAAAATCTTTAATCACAAATAATATGACTTCATTCTTATGCAGCTGCTTCAGCAGGTACTTGCATACACAGAACAATATCTTTAGCTCAATTACAGTGCTGGCTAGAAAAAATCATCCTTTCCAATTCTACAAATTGCATTAAATTCAGTTGCAGCCAGTTTAAATGTTTTTCTGAGTCTTTTTTTGGTTGGTAACTGAAAGTTTATCTTCATTTGTCCGTATCAGCCTGCTCATTTACCTCTTGACACCTCTTTTGAATCTGGATGAAAAGTGCCATGAAGCTAAATGACAAATTTTGGATCTTGCTGGTTGTCTGACCCAAAAAAGGACAGAATCCACATTCTGGTGGCAGTACGTGAAGCCACTCAGCCTGTTCACCCCAGTGCCTCCCAGTATTTCTGTGCTGTTATTACACAGCAATATTTCTGTGCTATTATTATACAGTCTGCTATTATTATACAGTCTTCTCAGGTGCTTCTTGTTACACGTCCACTCTACTGATTCCCTTTTCTCCTTCTCTCCCTTTAGTCGTGCATCTCCGAACCTGTCTGCCTGCCTCCATCTTCAGCTTCTCTGAATTTATAGCTTCACTTCTAGGGGCCGAAGCAAAGCGTAGTGAGACAATAGTATTTCTGATGTCTTTGCTGTGAGGGAACAGAGAAACCAGCTGTCCAGCACAGTCTCTGCAATGCTGCATTCACCAACTTGTTGCATAAGATAACAGCTGCTTTTTCCACCTGTTTTTCTTCTGAGAACTAGCATCTTACGCCACAAACATGCAGAAAATTGATGTGAGCAGCATGAAGCATGTTTGTACGGAACAAGTGTCCTATTCTGCCGGTGCTGGAAAAGATGTGTGGCAGAAGACTCCCTGATGGTTCAAGTGTCTATTTAAAACCTGATACAGATGTGCCCAAGCTGCTCAGACCTCTGTTTGGATAGTGATATCCTCAAGCAACCTGTGAAAAACTGGGTAAACTGAGCAAGCTTGAAGCCTCTCAACAACCCAAGCAACATCAGACTTAGCCGAATCCAAGGATGAGGGGCTGAGGCTGCTCTGGCCCTACAATTAGAGAGAAGGGGAACAAAAGGAGTGGAGGTAGGCATCCTGACATGGTTTGATCTTGTTCACGCACCCACTGAGGGATGGTGATTGCTTCTACTTGAAGGAGTCATCCTTCTTCTTTTTCTCAGCAATGCTGCCCTGCACGTCTGGCTCCACCCTCAGCTACGGGAACAACTCTCGCTTTCCAGGGCTCTGGCACAGGCAAAGCAGGCAGCAGAACCACAGCTATGTCGCTGTTCCCAGGAATCCGCTGCCAAAAGCAAGTGTCTGCTTTGTCTTTGCCTAGAGAAAGCCCACGAGGAAAATGTAACTCATAGCAAATCCGTGGTGCTGTGGCTGGAGTTTTTCTCGTGCCCATGCCAGCACACTTGGAGTGGGTTGAGGTTATCTCCACAGCAGGACGTACAACACTGCTGCTGCAACAGTTATTTCTTGTTTGGTGGTGGTGGACTGTGCCAGCACTTCACTGGAGCCCTGTAACAGTACATACACGGAGTAGATGTACTTACAGCTCTTGGGAACTTGCAGTCCCTTCCAAGTAGAAAATTCATTTTATTCTATGCATATTACACAGTGTCTGTGCTGAAAAAAAATAATAAAAAACAATAATAATAAAAAATAGGAGCCTTCCTTCCTTTTCACAGCTTCATCCAGTCTTCATAGTTTTCTACATATTCCTTTACTCATGTTTTTCTTTACAGAGCTATCCAGCATAAAAAGACAAAATGCAGACCAAACCAGGTTTTGGTTTATGAGTAAAGGAGGTTGGTTCATGTTTTAGAGGATAGGATTAGAGAAGGAAGGTTATACTGTGTGCAGGTCAAAGTTGGGCTTTTTCACTTACAAGGGGCAGGATAGGAAATCAGGCACTTAGGAGGGATAACAGCACATGAGGAACGGAATTAGCAGAGCCTAGGCGGGGCAGGTGACTGACAGGTGATGAGTGACACCAGCAGAAGAAGGGTTAGAGTAGATCCTGAAAATGAGAACGCAGGATTTGAAAGCCACGTGGGCAAAGATTTGGTCTTTAGGGAAGGGATTTAAAGTGTGTGTGGAGAGAGGGGAGAAGATGAGCTGTTATATATGAGCCTTGCTCCTGAGAAGATACATAGGTCAGTAGGTTAGCAGATGACAGGTAATGCCAGCATATATTCAGCCACTGTAATAAAACAGTATAACCTGAAATACAGCCATATATGAAAAATTTGTATGATTGGTAGTGTATCAAATTCTAGAAATCTGTATACTCGCTTGACGTCTTAACTAGACTTTTTCAACATGTTGCAGTTAAAATTGGCACCACACATGAATGCAATCTAGCTGTTTTACAAATCTGAGTCTGACTCAAAGCTACTATCAAAGTAAAGATTTACAGACTGACTGAGAAATCTAGGCAGTGTCCACCTGCTGCTGTCCCCTCCTGGCTGGGGCATCTCCAGTAGCAGAACTGGCATTTTAATTCACACCACCAAGGAAGATGGGCTGGGGATAGCACAGTGGGTGGGAGTGTAGACCACCTTGTTCTGCCTCCTCTTCGCTGCCAGCAGCACTTATGAGAAGATGAATGAGAAACCAGAAGTTTTAGCACCTGGAATAGATGCAGTGAGATTTGGCAGAACTCAGGTATGAAAGCCCTGGGATTCATGACCAAGTAGTCATGCCTCAGAAAGTTACACACCACACCTCAGCTGAGCCACCGTAACTGTCTGTGTCTGGCTTTACTCAACAGCAAGCACGAGCCAATGCACCTTAACCAGATTTAAGGCTAGCAGGGCAGAGGAGCAGAAACTGAAGGTTTTTTGGTTTGTTCGTGGTTTTTTTTTGAAAAGAAGTCTGCATGGTGTGCAGGCTGAAGGAGGGCATCCTCACCTACATGGCGCTCTGTGGCAGCACCACCACTTGCAAGGGGAAGAGCGCAGGATTAACAGAAAGGTCTAAACAGGGAGCCTGACTGATAGGTTTTAGACCTAAATACGCAACTCCTCTATCATAGTGTGGATGTATTTGATGTGATAATATTACTTTCCTCATAATCTTTCTACAGATTGATGTTTTAAGTGCATAAGTTAAAAATAAACAGCATTGTGGATGTAAAATCTCAAGTCACGCCGAGTTAGGATGTGTGATTGGCACTTCATAAATGTTTACAGTGATTTATAAATAACAGCGTCTCTTCTGCCACTCATCTGTCAAGAAGTCTCCTGCAGGAGAAGGGAGACAGCAGTGGGGAAGCAGCTGATATTTTAAGATGTTTTGGACCAAAGTGGCAAAGAGAGGTATTCAGGGAGTTGCATTACATCCCCCTTCTCCCTCACAACCCTCACACACACATGCCTTGATGAATTTGCACTGCGGAGCTGTAATTCCATTGTGGCTTTCTGATGTCTACACAAACTGCATTAGCTTTTCTGTCATGTTTTACAAGGAAAAAAAATTTGGCGAAAATGTCAGCAGGATGATATCTTTAATCATATTTATTGATTGACTTCAAAAGGCTCAGTGCAATTTAACTGGAACCCTCAATGCAATCAGAGGCAGGTTCAGCCAGAACCTATTCCTAGCATCGCCTAGAGCCTTAAATTCACAAGTACCTTTTGTCTCTGGTGTCCTCCTGTATAAGTGGCCGTAGTGACTGGACTTACCCGATATTTCTCTTTCAGCCTGTCCTTATTACAGATAATCCAATATGCTGTCCAATACAGCTAATCTAGCATATGGTTAGAAATGGTTTGCTGTTCTCTGGCCGGTCCCATGAACCGACAGGACCATTCAAAGCCCCTGTGAAAGTATTACTAAATCCTATTTACAAAAAGTTTTATTTCCTTGCATTGCTGTTAAAAGCTGAGTGGAAGTCCTATGTGACCGGCTCCCAAAACCACCGGTCCGGATTTTCAGGACGGCAAATTCAAGGCACAGGCTGCTCGGCCAGCGGGACCCCAGCAGCTGTCTCCCATGGGTGAAAGCTGTGTGTGTGTGGATTTCTGCAGGACACAGTGCCTGGGTGACTGGGTGACAGGAGAACCTGAGGCGGGAGCCAGTGGCGTCCCCTGAGCCCAGGAGGGCCCGGACCCGGCCTCTGCCCCCAGCCCCGCTCGGGACCCCTATGGTGGGGAGCTGAAATGGCGGCGCCTCAGGGCTGGGGCGGCTGCGGGACAGGCAGAGAAGGGATGGGTGGGGTGGGCTGGGCGAGGGGGTGAGCTGTGAGTGTGCGTGAGTGTGTGTGTATGTGTGAGCGTGTATATGATTGTGTGTGCGAGGTGGGGACACGCTCATGTGTGCGTGAGGGGCGAGAGGTCTGTCGGGGCAGGGGGCAGCAGAGCCATGGGGTGAGGGTTCAGTGTGGGCGGTGGGGGTGTGGAGGGTGAGCTCTGTGCATGTGTGCGTGAGGAGTGAGCGAGTGTGTGAGGAGTGGGGGTGCGAGGAGTGGGTGCGTGAAGAGTGCATGTGTGTGTGTGTGTGAGGACTGAGTGTGCGTGAGGAGTGTGCATGTGAGGAGAGAGCGTGTGAGGAGTGTGTGGGTGGCAGTGTGTGTGTGTGAGGAGTGGGTGTGTGTGTAAGGAGTGGGTGCGTGAAGAGTGAGGGTGGGTGTGAGGAGTGAGTGAATGCGTGAGGAGTGTGTGTGTAAGGAGTGCACGTGTGTGAGGAGTGAGTGAATGTGTGAGGAGTGTGTGCAGGGGGGGTGTTTGAGGAGTGAGTGAGCGTGTGAGGAGTGTGTGCGGGGGGAGTGTTTGAGGAGTGAGTGAGCGTGTGAGGAGTGTGTGTACGTGTGTGTGTGAGCAGCCTATGTGTCTGTGAGCAGTGTATGTGTGTGTGTGCGCGCGGGGCGGGCGGCGGCGGGGGGGGAGCGCAGGGGCGGGCCGGCGGCCGCGCTGCTGCTGGCGGCGCTCCAGCGCGGCGCACTAATACAGGCAGCCGGCTCCCGCCTGACTGACGCCGGCCGGGGCTGCTGCTGCCGCTGCCGCTGCGCCCTGGCCCCGCCACCGCCGCCGCCGCGCAGCTGCAGCCCCAGCCCCGCTCCCAGCCCCGCTCCCTCCCTGCGAGGCACCGAGACCCCAGCCCGAGCCGGCGGCAGGTAAGAGCCGGGGCTCCCCGCCGCGTCCCGGGGCGGGGGCCGCGCGGAGCCGTCCCCCCGAAGTTACCGGCGGCGGCGGGGGGCAGCGGCCGGTGCCGGTGTCCCCGCGGCGCTGGGGGGCCGGGAGGGGGCCGGGGCGGCGGGGGCAGAGGCAGAGACAAGGCGACGCCAGGGCTGCGAGCGAAAAGGAGGAGGAAAAAAAAAAAAAAAAAAAAAAAAAAGCGTTTTTATGGATGGCTTAGCGCTGACAAGCCTCCCCGCCGTTATGATTGCTTTCCTTCTGGTTTAAGAAGGTGGGGGGGGGGGGAAGAAAAAAAAAAAAAAACTAAAGCAAAACAACAACACAAAAATCCCCACATGACACGTTTGGGAATAGTTTTCCTTTCAGAGGTTGCTCGCTGCTCAAGAAATGCCGCTCCTGGACACGCTCCCGAGCAGAATTTCGGGGATTTGGTTGTGTACCAAACGCCGTCCTGGGTTTCGGCTCCGCAGCCGAAACGCTGGCTGGTGCTGGTTACCAAAACCCAGCAGCCCACCCCATGGCAAAGCCAGCCCCATCCCAGCTGTATCCCCTTGCCCCCACAAAGCCAGACCCATCCCAGCTCTATCTCCGTGCCCCCGCAGCTCTGAGCCTCGGGAGCTCAAAGTTTGGCTAATTTGCAACAATTCCGATATTGTGTGGCAACTGCGTTTTCCTCCTTTGATTTTATGGGTAAATTAATTTGATGCTAGCCAGGGCTGCTTTAAAGGACGGCTTAGTGGGAATAAAAATAAATGACACACGCTTGCATGCTCACAAACACACACACACGCTGTTAATTACTCGCATTTTATAGATTAATGAGGAAAAAACTCAGCCCAGAACGGTCAACTTCTCAGTGAATGAACTCTCCCTGGGTAGCAGTAGGAAATGATGTGCACGTCTTTGGAATGTGTTCAAGTTTGGGGCTGTTTGGGAAGGACACTGCAGATAAGGCAAGTTTCGCTCCTTCGTACCTGCGACGTGGAGGAGCGAGGGGCTTTACCCGTGCGCCCGTCCCTGCGGTAGGAGCGACCTGCTCGTCTTCGGGAGCGTAAGCTCGAGAAAAACGCCACAAAATTCTTCCCCTCAGCAACGGTAGGACAAATGCCATCACTCCAACAAGCCTCATCCGTTTTAATCCAGCCAGACAACTCCCTTCGTCCAGATTTGATAAGTACCGGTGTCTGGCTGGTGCGTGTTTGTTTCCTGCTAGGTTTTAAAACAGAGGCTGGGAGTGTATTTTTTTTTCCTATTTTAAATATTGAGTTAATTTGACATAGTGGCTAAGATAAACATGAATTTTATCAAGAAGTATACGTTGTGTTACATTTACTGAGTTGTGCAGTAGTTTCCTTTCTTGTCTGTCCCTTGTGATGGAGTTAACAAACATTTTCTACTTCACCATGTCACAGGCATATAAGCTGATAAACTGTAATTCTGCAGAAATGACTGAAATAGGGGTCGAGTGCATTTTACCACGCATCCTGGTGGTAATCAGGATTCGTGTGTTGATAGGGGCTGGAGACAGATGCTTTTATGCACATGCAGCAACTGAAACGAACACGCACCAAGGTTTACTCTGAGCTGTCAGCCGCACAACTTTGCGAAGAAGTTGGGCACTAATATTTTATTAATGCACTTGTCTGAAGCTAAGAGGCACACGCGCGTATGCCAAATATCCACAGAAGGTGGAGAGGAGTGTAGAGGAACTGGGGAGCCGCTTGGGTCTGGAAGCTGCTTTCACATGAGTTGGTAGCAGTGCCCCATGCTGCCTTCGCTGGGGATGGAACAAGGCCTAGCGCAGTAAAATAGGAGCAGGGAAGTGTCGGCATAACGTATCACATAACATCTGGACAGTTAATCCTCCTTTCTCCCCTTTTATTCTTTTACAGACTTGGTGCATTTCACATTTGAATCCTTAGCTATCTGCTGTTATCAGCCCGGCAGATAGAGTGTCATCTAATCCACTGCTGAATGCTAAAGTGCTGTAATTCTGATGGCCAGGCTAATCTGTCATGATAAAGTTTTATTTTTCCATTGTTAAATTCAAAGGACAATGACTGCTAATTACAAGTGACCTCTAACCAAAACACTAGCTAGTGTTTTATCACCGGTGCTGATACTTGCTAGCAGTATTCCGGCATCAGCTGCACGAGGCACCCTGCTTCAAAGAAACCTAACAGAAGAATTCAGGGAGCCAAAAGGGGGGGAAATACATGTGCTCTAGGCAATTTGCTGCAAAAAAACGTGGTGAAAGTGTACATAGATTCTATTTGCTGTGCAGCATATCTATTACAAATAATAATAATGACAGGGATGGGAAAGAAATAATTAAAAATTTCACTTAAAATATTTATGATAGCAGCACAGCAAATACATACATACCAAAGGCTGTTATGGTAGACTGCGTGGTTTCCTGCTGCAGGCTGGTATAAAGAATCATTAGAGTTATTGTACGTTAACAGCCAAAGACAGTAATAGCAATGACAATTTGAGAGAATCATTGCTTTCCTATTACTGTCTTTGAGGACGTTTGTTGTAAGAAACATTAGACTGAATACAGTGTAATAAAATTAATTTTTCAAAAATATTCTTTATAACGTTGGAATGGTAATAGTGTGGGAATTTTGCAGATAAAGAGGCGATTTGAAGAGTTTAGGGCTCCGTGTAGTCACTAGAGTAGCTGAAATCCTTGCTGAGCTTTTGCAGATGAGGGGATCTAATAGACTGCGGGATCGGAGCCCAGACCGAGATCCTGATGGGTATACGTACACGTTTACATCAGAGCAGGTGACACACTGTCTGCCCAAGGTTTTTTTTGTGCAGATAGCTGTGATTTTTAAACGGATTTTTCTACAGGACCACTTGCAGGTTTCTGCAAGAACTGTTGCAACATCCTAGACAGATGCACGGCAGAACAGTTTTCTGTGAGGTTCAGCTCCTCTGGACAAGGGCACAGCAAGGACACCGTGGAGGTGGACACGATTTCCTAGCTTACACGGTCACCACTGTAAAAACAGAAAGCAGAAAGGAAAAGAAAATCTGATAATCGACCCTGTGGTTTATCTTTATTTATTTATTTTTGAGGCAGCATGAAGCTCTAGGTGTGTTTCTCCCTGGGAGGAGAAATGCCGTGTCTTTCCTGCATCCTTCTCTCCAGAACTTGTTTCCTTCCCACTCTTCTTCATCGTCAGTCACACCACCATCCTTCCCTCTGCCAAACTCGGCATCATCCTTTGACTGCTGTGTTTCCTCACAACTCTTGGTACTCCCAGATGTCTCCTGCCACTTTTTCTTCACGTTACTTCTTACATTCCCCCCTTCCTTTTGTTTGCAGCTGCCAAAGCATTAGTGCACGCAGTGGCACCCTTCCAGCTCGATACTGCAACCTCCCGTTTCCCAACAAGCTCCCTTCTTCCACCTACGTTCTGTTCCCAGGCAGCACGACCCCTGCCAAAACCCCGTATCTTTTGTTTTCCTTTCTGAAATGTCTCCGCGCAGACTCCCGTTCTGGAGTCTTTATATACTCCTGGTTTTTAGTTAGGCTTTGAAAAATGTCCCCGCTTGCACGGTTCTCCAGGACTATTGGCCTCGGTCCTGCGGTCCACTGAAAGACGGGAAGGAGGAGGAAGGAAAATGAACAGATCTGTGGGTCATTACAGTTTGTTCTGCTTCAGGCTTCCTTTCACCCTCATTACCTGGCTACAATAGGAGCAAGGTTGGTCGCTGCTTGATAACTGTTACTCTGTTTGTCCTGCCCCGTATTGTACTCGGTCATGCAGCTGCGCTGTGAGGAGCGCGAGGCGGCGGGCTGGTGGTGGTGGTACCCTTTCCAGAAGGTGGTGTTTGCTCACAGCAAAGCTCCGTGTAATTAAGAACACTTTATAATGCAAATAACCATGCTGCTGAGGTTGGTACACTTAAACAATGGTTAATCATTTTGCAGTTTCTTGCCATGCCTTCCCTTAGTGAAAATTTTTTTTATTTATTTTTGGTAAAGCTTTCCTGTGGAGCGTTCCTCATCAGGAGAGGTCCGAGGGCTTTACAGGGCGGTCCCAGTCAGGATACCTACATGGCAGGTGCAGAAATCAGGGCACCCGAGGGAAGACCAGTTACAGGATGGGATCCCACGTGCTGGGCTCAGAAGGGACCAAAGGCACCTAGAGCTCACGTGGCTTTTCGGGACTCCTTTCTGGTTACTTGCTGGCCTGGCCTATCCAAACCTACTTGTCTCCATCAAATGACTCCAGCTGCCAACGTGCAGTTTCTTACCCCGCAGCGTGTGAGGTGGATAATTTATCTCTTTAATCGAGAGCTCCTGGATTGCTTCATGGAGGGCATGAAGCCTCCACAGGGCCATCTAGAGTAGGGAAACTGAAATTCGTCCCTGTGTGAAGCGGCACCCTGCTGCTTGTCCTGCAAGGCTTCTGCTGGGGCCTGGGCTTCTTGGTGGAGACCTGCGTGGGGTCTCGGGCAGAGCCGAGTGGTAGGAGGGGAGAGGAAGGGGAGAAACAGAGTTGGGATGTTCCCTGGGCTCCTGGGGTGAGTTTGCAGAAGAGATACGTTTCTTCTGAAGGCTCGGGGCCCTCTTTCTGCCCTCTGCTTGGTACCCCGCGTTTTCTGGAGCTGGCTGTTACCACGGCATGTCATCTCGCATCTTAAAGGGAATCCGGCCCTCATTTTGTGCTCCCAGGCCCTAACGTAGGCATGTGAAGGCTGTTTAATCTCATCAGCAAGTGTTCTGCTTTGTGGAGAAGCTGAGCACCCACATCTCCGGCTGAAGTCGCCGGGGCTGGCCAGCCGTCTCCTCCTTCTCCCCCCACAGGAGGGAACTAGACAGACAAGCTCCTGCTCCTTTTGTTCCTGGTGCTGCTGTTGTGAGACAGCTTCCACGGAGAGTCCAAGCACATCCAGATGCTCTTCATGGAAAACGCCTCGGTGCTGTCCCTTGCGAGCATCGGCCCCTTGTCCAAGGCAACCCCAGCCGGTGAATCAGATGAAATCCGCTAACACCAGAGCCTACCTGTCCTCCACGCCTATTCTGAACAGTTTTAGGCCCGGTGGATGCTCCTCCCTTCCCCCCGCAGGGTTTCAGGAGCCGCTGAGGGCTCCATTAGCGCAGACGGCTGCGGATGTCGGTGCGGGAGAGCCCATATGTCAGTCTGAGCGCATTAGCAGCTTCCCACAGTGAGAGCCTTTTAGGAGAGACAGGTTTGCATGCGATATGGTTTGAAGGCAATGAAATGCCTAGCGTGATTTCCCTGGAAAACTGCTAACGTGGGGAGTTTGCGTGCGTGACATTCCTCCCCCTACGTGGAGGTGGCCGTGGGGAGGAAGGAGAGGTGGCTGGCGGTGCAGCTGCTCCCTCCTGGGCCCGCTGGAACTGCTTCTGGAGGTTCTTCCCTTTGAGCCCTTCATTGACCATCTGTGTGATTTATCGATCTGTATTTCGCTCGCCAGGCTGAGTGGGGGATTCGGTGAAACCTGCAAGAGGTGCCTGCTGCGTTAGCACCGCGATGGAGTCAGTGACCCCCCGGGCAGCCCACCCGAGGTGTCGGGATGGAAGCCGCAGCCAGGACCATGTCTGGGTCTGCTCTGTCAACGTGGGGCCGTTACAGGGCACAGATCACTCAGCCAGCTCGCAGTGTCACAGGTTACCTTTGGCTCTGGGATGTTGGATACCTGGCGCAGCTGGGCAGCAGGTCTCAAAAATGCGAGATGCACGGAGAAGCAGGCACCAAAGTTTCATCGCCAGGATGAGACCTTGCAGGTCTGCCGAAGGGAGCCAGCCTCCCTTCCTTTCCGTGTGTCCCAGCAGGAAATGAAGGTGTTAGGCACCTGAACGCCGCAGAGCTGGGCCTCAGATCTCCTGCTAGGCAGATGGCGTGTGCTACACAGAGAAAACAGTTGCCATACCCATTTCCCGTGCACGTGCTGTAAATGTACAACTCGAGCTCAGAAAGTGCATTCCTCTCTAACAGCTCGAGACACTAAACTTTCAGGATAGCCTCTCCATCAGACCTGAGTGCCAGATCCTAGGTGAAGCAGCTGTTCTTCAGAAGTATCCTTACTCGCAGCATTCTTAACGTCTAACTCCAAGCAAATCCTTTCCCTAAAATGTGTGTTTGGGAATTTCTCCAAGAATGCCAGTGATTGATAACAAGGATTACAGGATCTGATTAGTGTGGATATAAACTTCAGGCCAGCAATGAAGCTGAAATTCTTTTCTAGTCCCCTTCTTCCTTTGTGAAGTGTTTGTTCTGGAGGCACTTGGCTGCGTGCTTTGTATTAGAGACGAGTCAGCGTTTATTTTAAAAGCAGGAACTCTATTTTTTGCGTATTTCCAACTGTTCCATTTTTAGAAACACCGATGGGTTTTGCTACAGTTTCACTGGGAATGGTGGGTATGTGAAGAATGCGGGACCGACTGTCTATAAAATGGGGATGACCAGAGCCACGAGAAGATGTGTTGGCTCCCCAAGGCAAGTTGATGCACCTCCCCGTCGTATCCCGCTGCCTTCTCCCACTAATACGTCCTCAGAGCTTCCCCGCAGCATGTTGACTCCTTGGGGGTGTTATCTCAGGAGGGGAAGGCGGTTGGGAGATGGGAGCTTTGTCAGGGCTGCCGGTCTGTGCCCGAGCAAAGCAGCCCCAGGAAGGGATAAGGCAGGGGCTGGGTGATCGGTTCGTCTTCCTGCCCGCGGGGAGCAGGGCGTGGGGCAGAGCAGAGGGTGTATCCCTCCGGGATTGCATCTCAGAGACTTCGGTGTGGCCCAGCCGGGGAACGCACTGTGGTTGACTCCATATAAACATCACAGCCCCTGGTTTCCTTTAAAAATTAATGCCGAGGAAGGAAGCGCGGTCAAAGAGAGATCACAGTGATAAGTTGGTCCGGTTTCGTATTTTTGCACAGATTTTGGTTGTGGTAATTCTCTGTGGTGCCTCCACATATTGTGGGCGATTTTCAAAGGTGCAAATTAGTGAGAATTTCCAGTCCTCTGCTTTCTCTGTTTTTTTGTTGTTTTTTTTTCTTTTTTTTTCAGGTGAGCGTGTTTATCCTGAGCAGCGGGATGCAGGTAGCACTGCCTGAGTTAGCCTAGGGCTCGAAACCAGCGTAACCGTGTTAGCGTAGTGCTGTGCCTGAACAGAGAGGCTCACGGGCTTGATTATTACAGAGGGCTGCAGGGCTTTCCAGTCCCTTCTTCCTCCCCAAGGCCAGCACAGCTATTCCTGAAGAAAGCTGGGTAACTCAGAGAGCTTGTGGGTCTCCTCCTTAGGGATCTCCAAAAGCCGCCTGGACGTGGCCCTGGGCAGCCTGCTCTGGGTGTCCCTGCTTGGGCAGGGGTGGCACCGGGGGCCTCCAGGGCGCCCTGCCAGCCTCAGCCAGCCTGTGGCTCTGTGATCTGCTCTCTCAGACCTCCAACAGCAGTAAGTATCCCAACACATAGCTCTCTACTGTTACACATTCTCATGTGGACATGAAATATGGATTGCTCCTACCCTACTTGCAGCAGCCTTTTGCACATTCGTGTGCTGTCACCACATCCGTGTCCCTCCCTTCTTCCTCACTAACGCAGCTTTGCTGATTGCGGTACCCAAAAGATGAACTCGTTCTGCATTCAACCTGGGGCTGCACCATCTCAAAGATGCACTCGCTCGGAGTGGTCCCACTACGGAAATTAGTACATCCTTTCCCAGTTAGGCACCACGGACGTACCAAAAGCAAGCTGGGTACTTAGTTTTCTTTTTTGACTGAATTTATGCCTCAAACACAGCCACAAGTGTTTGCCCTGTGGAAATTTATGTGGCTGTGTTAAGCTGTACAGCTCATGTGCCTGAATCTGTCCTCCTTTATAGCAAACGAAGATGTGTTACTCCTGTCGAGAGAAGCCGGACTGTGCTGAGGTAATATCTGAGTGGTTCCACAAGCTCAGAGAGATTATGTGGAAGTCACAGATGTTTAGACACTGGCATCAGACATTGTCCTCTTCTAATCCTGAATGCAGCGAGGGCTCCGCAGTGTGGAGGAGTAGCCAGAGAGGCACGAAGCGCTGTGGGATTTGTCTTTGATATCGATGGCTTCGCTCAAAGTTCAGCGCAGAAAGGCTTTCAGACCAAAGTTGAAATAAACAAGAAAATGAGCTTCAGAAGTTTGCATTATTCATTTAAGCTTATAGGAATAAACAATGAGATGCTGCCAGGGCTGTGTGAAACATGGGTAAATTTGAGTCTCAAGTACTTTACCTCATATCATTGCAGCTGTTTTCAATTGGAGCACTTCAGGGTCAAACCAGGAAGAAATTTGGTTTCTTAATTAAAAGCAAAAAAAAAAAAAAAAATCCTTCTTTACATCCTATTTAATTAAAACCCTGGGTGTCAGGTTCTGTGGTTGTGGAAGAACTCGGTAACAATGTAATGAATAATTCATTCCCTGTGTTTTGTTGGGTGCAAAAGGCAGTGGTTTTGGATGGGTTCATAACAACACCCTCGTCTTTCTGGTCCCCATCCCAAGAAGGAGCCCGGGGGATCCCAAATTATGCCGTGGGTGCCACAAGTGGAACATGAGTCTTTTCAAGGTGATTTGCATCTGTCAGGAATAACACGGGGCCGCTGTTCCTGAGCCGTGAGCTGCCTGCTGGAGCAGCAGCACGTGTGCGTGTGTGGCTCACGTATGCATTTCCGTGGCACTCTGCAGGGGTAAATGCATGCATAAAAACCTCCCCTGCCCTGCTCCGAGCAGCTGTGCCTGCGAAATCCTGTGCCAGTGCCAGGATTTCTGCCTCAGACTCAGGGTGTGTGAGCAGGCCCAGGGCAAGCTTGGTGAGGTTCCTCGCTCATTTGAGACCCAAAGTATTTGTAAACAGTCTTTTATTTCTTTATTTTAAAACCCTTTCCCCCCGCTGAGCTGTGGAAGATCCAGAGAGCAAACAGCAGTGACAACGTGACCGAGGAAGATCTTTGCCAGCCTGCAGTCTTCCGTCCGCTGCAGTACGCTGGCTGCTCTCAGCTGGGCACTAAATTGATTTGAAACCAAATCAAGTCTCAATTACAGCAATATCAGCTCTGGGAGAACTCACGTCCTTTTCTCTTTCCTAGTAGGTAGAAGTAACTAGCTCAGTGCTAGGTAAAAATAACCGACCGCGTGCGTGTTCACAGCATTCCTTCTTACATTGTTCGACTGAAATAATATTCTCCCGTCCAATTCTGTTGTGATTTAGTCACCGAGCTGCAGACTTCCAGCTATAATTGTCTCGCTGTTCCATTTTCCAGCCGCGTGCAATCTCCAAGAACTGTGCAGCTTCTGTCTAGACGACCCTCTGAGAAATCTCCCTCTGTGGCCTGACTTAGCTGTTGCAATGACACCGAGCCTGATGATGTCAGCCATTTTCGAGACTGATAGCCGTGCCTCTCGCGGCTCACTTAGCCGAGGCAGGGCAGAGCCTCGGAGTTTTATTCTGACACCAGATGCATGCCCACATCTGCACAGACGTGCACACGCACAGATACGCTTTTGAGGATGGCTGGGCGCCGTGCTGGTGTTGTGTTTTCAACCTGTTTTCACCAGCATCCCTGCAGCACTCCTCTTTGACTTCTTGCATAGAGCTTGAAGCGAAATTTAACAAGGACTGATCCAATTCCACCGCTACGCCCACTGAAATTAAATTATCAGGGAACTTCAGCAGCACAGTGACCTGCGCAGATGTTCTGCCAGGGGATGATGCAAATCCTAGTGGCACAGTGGATCCTTTTTGCATGAAACCAAATCTAAATTTCCCCAAACCTTTCCAGAGTGGAGGTGTCGCTGTGCTGTCACATGAGATACAGAGGAGGGTCAATTTCCATGAGCTCTGGAAGGAGCCCCTCTTACTGGCTTCAGCAGGACTCGGCTTGGGTCAGGGAACATCACGTGATGTGTAATGTGATGATCAAGTATACACCACAGTGATGGTGTTTCATCTGCTTCTCTCCGATCGTGGTGTGTCGGGCTCTTCAGCAGCACAGGGAAAGTTACTGTAGAGGAGTTCCTGGAGGAGCACGTTTCTCCTGTTGACCTGAGGGCCTACAGGCTAGCTCTGCACTGCCAGGTGAAAAATGTGCTTAGGAGCAGGAGGAAGTATTCCAGTCCCCTCTGCTCCTGTCCGTAGCAGTCATTCACATCTCAGGCGGGACTCATCTCGCCCAGCGTTCGTTGTATGCAGTGCTGGGTTTTGCTGATCATTTTCTGGGTGGAAATGGAGTGGAGAGCTCTGTGCCATGCACACACACGTATTTCTCACGTATGTATTCAGGGATTTCAGGGTGACTAGGTCAGATAGGAGTGTCAACAATTTGGACGTGTTTATGTGGCCATGTAAATTCTACCCCAAGGCTGTCTCCAAACCAGTAAATTAAACATGCCTGGTACTGTTCTTGGCCTTGAGGCCAACTGGGAGGGAGACACTTGCTTCCATGCACTAGGTGTCTCATCCTCCAAAACAGGGAGGCTCTATGCAAACTTCTTATTAGGAGTGAGCCCTGCTCCCTGCTAACTCCTGAATCGTGCACGAGAATTACGTGAGGGACTGCTACTCGGCACAGATCAAAGCCATTTCAGATACCGTGGTAACAATTTACACTGTACATAATCAAATTCTCATGCTTAGAAATGTTCCCCAGCATTGTTTAATCTGCTAGCTTAGATGTAGCTAAGGTGGGCACCCAGTATTTAGGGAGAACGGAACAGGTGAGCTGGGCTGAAACGTTTCCAGTCCCACCTTTTCCTCTTCCTGTAGACCACAAAAACAAAAAGGTTTGGTCCATGCTTACATGCTGTGTGTCTTCTGTCTCTCCCATAAAGCAAGTTTTAAACCTTGGGCTAAACTCGGCAATGGAATAAAGACTTAAGGCATGGAAGACTGACCATGTTTGGTCTTGACTAGTCTCTTACCAGCCAGACAAAGCTTCCCATGTCTTCCAAGAAGAAGGAATCGTGTTAGTTGTCCCCTGAATGATGTGTGACTCATACGACAGTACATCATACTGTCGCTGAAGGAGATAGAGGCAACCAGACCAGAACTCCCATCACGGTACGGCCAGGGCACGATACATGTGGTGGGGGTGTGGATCACAACCATAACACTTCCCTACCCCTCTGTGTTCTCTAGTGGTGAGCATCAAGAAACAAGACGGGTCGTCAGCACGGCGAATGTGTCCAACACAGCTTTAAAACCTTCCGGCATCGGAAGTTTCCAGTTGGGTGGGCAAGTTGCCTGTTAGAAAAGGCACGCAGTTTAAACAACTGCTGTCCTAAGAGATCATTAAAATGAAATTGTGAATTAACATCTCTATCTTTACAGCCGTGGAGCGGAGTGGCTGCCTAGGTATTTCATAATGGGGTATCTAAGCCTAGCAACACATGGCTTCGTCGGCTGAATAATATGCAGTATTATGTAATTTAATAACATTAAACTAGGATGCTCTGATAATTCTATTATTTGAAAGCTGTTTAATGTATTTAATGGCATCTATATTTTGTATGTCAGTTGGATTTGAGGCGAAAAAGATTTTAGAAGAAACTGGGGGGAGAACGATAGGAAATTGTGCAACGTACTTATCTGAGACTGCATCACATGGACTGCAAAGCGCTGCTTTTGCTTTTATACACATACCCTTGGCGACTCTCCCACTAGCAACAATAGTGCTCAGACTCATACTGATGTCACTGTTGAGTTATTTAATTTGACCGAACGAGATTAATGTGTTTATTTAAAACCTCGGTCAAAATGGAAAAGAAAAGCTCGGGACAATACTTCTACGTGAACACGTATGTTTTCCTCTCTGATGATTGCAGCGTTGCCTTAACGTTATCGGGGCAGCTGTTGACACACGCTAACGCCCGGGAGACCCCCGCAGATAAGAAGCGCCGGCCCTTTTCCCCTGCAGCAGAGCCTTCTGCACCAGCGCTGGTACCTCGGGCATTCATCCCAGCCTCTCCTCGCTTCCTCTTGCTGCTCTCAGGGCTGACCCGCAGCCATCCCAGCCCTGTTTTTATTTTCTCGTGTGAGGATGGGGTTTGGCAAAGGCAGCCACCGGCAGGCTCTCCGCAGGCTCCGGTGGGCAGCAAGGGACGAGCACCTGGGAGGAGCTGGGGCTCTGCAGGCTGAGCCTGATCTCACAAAAGCTGGGGCCTGCCGGCCCCAAAGTTCATCCGCAGTATGTTTTACAAACAGCTCGAGGGTTTTTTCCTGGGATAAATCATTCTGAGCTCATTTCTTTCTCACTTGTTCCCTCTAAGTGTCTGGAATAAACTTCGGCTCTGATTCAGTGGCAATAGCAACGATCCAGTTAAACGCTCCAGGTCGTAGGATTTTTACAAATACAGAGGGAGAAAGAAGTCGAGGATCTGAAGTTTCTCTTTGCTGGGACAAGTTCGAGCAGTTCTGTGGGGTTGCTTATTGATTATTGACTGGTGCAAGTGAGGTGCTTGTTGCCGTACTCTGGCAAGAGCCTCTCTCAGTGTCTAATGACAATCAGACATATACACAGAATAAAAATAAGGAAATTGCATAACCCTGACCCTAATTCTGTGGTAGGCGCATGAAGCAAGGTGGGTCTGCTCTCCCTTCCAGTTCTGTAGTTGTTCTGTCCGTATTTGCATGCTACCTCCTGTCCCCTGGTGCTTGGGGTGTGAACCTCCTGGTGGAGCAGCAGCCACTTCTCGGGTTTGTGACATGCCAGGGCGGCACCTTCGTGCTCTCTGTCCTTTGGGGTCAAGTGCTTCCATCTCCCCTGCTCTGTGGAAGTCCACAGAAGTTGGGAATTTGAGCCCCTGCCCTCACCACTGCTGCTCTCATGGAATGAGAGAATGTCCCCAGTTGGAAGGGACCCACAAGGGCCATGGAGTCCAACTCCTGGCTCCACACAGGACCACCCCAAAATTAAACCACGTGTCTGAGAGCGTTCTCCACGTGCTCCTTGAACTCCAGAGCGTGCTGCAGGGTTGTGTGGTGCTGAGGGTGTCAGACCCTGCTCAGGAACCAGGCTTTGGGACTGGCCTCCTGACCAGTGTCCCCAAGCGCCCTTTGAACTCTTTTAACAGCTGTGAATTTAAGAACACCGCAGAATAACGCGGTTTGGGAAGCCCTGCTGCTGCCACCACCAGGCAGCATCTCTCTGTCTCCTCGGTGGCTGCATGGGGGTGAGAAGGACCTGCTCTTCCCACGGAGCTGCTGCTCTGGATGCATCCACTTAGCAGCTGCCTCCATCTCCCGTTTCAAGTGCTTTGTGCAGTCCTTCGGACTTGGTATGCACAGGGGGTCCGTGAACTATATTTAAAGCAGTAAATAGCTTGACATACAAGGACGTTTTTCCTCAGAGTTCCAGTCAGTGGAAATATGTCATTTTCAGCTAAAATTAGACTGGCTCCAGCTACATTAAGAAAAGGAGAAAAAAAAAAAGTAAAATAAAAACAACGAAAAGCCCTCAAGAACTAAACTCTTTCTGTTGGACTTTGTCAGAGTAGCAGCTCCTAGCAGAAACAACCCAGGATCCATCCAGTACAGTCTGTGTCCAAAAGCCTGTGATTTTCATCCAAAAAACTTTGAATTATTGGAGACAGCCAAACAGACTGGCTGGGCAAACAAGGTTTTCTCTTGCAAAGTGAGACAATGTAAATAAGCTTAGAGAATAGTGATAGATCTTTCAAAGGCACTAAATGAAATCTGGGAGTAGTTGAATTTTAAAAGAATTTCACAGTTAATATTGTACAGCTCTTGACAAGCAGGGTGAGATTGGAGGGGCAGAGAAGGAGTTGAATACAGAAAAATATTCTACTCGTTGCTCCCATACAATCTGATATTACCGATTTAATTCTGTAGAAGATGCATGAGCTGAACCTACAGCTACCAGCATAGAAAAAAAAAAGCTACATTTTCTTTCACAATAAATACACCCCCAATCTGCAACAATTTGCCTATTGCATTAAACTCTAACTACAAATGAAAGTGACTGGACACTTTCTGAGGCACAGCTCTAAAATGAGTGTGGAGGATAGTGGGGAGGAGAGACTTGGACCCAAAATAAGCAAAACCAAACAAAAGCAGAACAAACAAACAAAAAAGCAGAAAATGAAAATTAAATGCAGATTTTGAATCATTTCTCTTTCAAAATATTCTGTTGAAGGAACAATGAAAGGAGTGTGTGAAGCTTAACTCTGTGTTGTGTTGTTATTCCAGGCTTCATCAGCAGTTTCTTGATGTTTGGAAAGTTCTGAGACCCACCCTGTCGGACTACTTGTAACCAGCACCTGAGACTACAAAATCCTCTCTTGGAAGGAAGCGTCCATCACAATATTGTAAAAACTCTGCAGGCCTTGCAAGGCAGGAGAGTGATTCGTGCTTCCGTTGACACTGGTGTGTGATCTCTGCTTCTTATGCACTCCAGCACCCCTATCAGTTCCTTGTTCTCCTTCACCAGCCCCGCAGTGAAAAGGCTGCTGGGCTGGAAACAAGGAGATGAAGAGGAAAAGTGGGCAGAAAAAGCTGTTGATTCCTTGGTGAAGAAATTAAAGAAGAAAAAGGGTGCCATGGAAGAACTGGAAAGGGCTCTAAGCTGCCCGGGTCAGCCCAGTAAATGTGTCACGATCCCACGTTCCTTGGATGGGCGGCTGCAGGTGTCTCACCGCAAGGGGCTGCCCCATGTCATATACTGCAGAGTGTGGCGCTGGCCTGATTTACAGTCTCACCATGAATTGAAACCACTGGAATGTTGCGAGTTCCCATTTGGCTCCAAACAGAAAGAAGTGTGCATTAACCCCTACCATTACCGGCGAGTGGAAACCCCAGGTAATTATATCACCTCCAAATGATTCACATCTCTCCATTAGCTCTTGTACTGGCAGATCTGTACCCGGTGCATCCTAACGAGTCCTCCTTTGAGATCTGAAGAGGCAGACTCTGTTTGATGGTGAAGGACCCTGGCTCTTTCCCGGCCCAGGGGCATCGCAGTCATGGCCACCTGCGGTGAGGAGCTCCTGGCAGGGGTCTGCGTGTCCTTGGACCCCCGAAGGATCTTGTCCAGGGTGCTGAAAGGGAGGTTCCTTTTGTGGACATGGGTGCTGGCCATCCTCTAATCCTCTCCCAATAGACCGGGGTCACTGCTGTGCCCATGGGCATGAAGGCTAGGCACCAGCCTGGTCTTACTACCTTGTCTGAAAACCAAAAATTGTCTCATTGATCCACAGGAAAAATGTATAGCTCTCTCTGTATAGATTAGAGTTGCAGTGAGATGGCTTGTTTTGCCATGGATGTGAAACCAGCTCAGTTGACTCCTCTTAAAATGCCTGATGGTATGCCTTCAGTGGGATTTAATGACCTCAGTGGGTAGTTTATGTGGAATAAATCCCCCAAGTTCTCATAAAACTTTGATTTTTTTTTCCACTGATGATCCCGTTTAGACTAGACTTGGTCAGCGTTGAAAACTTCTGACCTCACTGAAGGGTCATTTAGTTGGGCTTTGTGTCAATGAGACAGCTGTTACAAAATTGTAGTGTTCACTGCTGGCTTCTGCAGGGATCTTAGAAAGCAGGGCTGGTAGAGATCTCGAGCAGTCAACCTTTTCCCCTCTCCCCCTACTCCCAAGACAAAGCTAATTGCCAGGTACATTCCTGACAGATGTTTTTCTAATTAGCTCTGAAAATCCCATGCGATAGAGGCTCCACAACCTCCCCAGGCAGAAGAATCTATTGCTTTGCTCTCCTTGCAATTCAAAATGATTTCTAATGTCTAACCTAGCTCTCCCTTGCTGCCAAAAAATCGCAGTAATTCAATTTACTAATGGATACGGTTGGTAAGTGTATACTTATTATTCCGTGATTACTCTTTGTCTGGCATGAACTTTACTCTGAGGTGACATTAGGATCAGATAAGTGAACTGTGGGATGTTTCTTTTCACACAGATGAAATAAGGGAGAGACATTTGTTAACATTTGTTAAACAGGGGCTGTTCCCCTTCCTGATAGTCCACCCACTGCAGCAGAGCTGTCATTTTGAAGTTGTATCTGAGCTGCTGTAAACATTGTCACGACTAAAATTTTACAGCTGCAGGGAGTGGTGCACGTTGTCAACAGTTTTCAGTGGAAAGAGCTGATCTTCTGCCTTGCTAACGTAAACTCTTCAAGAAACTAAGAAAAGATGCTCATAAAATATCCCATGTTGTGTATCTTTCTCCTTGAAAGCTGCAGTCTCTAGTGCCTTCTCATTTCTTCTGGTGTAACTCCAGCGTAGCTAATGGAGTCTCCTCAGCGCCGTGGCTGACAGCTCTGCACGGGAATGTTTTAAACCCCCGTCTTCTGATCTGGTCAGTGCTCACCGACAAGAAACAGTGCTGGGATGACCCAGCAGCTGCTAAAGGGCTTCCAAGGCTGAAACTCAGAAGGTTTCAGCTGTGAATATGTCCCTACCATTTAGCCGGTGGAACAGACTGGCTGTGTCTGTACTAGTAAATGGAACATGGCCGGGCTGCAGGCCTGAGTATTGCTGAAATGCCAGCATGCTCCCCGGCACAGCCTGACCCACACGAGACACTTTTGGGCACCTTTGATGTGACCACCTTGCTTTGGAGGGGAAAGAGAAACAGCTTACAGCACTGCCAGTGGCAGTAACGCAGCTCCAGGCCACTCAGAAAGCAGTGCTGCAAATGGGGGGATGAGGGAAGAGAAGAAATGAGCTTGGTGGGGAAGTCGAAGCAGTGAGATTACCACCAAAAAAGGCTGGGAGCAATCGATCTGTTTAAACAACAGTCCTATTTTTTCCTACAGGAAATCTACATGTAGGCTGTTGGTGATCTTAGGCTTATGTGGGATTCTCTGAACCTCATCCCAGTGAGTTAAGGGATCTACCCATGAAACTATTCAGCAGCACATTTATTTACAATCCAGTAGCCAACATTATTTCCATACCAGTGTCTGTCCTTTTGGTGCTCACTTTGATCACTGTAGTCTGCCTTGCAGAGTCAGCCCCTCTGTGGCCAGGTCCGTTACCTTTTATCCAGAATGAGTGAGTCGTGTCCAAGATGGGAGGGCCTCGTCCCTTTTCTAATGCCCTGACAGATCCCTACACCCCTATTACCAGAGCATGTGTCCTCAGGCTGCCCAGCCACGTCACGGTCTGTGCTGACCAGTGCTGCACAGGCTGTGTGACTTTCGTTGCTGCTGCAGGTGTTCTCAAGTGGATGTCCTCCTTGCAGGTCTGCTGACCACAGGTGCCGTCTAGAAAAGAAACAAAAAAGATTTCCTCTATTTGTGCAACAGCACAGTGCAGGTAGGGGTTAGGCCACCTAGCCTAAAGGAGATAGACGTGATGGTTAGACTCTGATTCCCCCTTGAAGAGCTTGTCAGAAGTCTGAATGTTTCATTTTCAGTAGAAGCTGCAGTTCTGGAAAAACATAAAGCCATCTAAACACTCACCTTATTTTTATATGAGATCATTCATGTGCATTGTGGCAGTAGACAGCCGGAGCCTACGTGAACTTACACCAACGGATTGCTTTCATCAGCCCCCTGTAGGTCTGCAGTCTGGTATCTTCCCAGTTAGAAGACCACCTGATGATCTTACTATTGGCCATGTGTCTGACATTTGTGAATGGTCCTGGGCATAGCAAACAGGTGGAACAAGTGGGTCTCACCAGAGGATGGGCCTCGGAAGGTAGTGGACTCTGCAGAGATGGGCTGATGTGTCAGAAAAAGCGCAGATGTGGTACCTGGAATTAAATAGTGAGGCAGACAGTTTGCGAGCACCTGAGGTCACAGGCTCAATAACCACAGTCACAGCCAGGTTTCTAGCAAGAATTGTTGCAGCTGAGGAGAACAGGAGAGAACCTAGAGCAGGAAAGGCAGTGGTGGCAGGACTTGGGACATGTCTCTGTTTGCCTTCAGTTGAACAAAGGTTGTCAAAAGATTCTCTTTGCCCAGAGAAGCTGTGGATGCCCCATCCCTGGAGGTGTTCAAGGCCAGGCTGGATGGGGCTTTGGGCAACCTGGTCTGGTGGGAGGTGCCCCTGCCCATGGCAGGGGGTTGGAACGGGGTGGTCTTTAATGTCAACTCCAACCCAAACCATTCTAAGGTGATTTTGTGGTCTTTGAACACTTAGGGATGCACAGAAGGAAGGATCCTGGCTCATAATAGCAGGTAGAAGAAAAAGACCCCGCTGAGTGGCAAAATGCAGGTAACTTAGGAGGACAGGCTGGCCCTGGTGCACTCAGTCACTCAGTCTCATGCCTCTGGTCACAGTTCCTTCAGAATGGTTGAGCCCTGGAGAGCGACCTCTGTTCCCAAAAGAACAAGGAGGACAAGGCCCTCAGGGGATTTTTTTTTTTAAGCCACAAACAAACAAAAAAATCTCTGAATTCCTCACCACCACAGAGGCTTCAGCCCTCTAGGCAGCCACAGAGCAGTCAGTGGAAAGATTGAGTGAGGTCGCAAAAACTGTACAGCGGAGCAGAAATGAAGAGTGCCCTGGTCAGAGCTGGGAATGAGTTCAAGGCCTGAAAATTCCTCTTGCTGACTCACTCAGGGCGAGTCAATGGCTTTCCCTGGCAAGTGCTGTTCACACATCTCGATTCTCAGCCCTCATTTAGAAAAGCAGCTGCTCCGAGTTCTCACAGGGCTGGGGAAAGCTGCTTCCCCAGCAGCGGTACCCACGTGGAGGTGCCAGCACTGCTCAGCACCTCTGCTGGGTGCGAAGGCATCACCGGAGTTCCCTGTTTGCCAGGGCTGCTGGTCCAAGCTGGCCAGGCAGCAGGGAACCTGGCAGGCATCGCACCAGTGTCGTGGAGCAGCAAGGGGAAACTCCAGAAGCAGCAGCTCACAGCCCGGAGCTGCTCACAGCAGCAAGGGATGGCAGGGATTTAGCTGACCAAAGGCACACCTGCAGCGGTGGCGCTGCCCTTGTCCCTGTATAGAGCAGAGGAACTGAGTGCTAAAGGAGTTTATTTCTCTCTGCTGGCCGTAAACACGTTCATGGGGGACTGGGTAACACATCTCAGATGTGAACTCCTATTTGAATCCCACCTGGGAAGTCTGAGGAAATCCAAAAAGCTACAGAAGAGGTGAAGAAACAGAAATAGGACTTTAGAGGGTGGCAACAAAATATTCGTCCCACAGGTAGGCATGCCAGAGGCTGAAGGGAGGAAAGCAGGCTCCAGAAAACCATCCCTGTGCTGGCCAGAAGCTAATTAGAAAAATTTTGGTGCCAGAGAAGGGGCTACACATAGTCTCTGAACAGGAATCCCAGCGCCTGTGTTGCCAGGCAGGTAAGAAGTTAACTTCTATAGTGAACCTCTGTCATTGCTCCAGTTTTGTATATGTTTTTAGTGCTTCACTTCACAGGTGACAGGCAAATTCTCAAATGGCACATGCCCGTGGCTGGGCAGGAGCGTGGCTTAACCCTGGCCCAGCATCAGCGTGGTGCCCTGAGCAGGGATCTGAGCTGCTGCTGGGACCAGGCACGGCTCCTCCTGCCGAAACAGCCCCAGCTCTCCCAGCAAGCAGTGGGTGCTCATCTCCCAGGGAGGGTGTTCCTGCAGCCTCTTCTCATGCACATCTTTTGCATTATCTCTGTTTGCTTTATAGCAATTATTCCGCTCTTTCATTACACCGGATAAACGAGAGTTCGCTGTAATTAAAGGTGCTAGCTAACCTACCTAAAAAGAATCGGCCTTACCTAGACGGAGCTCTTGGGCCCAAACAATATGTTTAAACATGTTCAAACAATATATTTGTGTCAGCATTTATAACCAAGGGTGCCCGTTGCTGTTTGTTTCCATAAGCTGGTAAGGATGGACTGAAAGATTACGTGATGCTGGGTTTTAGGCCAGAGGAACTCGACACCAGGTCAATCAATAGAAGCCTGCAGGATTGTTCCTGTTGTTGGGACAAATCATCCTTGTCACAATAACCCAAATTGCCTCCTTATCTTCTTTTCTTGCTTTTAGGTCTTGGGGATTCATTCCCCCTACCTGTGTTTAAGGCCTTAACAAAGGCAATTAGGTGCTGAATGAGCGAGTGACTAAAAGAGAAGTCTCGTGGTACATGAAGTGCACGTTATAGGTTATAGGTGCTATTACCCCCTCCTGCAAGGACTACAGAAGGACCCAGTTAAAGCCCAAAGCTGAACTCCCATGTGCAGAAATATTTAGCAAGCTTCTTTGTGTTCCAGCCTCAGGGCTACATCTTGTAGGTAGGTCACCTAGTAGGGTTTGCAAAAGTGTTTTGGCTCCAGTTCTGCTCTTGCTCCTGATCTCCTGGTTGGCTTTCACAATGCAGCAATAATGTTACGGCACAAACAGTGTAAGATCGAAGTGAAGAGACTTAGTGAGGAGAGATGGTTTCTTCTATTAGACCGATTTTTACACAGATGAATTTGGCTTTCAGTTTTCTGACCTGCATTTTTCACGTCCCAATTATCAATCATTGACATTTGTCTCCTCCTGCTAGATCTTTTCTAACGATATTGCAAGAGGTAGATTAATATTACTGCAATATTTCAATTGCCATTTACATTTCATTTTAAAGATCCCACTGTCTGGCTGGCAGCATTTTCAAGTACCTGAAAACCTTTTAAAATCTAGTCTCCAGATTCTGGTCTGTGCTTTTTTTTTTTTTTTTTTTTTGCCTATCTGGTGGTAAAATAATGCTGTGTATTGCAGAGCACTATTAATCGATATTAAACTTGGCTCTGATTTTGGCAAAATCTGATTATAATATTTAGCAACCCCCTGATACTGTCATCCCTTCAGGAAGGAAAATAATTTTGAGAGGGAGAAATGTGCATGTTGCATTTCTGTAAGAGGGTTGTGTGCACATGCTGTACATGTGAAATTTATGGTACCTTGCTTAAGTCAGGAATGAGTCCATATTTTTCACATGGAAATGTGGAAACTGGCTACAGATCTGGAATAAAAAGTCCAAAATAATGTTTTGATTCTTGTTTTTGGACAGGTTCGTTGCTGTTCAATGACTTGTATATAGACAGCAATATTTGGGTAGCATGGAATATGGCTCTTTTTGACTTAAAAAGAGAGTTACTCTCAAGAGTGCAGTTTAAATTGATTTTTTTCTGTTCTTGTTTTTATTTTCAGTCCTACCTCCTGTACTCGTTCCAAGACACAGCGAGTTTAACCCTCACCTCAGCCTCCTTGCCAAGTTTCGTAATACTTCTCTGCACAGCGAGCCTCTGATGCCACACAATGCCACCTACCCCGATTCTTTCCAGCATCCTCCGTGCACCCCTTTTCCATCGTCACCCAGCCACATGTTCTCCCAGTCACCCAGCAGCATCAGCTACCCCAACTCACCAGGAAGCTCTTCTGGACCAGGAAGTCCCTATCAGCTCACAGGTAAGAATGAGCTCTCAGACATCCCAACAGAGGCTGTTGAGGCTTTTGCCAGGGCCTGGGATCAGGAGCCAGTTCTTTGTGCTCCCTCCAGACTGTAGCTACAGATTGAAATGTTGGACAGGATGGATTTGGAGTGGGATTTCTTGGGACTGTCTCTTAGTATTGTCTCCCTCCTTCTGATGGAGGCTCAAGGAACTAAGAGCTGTAGTCATTCCACTCCTAGAAGTGCCTGAATGAACTTTCATGTTTACTGTAAGGGAAAAGTTCAAGAGAGGAGCAGGTGTGCCAGGCCATCCTTCTGTCCAGAGCTGCCCATCCAAGCTTCAATCCATGGAAGAGAGCATTTGCAACACCTGAGGCAGGCACCTTTAATGGAGGAGGTCAGGATAGGGACCTTTAGAAACTCCAACAAGAGAGACAGAATAAAATGGGGAAATCGATACACAGCAATTATTTTTAATATATGATGATCCCACTGACTGCAAACTTCAGGAAGTTAAGGTGTTTAATAATCTGGTCCAACACTTGATGAAGCTACCAGGCAAATACCCATGACTTTGAAACGTGTTTCATTAGCTCCACAGTTCCAAATTCAGCAGGGTTAAGTCACTCAGGTTGTTTGTGTTGTGAACTCCTTACTTGGTACTGCTCTAATCACCAAAAATCTAACAATTCTTTTACTGTTAAATATACAAAGAAGGTGTCACACAACACAGCTGAAAGCTAACTTTAATATCAAAGCATGGTTGAAATTCACTTTTGCACTTTGTCGTAACTCTGAAATAGTTTCAGCGATCTCAGCTTTTTCACAAGGATGAATTCAGGTCAGAACCTTGTAGAGTAGTGTTTTAAAGCATCAACTACAAAGCATTTAAATTCATGTCCTTAATGATATGTCTGTTTTTATTTTAAGTGCAAGAAAGATGTTTATTTTCACAAGGTATTTGTAGTATTTTAACTTCCTTTTAAGCCGGACACTTTCAACATTTTTCCCTTCCCGGTACACTCAATGGATTTCTGTTCATTTCTTCTCTAGATCTGTAGTTTAGATTAACTCATACTTAGCAACATCCAAACACTTTAGCGAGTAGTAGGACTTGTTTGACTTCTCCCATCTTTTTCTTTCACCTCTCTGTAACCGAGCTGGATTTAATGGAGCTGGTTCTGACAGGTAAATCAGGACCATTGCAAAGTACATAATGACTCTGACTCGTGTGATTTAACTGAACTTGGGACCTAGCAAAGCTACTTAAAAATGTAAGTAGCTCAACCTGAGCTTCAGTATGTCACAGCACAGTGAATGCTGATAAACATAATTTGCCTGAGTAACGATCAGGGATGAGCTATGTAAGGCAAACTAGGACTAGATCAAGAACCTTGAGTGGGATGGATGACACCAAATATAGATGTCAACAATGCAAATTTCTGCATCTGATGCAATTGTTTATATGCTCTTTGTAGTCAACAGAGAAAAATAGGCACTCCTAGAACAAGATTAATTTCATCTTAGGGTGCATGTCTAACATAGCTGAGATGCACCATGTCTGGAAGTACCCATTTTTCTTTAGTGAGTAAAGTTCATAGTGACTATCTTAGGCATAGACATCAAAATATGTGGATAACCACATTATTTCTTTCTGTAACTTGTATTATCTTCCACAGTTTCTTGATTTTGTTTTATTGTCCTAGCTTGCTGCATTTTCTGTGGGAGGGTTATGCCCTCTGTATGTTAGGAATATCATATTGTGGATGAGATTCCTAAATCATGAACGCTGCTTGAATAGAATTAATAACATTCCCATGCAATATGTATTAAGAAGTTTCAATGGTTATCCTATGAGACAGTCCACATTCATCCACGCTGGGTGAAGTTGCTGTGTTTCGAGGGCCAGCCACTAGACGCCATACACAAGAGGAAATTTCAGCCTGGAACTGGGTTAAACCCTGGACTTCTCTTAAAGATACCCTTAGCCCTGCAGGCTCATGTATCACTGTAACGTGCGCATAGGCCCATTGAGTTTCTGTTCACTTCATACTTACAGAGTTTATGTAGTGAACATTGGTGTTTTATGATATGAAAAATAAGTCACTTTTTGTTTGGCTTCCTAAAGCCTCCTGCCTTTCTTGAGAATCCACACTACAGAGAGCCGCCTTCCATTTTCCAGCTTACTGTGCCATAAAGGAAACAAAGCAGGGTCTGGGCAGGTTGTGAGTTGGTACTTTTCCTCCACATTTTTTCTTCATTTCCATTGCGCTTTGATGGGAGACTGAACAAATCAGAAGAGGGCTGTACTTCCCTTCTGGGACAGAGGTGAAAAGGACAAATCTGGAGGGAGTTTTGCCAACTCTCACTTTAGAAGGCTTTCCATAGGCCTTCTTTATAGTCTGTGAAGAAAGCGAGCTTTCTCCCAGAGGAGCAATTACAGTTAGCTTCTGCTCTTAAATCATCCTCTGCAAGGATTTTACATTTAGGAGAGAAGTCTGGAACTGAAGGATCAAACTGCTTTACTTTCTTAGTGTAACAACTTGCGTTACCAGAGGACTTGGCAGGACAGTGCTCTGGGCCTGAGGCACTGTTGTGACTGTGCCTCCTTCTTTCAAGTGTACCAAGTCCAACACAACTGCCCTCCCTCACCATTCTTCCTGAATATGTTTTGGTCTTAATTTGGATACTGAGATCAGGTTCAGATCAGGGCTTTGTTTTGAACCCTTTCTAGCTAAACAGTGCTGAAGAAGTGGTAAGTATCCACCAGGAAATGCTGGGGAGAATTGACCAAGGTATTGATTTCGCTGTCTTTTCTTTCTTTTCTTTCTTTCCTTCTTTCTAACAGTGGAAACTCCGCCCCCACCTTACCATGCAAGAGAAACTCCAGGAAACTTAAATGGGCGGTCAATGGATGCAATATCTGAAAGCCAACTAGTGCTGTCTTTGCCCAATGGAGGTAAATCTGCCGATGGAGAAACTGAAAGTAAATAACTATTTGTACTATTCTTCAAAGAGAAATTGTTAAGCAAAAAAAATATTATTTGAACTAGAAGGTTCAATGATCTGTAATATTAGGTTTCAGACAGTTTTGAGGGTAAGGCTATGTACTAGACATGTCCATTAGCTAGCAGAATAGGATGATCTAAGAATTCAGTGACTTATGTGCAGAGTTATGGAGTTTAGACCTTGCTTGCGTCCATGGATTACTACAATCAGAAAGTTGTTAATGAAGGCAAACACTGTTATCTACAGTGTAAAGACAACGATATCAAATCAAGGATGGAGAGGCAATACAACACAAAAGAGCGCTATCAGTATCTAAACTTTCTTTATCACCTTTAGTTCTGGTTTTCATGTACTTTAGTCTTACATTTGGGAGCTTTCTTACTACCATCTTTGTGTTAATGTTACGTTACTGACTGGCTAGAATGGAAAAGGAGATATTCTAGTGAAGTACAAAGAGATTTTTACAGAAGGCCAAACTCTATGTCCTCATATAAAAAATTCTGTAGTGGGGAAGTGCATGGCTGGTTAGAGTAGAAGGGACTGGGATATTCCTCCCCCCTCTCAAAGCAACTTAATGACCTCTCCAGTATGGTCTCTGCTACCTCCAGACTAGTAAGGCAGGTGATGCTGCTCCTCCACCCTTTAAAGGCCACTGGTGCAGAGCAGCATGGGGGAGTTGAGTTCCTTTGCTGTGTTTTCCTCTGGCTTCCTCCTGCTGCAAAAGAAAAATCACCATTGTCCTTGTAGTCCAGTATATTGTAGTCCTAAACAAATGTCCTTTACAGCATATGGACTGAACTCTGTGCACACACAAGCACATTAAACAAGTAATGCCAGGCTTCTGAAACATGAAGTAATACGTGTGTATCAGAGAACCAGAGGAGAAGCAAGTTGAGGATGGTAGTGTTAATAACAGATGAGTACACAGAACGGCTGGATAATTACTAGTTATCAGACACCAATATTTTAAAGTAAATTGTCAAGATTTTAATCTCCTTACCGTAATTTGCCATCTCTGATCACTGCCATAGTGAATCTTAGTTGGAATTTTATTAGAGGTTGAGCACAAAGGTGCTCTGGGGGCAAGAGGTCTCACATGCCTGTGGGAGGCAGGCAGGATAAAGTTTCCCACTAATTCCTGCAGGACGAATGAGGCTCAGAGATTGTGTTACGGTATTGAGTCTTCGTCTCTGAGTTAGAAAACCTGGGCAGGGTTTAGATCCGAAAGAAATGACCTTGATGACATTTCCACTTACAGTCCCACATGGAAGCAGAAAGCCTCAAAGCACGCAAAAAATTTGGGGGGGAGTGATTCATTACTTCTGAACTTCAGCGTTTGGTACTAGACTGAAGGTTTGGCTCAGTTTTGACTTGCTTTGAGCCCATCTGTCATCCCTAGCTGCTGCTGGTGTGCAGAACAGATGTATCCCTTACTATTTTCAGTGTAGAGATTGGGTCCCAGTTCAGCAAGGAATGTCAGCATGTGCTTAATTTAATGCATTAGAGTTGTCACTTTTAAGAACAAGTGGGACTTCTCAGAGGCTTAGGGTTAAGCTGGTATACCAGCCCTTTGCACATTTGGAGCTTCAATCATAAAATTAAGAAGAAACAGAAGCTGCTGTTGAGATAAAGCCTGATATAAGTGACGGTTTAGAGGAAGAGCTGGGAGGATGAAAGGGGGGGGGAAGGGAAAAGAAACAGAGAATGATTGCTTAAAAAAATATTACTGAGAGCTGAGCGGCTGATTAATTTTGTTTCCTACAGATTTTCGGCCTGTTTGCTATGAGGAACCCCAACACTGGTGCTCAGTTGCATACTATGAACTCAACAACAGGGTAGGGGAGACTTTCCAGGCTTCCTCTCGAAGTATCCTTATAGATGGATTTACAGATCCCTCAAATAACAAAAACAGGTTCTGCCTGGGACTGCTCTCAAACGTAAACCGCAATTCTACTATAGAAAACACCAGGAGACACATAGGAAAAGGTAAGAGGAAATCCCTTCTCCTTGGGAGTATTCAGAGCTTGAAAGAGCTATACATTTCATTAACAAATCTGGCTGTGTTTGTCTTAAAACCAAAGCTGAGATTACTTCTGAAATAGAAGAAAAGCAGCTGATTCTTTTGTGACTGGATAACAATCAGCAGAGTAGCTCCTTACAAAAGCTATTTACTTGGCCAGCAAAGAGAAAAATGTTGTTTATAGTTGTATGTTCTAATTTAGCAGTATGTATTTTCATTTTATTTATTAGAGCTTCTGGCAACTGGGAATATTGCCATTGAAATGCCACTAAAAGGATAATTGTTGGTGCCTCAGGGCTGGTTCTCCTACCACCAAATAACAAAGGGAGATGAAACACTTAGCAGTTGAGCTATTTAGCTGAAGAACTCTACAAGAGTTGCCTTTGTAGCTTTTTCCCCGTAGCAACTTAAGAAAATCAGTCCAACCTGATTCCTTTCCTCATCAACTTCTCACTAGAAAAGCCAAGTTGTGGATTCTGCCTCCAGCAGTTCTTGTGTGCTCCTCTTCTGGTGTGTGCACATCTTGTGCACACCGGCTCATAAGCTACTGGTGGCATGTAGGATGAGACCTCACCTGGATACACATGGATCCACACACTCCACCCCAGCTCGCTAGGGCTGTGTAGGGCCTGATATTCTCCCAGAATTTATTGTTGTTTGCGGCGGTGAGTCAGAAGCCCTGTGTTGGCCACTTCTCTGTGCAGATGAAGCTTTGCCTGTTCTGGTATATCCAGTCTAGACTCATTATCTTGCCAGCCCAGCCTCTCACCAGTAGCTGCCTGGGAATGGATTCCCTACTGGGCTAATTAACTCTAATTGTTCCACTCCTATTATCTTGTCAACCTCACCTCATTTCCCAGGCCTGGAGCAGTATTTTAATTGGCTCTTGATAGTCTAGTGTTGAATGACTGTGTACGAGGAAGGTCTGAGACAAATGTGACATAGTTTTAACAGACACCAGTGAACCTGAAGGCTGGTGCAGGAGACATTGTGCTTAGCTCTTGCACTTTGCTCCAGAAGGAAAAGAAGGACCTGTGCTGGAAATGTGCTGTGTGAAGCTAGTGTGATGTGTCTAGGACAAGTGTCACATAGTAGTTTGTTGTGATGTGAGCAGTGGAAATGAGTTGCACGTCTAGTTCTAACTTACTCAGAAAACAAGGCAAAGCTTCTCTATCAGCATAAGCTGTCAAAGGGGTGTAGATCAAAGCTGAGCCCGGCCCTAAAAGAAGAACGACAAAAGATCCCGGTCAAAGCTGTCATTTGAGGATGTTACATCCTGTGAATTTCTGCCCCAAAAGAGGAAGAGATAGAACAGGAAGAATATGAGGTAAATGCTAATGGTCCTCATCCTTTCAAATGTGAAGATGTGTCTTCATTGATTAAAAGTCCTTTTAAGTCTTACGCTAGGAATCTGCCCAAGGGAAGGGAGCAGGCTGCCCAGAGAGAAGCTTAGTATATCTGAGATCCTTAATTTTAATGCTCTTCCCTGTTTATGCAAATCCTAAAAAAAAACATGTTCAAGTGGAACAGAAGTGGCACCAGTACAGGCCTGCAGAAGAGCACAGAGCAGCTCCAAAAGCCTGGAGTTCAAAGGCATGCTGGACAGATGAAAGCTACTGAAATGGATACAATTGTCACATGTTAACAGGGGAGAAAAAAGAGTGAGTAAACAAGATTAGCTCAGTAGGATAAGGATATGCGATTGAATTGTCATCTAGTGTATCAGCGTGAAACGGTTTCCTGGAAATACCACATCAAAGCTAAAAACAATCCAGAACACAATGCAACATCTACTAGCAATTGGACCTGTTTCAGCAATCAGACTTCAAGGACAAAAAGGGGACTTCTGATCAGAGTGGCAAAAAGATGTGGATGCTTGGAGACTGCCGAACCTCCTCTTTCTGCAGAGAGCAATGAAATCCTGCTAAAACATATGGACCCTTGATTTGGCCTTCTACAAATACGCATTCAGCTGGATGCCTTCCTTCAGGGTGCTTGTCTCTAGTGAATGAATATCAGAAGAATGGAAATGCACACTGACATTTCAGTGCTGCTGTATTTAATGCTTTTTAAAAGTCCACAAGGAAAAAGAAAATTATAGCCTCTGCTTTCAGAAGTTACTTTTGTGTTTTTGTTATTGCAGTTTGCAGTTTGGGTGATGCCTTTGAAAACATTATTTTTTTCTTTTTTCTTTTTTCTTTTTTGGAAGTTGGGTACTCAATATATTCTGAAAATCCAGCCTTTAAAGCTTTGCACCTAGAAGTGCAATCACCCTAAATCAAGAGTCACACCTGAAGATTTGAGATGTGGCGAACGTTTATGTCCTTGTTCTTCTCTCCTTACCCTTTGCTCTCGCTGTTTATTTCAGGAAGTTACATGGACTCCATCAGGGTCAGCTAGAACCTTTGTGTTTTTAGTATCTAATGACCTTCGCTTTCATCCCCCGTCCACAGGAAGGAAAGGAGCCACAGGTCACATAATAGCAGCCGCAGAGTGCACCTCCCCGTAATACCTGGTGCAGTTGGACTGGAGCTGGTGACTGGCCTAATGGAGTTGTAGTCTCGCCTGTGTTCTCAGTGCAATAGGAGCTTGTGCTGCGAGCCACACCTCCCTGTCACTCACATCTAATTTGAGATCTCGTGGGTGCATAGAAGTAAAAGTCAAGTGATGGCTTGAAGACAGACTAGGGTTCCTGTCTGAGTCACTCTGGAAGTCTATGGGAGAGCATATTTTTCCCAGATCCCTTTCCCACTCAACCTGCTTTTCCCCAAGCCTTTCCCACTTCTCTTCAGAGGCTGTTTTTGTTTTCAGGGTGTGCTGCTGCCCCTTGCTGTCATGACCACAGAATCAGGAACAGAGGCTGGGAACATGTAACCAGTCTTTTTGTATGAAAGACAACAGGAATGAAGAAAATTATGTCTGAATTATTAAAAAGCATAGTTATCACTAGCTTTGCAGACAGTCCACTGAGGCTCTGAATGTGTACATTTATATGTTAGAGTTTGAATGCCATACCTGGGAGTAGGGAGGATTTTATTATTTTTAGTGGTGGTTTTTATGAGAAGAAAGGACTCTGTTCTTCTGCCACTCTAGGACATGGGAGGCATTCATCTTGTTTTCACAGGATGACTCGGTCCCCTTCAGGGTGTGGTTTCATGCTCACATTTAAGCAGCCTGGGTCCCCATGGCTGTGCGGGCACTGAAGAAGATCTCACTGCAAATAAATCTTTGTTGTTTCCTTTTGTTTGTTTTTAAGTTAGTTTTCATTGGGTTCAGTTCCCTGACCTGGGTGGCTGCTCAGTCCCCAAGCTTTGCTGCCAGCATGAAAGCAGGTGTGGGAAGAAGCAACAGGAACAGAGGGAGAGCGAGCCTTTTCAGCACCAGCCCAGACTTCCATCAGTCTGAGCTGGCTGTGAACCTACTTTCTGTGGTGGATGGAGTGAATCAACAGGTTGTGGTTCCTCTTATCATCTATCAGCTAAGGAAGGCATCTACACAATTAGCTTACACCGGATCTCTAACTTTAAGGTTGTCAAATCGGGCTAAGAAAAGTTCTCCCCTTGTTTGATGTCTATTTTCATGCAAGCAGACATCCAAGGGGGGGGACCGGAGTCCTTGAATGGATAGAAGTGCTTCCATCTTCATTTCCCCAAGGCATGGTAAAAGTTTGGGAGTTCGTGTTGGTAAGGCACTCAGGCACTGAGAAATCCACCAGGAAATCAGTCCGTTTCTTGCTAAAGGTTGCTTTGAACAGGAAAGATCTAGTGAGTAAGTCAGGGACATGCAAATGTAAATATGTGGTTCTGATGTGGTGGATAAAATTCAGAAAAGGTGTTTTTAAGTGCACACCATGCTGTGTTTGAGCTGCATGAGATAGGATCCGGTAGTAGTACATAGCGTGCAACGAAGTGGGTCTTGGTCAGCGTGCCTGTGCTCAGACCAAATAGATTTGGATGTGTAATGCGTAACAGACTTGTCAGTTCTCTGACAGATCTGATCCATGCTTTGTATATGGCTGACATATGTTTGACATTTTGTGTGTGTATACATATGTGCGTGTGTGTATCATAAAGGTCCGTGCTGTTGGGTTAAAGAAGTAAGCCAATATTAACTGAGAAACAAAGCAAAATATACTAAGATTTTTTTTTCCTATACCAGTACCTTGAAATAACATTTTTGACAATTTCCTCTTAGTGCTGATGGGTCCATTGCACAGATACATGGATATACACAAAGTTTACTGTCTTTTAAAAGCCATGGTGTAGGCACTGAGTGCCTGGAATGATACTGGGCTTGTATGTCCACACCAGTGAAATAGTTAAAAAAATCACAGAAACAAACTAAATTACTGATATAACGTATTGTGAACAATGGAGGAATAATACCTGTCTTGTTTTCTTTTTCGAGGTGTTCATCTTTACTATGTCGGCGGGGAAGTTTATGCTGAATGTGTCAGTGACAGCAGTATTTTTGTGCAGAGCCGCAATTGTAACTATCAGCATGGCTTCCACCCAGCCACTGTCTGCAAGATCCCCAGCGGCTGCAGCCTTAAGATCTTCAACAACCAACTCTTCGCCCAGCTGCTTGCCCAATCAGTCAACCATGGCTTTGAAGTGGTATATGAGCTGACCAAGATGTGTACGATTCGAATGAGCTTTGTTAAAGTAAGGCTTTTTTGTTTTCTCTTGCCTTTCTGAAAAGGACAATCCCATCACTTGCTAGCTGTAGTGCAAAACTAGACCCTATCAAATCCTTCCCAAATAGGAATATGCACCCAAGCTGCAAATTGCATTCCAGACTGCCTGTTTTCTAATTTTGCCTTAAACTTGTCTTGTAGGTGGTTAAAATCAATACCTTGAAACTTCCTAGACTCCAAAAATAAAATTTCCATAGGCTCATGTGGAAAACAAGCAGAGACTGAACGGTGGTGTTCCCCCACCGATTGCATAAGGAGCTCAGCTTAGATGGACTCAGCAGCATGTAAATGTAGCACGTATCTTAGGCAGTTGTGATTTGTCCCATTGTTACTGCTTTGCAATGGAGCTTGGTAGAGCCACAGATCTGAAAAAAATGTCCTTATGTCTCCAGACCAATTTGCAGACTCATTGTTACTATAAAGTTGTATATATAGAACTGTATACATATGTATATGTATATATAACTGTATATATATATATATATATATAGTCAAGAAACACTAGCTCCTCCTTCATCTCCCACTGAGCTTGTTAGGAATTGTCATTGTTTGCCACCTCTCTGATCCCTGGCTACATGTTGTCTTAATTCCTGATCACCAGCCTCACTACCAGAAGGACTTGTTGCAAGCAGAATACAAAACCCAAAAGAACAACTGACCTCCCCCTGTTATTTAGAAGGGAGCCACCAAAGCCATTACTGTTTCCATAAGAGAAGACATTGGTGTCTTTGAAATCTGAATTTTGCAATCTGACTTCTCTGTGTGCAACATATCAGCCTCTGTGGGAGTTTCTTAAGTCTCTGAATGGTCCTCTAAATAGAATGAGATCTCTTGAGCCCTTTTAGCACTTAAGATTTACTTGGGTGCCTGTTGTGGCATCTAAACCCCAGAGAATGGTGAGTATTTCAAGACTGTTTACAGATGTGCTAGGCTAGGACTTCCCATAGTGGTGCTGGGAAGAGCTGGCAGCAATGTTCAGCCTGCAACCTAGGGAAGTTGCACCATTAGAAGCAAGTCGGTCCTGTTAGATACCATAAGAAGTGGCTTGAGTGTGTCCGTTCATCTTGCAGGTTTGGTTTTATACAAATGACTGAATCGAGCTGATTGAATTCACGTCTAAGATACTACAAAACTGCTTGAGGCTAAAGCCCAGTCCCCCTGTATTCTGCAAAGCAGATGAGTAGAGTCCCAGGGAGCTTTCTGGCCCTGACTCTTTCCAGCCATCGTTGGGGACCCATCAGCTTAACTCTCTAAGAGCATTAAGGTGCCCTGTAAGTTCTCCCAAGAGTCCAAGCCAAAATCTCTGTGCTTGTGACCACACTCTTGCTTTGTTCTTGGGAAGGAACTGACATCTTGTTCACACGCAAGCATTAGGGGAGAAAAAAAAAAAAAAAGGAAAGCAAGAAACCCAACAAACGACATTTTCTTTAATGGAAGACGTGAATGGGCATGTTGTTTGTAAAGGCAGTGTAGCCAGTTATGCAATATCTTCATTATCTCAGCAACTCAGGGGCAGTCTCTTTGATGTGTTATCTGCCTCCAAGCCCAGCATGGCAGCAGAAGTGGTGGCACTGATGCACTAAATAACACTGCTGTTGTATTATCACCTTGCTTTGTTGAAACAATAGCAGCCACTATAGTGCCTCAGGCACCAGAAGACCAGTGCAAGGAGTTATTTTGAACCTTTTCCCATGACCTTTGGAAAACGGCTATGCAAATGTCACCCAGACTCTTCCTGGCCTGTAAAAAAACCCTTTCCTGTACTCAGTTTTCTCAAATTATTTCTCTCCCAAGGTGTGAGCCCTGGTGTGTTTAGTTCAGGGACAGAAACACTCTTGGGCAATGGGTATGCAGTGGGCAGAGGAGCATATTGTATGTCAAACCCCAGGAAATGCCACACACCACGAGACCCTAGGTGCAGGGCAGTCCTGTGGCTTCTCCCCAGATTTGTGTCGAGGTGCTGCTGGGCAAGCTGAGCCGAAGGGCTCAGCCCTACACCACCAGTGCCTGAGCGGGCTGGGCAGGGACCAAGTCGTGAGAAACTTACCAGGACTGTATCACTCTCTGGAGGCAGGACATGGGACAGGGAAGTGAGGCTCCTGTCCTCTCTGCTACCCCTGGTGTGCTCATGGAGCAGCTGGGAGGAGCTCAGCCCTCAGGCACTTGTGAATGTATCATCAGCGAGAGCAGGTAACAATTTCCGTCCACACAGCCCTCCTGATAAACCTAGCAAAACCAGGTTGGCTGTTGTCCCTTCTCCACAGGTGAGACAGCTGAAGCACAAACCAGAGAGACGGAGACTTTCACCAAGCGAAGGACTGAAGCCAGTGCCCTCCCTCCCACATTCCTCCAGGTTTTGGGGCCAGGGGGCTGACCCAGCAAGGCTTGGTAATGTTTCCCAGTGCAAGGCAGCTCAGTGCAGTCCAGTGCAAGGCAGCTTAGTGCTTTGGGACGTGGCTGGACTCTGGCTTTTGCCCACGCAAGGTGGGAAGGGCTGGCAGGAGCAGCAGGCTTCCTCAGCTGATTGCCCCATGGTGAAAAGCTCACTTCTAGACTCCCCCTGTGGGTATCGTCATCCTCTTCCCATCCTCCGTGCAAAACAACAACACAGCTTTGCAGGTTGTTCTCATTTTATTCCCATCTTAGGGGAGCTCCACCTCTGGGTTCACGTCAGCCCTGGGGCTGAAGGAGGCTCCCTGCACCTGGGGAGCCTGTGTGATCTGCTGTGATCTGCTGTGATCTGGGGGAGCACAGGGAGCCCTGCCCCCGGGCATTTCACCCTCTGGCAGCTCCGGTCCCAGCCGGGGATGGCAGCACAGGCAGCAGGGCTGGGGAAGGGGACTGGAAGTGTTCGGGAGCTGCCAGCAGAGGGAGATGCCCGGCCACCTACACGGACTGCCAGACTCCTCACAATCAGGCAGGTTGCATTTGCAACCTGTAATTCCTATCCCTACAGATTTTCCGTCCTGTTCGTCGAGGGAGATGCATCAACTCCTCTGACACTTGCCCTTCTGGCCATGTTTTTTCCCTGCAGCTGAGGATTTAAGACTCTTAACAAAGTCAGAAGCCTGACAACACTCAAAGAGTGGCATTTTTTGCAAACATTTTCAGAACATTAATCTGAGTTGCCTATGAAAACAGGCACTTTCTAACCTGATAAATGTTCTGCAGGGCAGAAAAATGCTCCCTGATTAAAAGTACTCATTGGGCTTTGGTGGGTCCATGTCTTCATTTTCTGCTCTCTGCCCCTTTTCTCCATTAAGCACAAATGAATTTTATCCAGACCACTTATTATGGCATCTTGTTTTGGTGTTGGTCCTAGTTTTGCACGTGGGTGTCTAGAGAACTGGCTCCTAGCATCCTCAGTAGTTTGAGTTGTTCAGCACTCTACAGTTTAGGTACCTTTGGTAAACGTAGGTGTTAATGTACCTCCATGTCCCTTTCTTATGACAAAAATATCACCCCCCCCGACTAGCATAACTATAGGGTTCAGCTTCCCTGATCAGTGGCCCACAACTATAGAGCCTCATCCTGCAGTGGGACTGCATTTTGCAGATTGTCCTGTGGAGATCTGAGCTCTGTTTTGTAAGGGAGGCCAGCAGTTAGCTGTGAGACCTCGGGCTCTTCCTTGGATCGCTCAGGTTTGTGTGAAATTACTGTGCACAAGCGTCGTGTCTCCAGAGCTTTGGTATTGGGCTGAAGAGAGGAGAGCAGGAACTGCTGGGTCAGGTGCTGAGCGTTATGACATCTTTTCTGTAGTTCTGTGCTGATAAAAACATCTGGCTGGTCAAGTCCTGCGGCACTTTGTTGACGCCCTCACACTGTTCAGGGAATTTACACAGGTGGCTAAAATAGATCTATCTAGCCAAAACCCTGGCAGAGTGGCTGCCTTCTTACCAAGCAGACACTGTGCCCACTTGAGGTGGGGACTTCTGGTTCTTTTTGCTCCCTGCTAGCACCCCATGCCCACCTTCTGACAGGAGCTCCATGTCCCTTATCTCCCAGAAGGAGCTGGAGAAATTACTGCAGGATTTCCCACAGCAGACAGCCAGGAATTCCCGACATGTTCAAGGATAGAAAACCTATGGAAAATGCCTATACATGAGTTAAGTTTAAGGTAAAGGAGATAGGGCGAACCTTTCTGGAAGCTTCCAAAGGCTCAGACAAATACCTAAAACTTTGAGAGTCTCAGACTGGTGGGATGTATCTCTGTTGATAAATGAGGCAGTGCCCGGGATCATTACCAGTTCCTGCTAAAGTGTTGTGACAGGGCCTGGTCTGCGTTTTGTCTGTGCCAGACAGCAGCCTGGCAGACTTGCGTGGGCACGTCTCTGGAGTGCGAGCAGCAGGGGCCATTCCCTACAGGCTGTCTGCAGGCACCCGAGCTCAGAACCAGGCCAGTTCCTGCCAGTTGGTCTCAGCACCTGCAAGTGTCGCGAAGCACTTCTAATTCAATAGTATAAAGTTCCTGAGAACTGATGGTAATAACCTTAGAGAGGCAAAGTTTTCAGAGAAAATTATCCCTAGGACAAAGCATTATATCCTGGTGACTTGGGTGATGGGCTACCTGCAGTTGTCCTAGACCGACAGCATTGGATTTGTGATTTAATGTTGTATTTTTTTTAAAGTCTCACTTTTTGGCCCTTTGATGCTTTTGTAGGGCTGGGGAGCAGAGTATCACCGCCAAGATGTTACAAGCACGCCCTGCTGGATTGAGATCCACCTGCATGGACCATTGCAATGGCTGGATAAGGTGCTGACACAGATGGGCTCACCTCATAACCCCATCTCCTCAGTCTCTTAGGAATCATCTCTAGAAGTCCCTTAGGATGGATGCTATTGCAGGCAGTGGCTTATAGGATTTCCGATGAACAGAAGCTTCTATATGTAGATGTATGTAGATGTAAATATTCCTATACATAGTCTACTCTCCTATTTTTTTTTTCATGATATGTTTTGTGGTTTCTAGTTACTCTGATGCCAGTACAATAAGTTTAGAAATTCAGGTATAGCATATCTGTTCTCTAGTACAAAATAAGCCAAATTCCTGCAAAAGTGTCGAGCAGCTTCTGTGAGCATCTTCATTCCCCAGCCACGCCAGTAAACGGTGCGAATTCTCATCACTTCCACGTGGATTCAGAAACCTGGCTGTAGCTGTTCCTAGTAGGTGAAATTCACCCCTCTGCAGGCAACCAAAGTCAGATCTCGGCACCATTTATATCCATTGTACATCCTAATTTCAGGTCTAAAAGAGGACCTTAAGTGGTGCACAGGACTTATGCGTAGAGATGACTTTTTTCCAGTGATTGAAGGACTAAACAGCAATTCCAGTCTGTCTCCCTATGGCAAAGCGCGATGGGACAGCAGATCCTCTGAGGAGCTGAGACCCCTGTCTCCCCTAGGATTTGGCAGGAGGAGAGAGCCCTCGGGATGCCTTCAGCTCTGGAGCCTTATCAGAGCATTCTGGACACACCTGAGTAGTCTGATACTCTTAACACAGTAGTGTATGGTACTGCTGCACTGAAAAGCAACAAGCTCCTAAGAAAAAAAAAAGAGAATTTGAAATATATGCCTAGAAGTTTAAAATCTAATTAACTTCCAGTACTTTTTTTGCAAAGTACATACATACTTGCATATGTATCCGGCATGTAAACTGAATCCTATCCATTATACAGTATTGATGTAGTTTGTTTTAAAGTTAGGACTAACTGTAGTTAGACTACTGTGCTGATATCAAGGGTACGTCTAAAAGGGACTTGAACTGTGATTCAGAAAAAGGAAATGAAGTGTGCATTGAAGAACTGAGTAATTCATCTTGGGATGGTCTCTGCATTGGGAACAGGAAGCCCCACGCTCACAAGATGCACTGAGGAGGAGACGTGAGCCAGTCACATCTATTGCCTGTACTGTGCCCATCCTCAGGAGCTGACCGAAACACTTGGGTTTGACAGAGGGGGCTTCCCTGTCAGTCACTTCGTACATCCCCATGGATGGTTCCTCATCTTAGAGACAGGCTTCATCATCTGCAGCGGTTTTGCCTCGCCTGCAGGGAGTGGCGAGGCAGTGCAAGCCACGAACAAGCAAAGAGTGAGTCTAGGTGCAACCCTTTTTTTTAAAAAGCTCCTTGTCTGTAGTCCTTCCGTAAGCAAGAAAAATTACTGTCCGTACTGTCACTCACAGAGACAGCCTTTCAAAATGCTGTTCACCTGGTGGCCTTTTCTGAGGAGGCAGGTGAAACCCTACTGCCTTTTGGCAGTCCCTGTTACCTTGCTGAAAGGGTACAGGATTAGCTCCTTCCAGGCCACTGATTTTTTAATTTTTTTTTCTGTAAGGGTCAAAATGATAATTTCTCAAATCTCACTCTTCCTTAGAACGTACTAGAAGTATATTGAGAAAAAATGTTTTACAGAAAGTTTCTTTTCCTCTCACACGATATCTGGTGCTACACGTTTTACTGCATGATTAGAAGAGATGCCTGAAATCTTCAGGTCCATCACATATGCACACCAAATAACATTCATTGGAAAGACTTTCTGTGTCTTTTAGATGCTATGTAATACCTGTTATGAGGTGGTAATCATGAACAGAGCAGAAGAATGAGTAAAATAGAGGGGTTACTTCCTTTGAATGCACCATCAGCTGCCTCCAGCATTGGTAGAGCACAGAAGGATAAGTGATCGTTAAGACTGAGCAGTATTTGCAGGTTTTATAGAAAATTTGTAAATGTGAAGAACCCTATTCTGTCACCATTTGCCATCAGTAGTGTCATTGTGGAGTAGGAAAAGCTTTACAGTGTCCTGCAGCAATGAAATCCAGTAATAACGTTACACAGAAACTCCAGGCATGCCATTTACTGCTTAACAGACTAGAGAAAGGCTTGGAAACAGACATTTTCCTCAGCTCCCTCTGTCTTCAATCTCCCTGATCCTTTATCCTAAATTCATCCTTGCCTTTTAGGCTGAAACCTCCTTCCCACCCAATATATAGGGAAGCCTACGAGTTGCTTTTAGACATCTCCAGCACTGTCATCTTCCTCCCAGAGAGCAAAGGTGGCCTTGCTAAGGTGCGTCTGCTCTTGAACATCTCCAAAATCCAGTTTCCTGTTGATTCTTCAGAAGAAAAATTACGGTTAGTCAGTGAAGAGAAGCAGGTTTTTCTGAGGCATCATTCGTCTCATCATAAGGTGTTTCAGGTAGGCCAAATACACCACACCCTGAGCGTGATTTTGTGTGCCCACTGCGTGTAAGGGGAACGTATGGTCACTAGCTCAGACGTGGGCTGCTACATTGGACATACCCAAAAGCAGGAGAGGTTGGCCCCTGGGGAGGTGAAACAACTTTCACAGCCTGGCAGTGATGCTTGCTTAGTGAGTGTCTGTGTTTTTAAATGGAAGTTGGTAAATTCAGAGCAGCTTTTCCTTTCCTGTATTTCTACTCTTTTCTCTAATCTTCATGCAGATAGCCCTTCTGACTTCACTGCAACCCACGCGTGCATCTCATTAAAGGCAGTCACCTTAATATTTCTCTTACTCGTAAGTAAAGCAACAGTGACTTCTGAAGTGTGGTTCTTCTGACCTATTTGAAATGTCTACATTAGGATGAGATGAATCATGTAACTCTGCTGAAAGTTGGATCAAAGCACTGATTCTGGGCAATCAAAGCCAACATCCACCTTGGAGCTATTAGCCTTTGGGCAAGCTGTTATCACTTTGTGAATGATTTCTGATTTTGGTGGCCTGTAGAGGCTTAGTCCCAACCAAGCTAGCCCCACTGTACGAGCTGCTGTGCAAACAGAGCAGCTGACAGCTCCGTCCCGGGAGAAGGGAAGGGCTCATCATGAGGGAGAAGTAGTAGCAGTGGATGAGGCAAACAAGTAAATAGAAAGATGATCACTGCCTAGATGCAGTGATAAAAAGTAAGGCTACTAAACCATTTATTTCCTTTTCTTTCTGATCAAAGTCCTCTTAGAGTCCTCTCTTGTATACGAATTGAGATCAATTAAAAATTTGGTTTTCTCATAATTTACAGCAAGGTAACTTTGTATCTCACTGTAACGAGATCCAAATATCTCCTTTTGGAAGGCGATATTTTCTGCTGAAAGATCTTCATGAACCTATCAACCTACATTCAATTTAAAGCCTTTAAATGCACTCATTAATAGTTTTGAGATGGACTTCCTTAGAGATTTAAAACCACTTACGAGGAGACTGCTTAGTTGAAGGCAGCTTTTTTCAAATGTTTTTGCGAGCCATCAACAATCCAAACCCTCTTGAAGGTTTCTGTGGATAAATACCATGCATCATCAGGCAGTGATGGGAGTTTGATCAGGCAGTGGCATAAAGCACATCCATCATGGTACCAGGCCACTAGTTTTCCTACTGAGTAGTCGAGAGATGACTGCTTAATTGCTGCCAGTTCTCCAGCAGCACCAGTATTAATGTGCCATTTGCATCCAGAGGTGACCAAAGCAGCTACAGCACACTGCATGAAGCCGTTCAGTGCCACTGTTGCTGACTGCTCAGGCCCCTAACCTTGCCCTGTAACAGATGATCAGGGACATGGAGCAATGGCTGTAGCATTCAGAAGTGCAGCACATGCTTTTTCTCCCCGTCAAACCCTTCCTTACAGACAACTCAGCTGGCTATGCGTGATGGTGTTTTCACCCAGAGCACATCCAGGCAGCCCCCGTGCTTTGAAGGCTACACTGAGTTGACTTTTCGCAAGGGCTCTGCAGTGTGCTTGCCATTATTCCTGTAAAGCCACAAGCATCTTTACTCCTCATCAGTATTTCGTGTTTTGCTATGCTCAGTCAGTGTTAGTAACAAGAAGGGGAACCGTGGCCCTGAGTAACGTCAGCAGGAGTCAAAGAAATTCCTTCCATGTCTCCAGCAAGTGCTGTGCCAAGCCTTTCAACACCCTGAGCAGCCTCTAAGTGGTCCCTGTGTTGAGCAGAGCATCGGAGTAGATGCCCTGCGGAGATCCCTTCCCGTTTACGTTGCTCTGTGGTTCTGTGCAGACACCCAGTGCTAACGGGCTTCCACAGGCAGGAACTCTCTGCTAGCAGAGCCAGTGTCAGGATGAAGCATGTTTATTTATCCTCAGCTATTTTTTCACGAGTTCATTGCAGGACATAGTTGCTAGGTATTAATGTTCCCTCAGTATAAAATCTGCGCTGGAAACACCTCTCACTGTAAACATCATCTCCACTGTACAACTCTTAAAATGGAGCAAATCAGGCATTTGTGTCTAACTTTATGTCATCTGCCCTTGTTCCTCCTCGCTTCTGACATACTTCTTAGCCAATAAGCCCTGCAAATCAGAAAGTCTCAGCAGTGACCGAGGAGTTGCACAAGCCACTGGCTGTGCAGAGGCAGCTGAAGCAGGGACCATCAGCATCTTGGCTGGATGGAAACAATTCGTAAAGAAGCTTGACAGAATTTAGTAGTCTTTGAAGGGGTCTCAATTATACAGCCTGTTTTCTTGGTGCATTGGAGACTTCTCTGGTGCAGCTATAGTTTTTGTCAATACTTGAACACTGCATAGTGCTCAACATGGGAAAGGAACACTGCAATTAATGTAATATTCACCTCTCCTCCTGACTCCCCATAACGTAACTTAGTGAAACCAGAAACAGACACAATAAAAATTAATGTCATAGGGTGAAGTCATTAAATATCATTTTCAGAGCTGAGAAGTGCTTCCCAGAGTATACGTTTATATCATCACAAACCTACTGAACACAGCATGTCCCGTGTGCTCTCCAAGCCAAAGGTGAGTTCATTGCTCTGGAGAAGCCAGAAGTTACTTGACCATCCAAACCAAAGCCCTTCTAGGTCAGTGTGCTTCCCTGAGAGCATATAAGAGGTTAGGTCACCATCCGTTGAAAATGAGACTGATGGTAGAGTTGGTCCCATCTTGCAGTAGGGAGGGAGATTATGTGAGGCTTTAGCTCTGTGAACAAAACACTTCTCAACCTTGAGACTTCACTGCAGCCACTGAAAGAGGGCTGCTTCTTCTTGGTGCAGCTCTGGAAGTACCTTTCTGCAAGGCACAGGAAGCCTGAGAGGGCATTTAGTCTTTGTTCAGCAGAGAGAAATCGCTTAGTGTCTCTAGTGCAGACTCTTCTGCATGTGCACCAGCACAGGACTTTAGTTTGTACTGATCACCAACTCTCAGGAGCTCCAGAGTGGCCAGGAGTGACCAAGATCCTGTTCCCTGTTCACCCCAGGGCTTTCCAAACAGCTTGCCTGGGGGTGCCTTATGTTACATTGCCATATTGATGCCACATTTACCTGCCAAGGAGGTGAGATGTCTGAGAGCCCTGTCAGGAGGATGCTTCCACTTGTACCCAAGCCATGCTTGCAAACTTGGTGCCTGTACAGCTAATGAATCTAAGCTGCAGGCCACGTCTCTTATGCAAGGTAGACATAACCACTAAGTCCTCCAGAGTCAGCTACTCTTCCATTATAGCCAATGTGAACATTTGCAGCTATTTGTGAACGGTTTTTAGATCTCCAGTCATAGTGTTTTTATTATCCATGGATGCTGCTATTTTATATTCCGTGTTAGTCTTCAAATAATATTGCATATGAATAGCATAGGAAGAAATAGACCAACCAGTTAATAATTTTAAATACAGACCTCATCAGCAAAGAAAAGCTAGAAAAAGAGTTGGTAAAGTCTGACCCCTTGCACTTTCACTGTAGTGAGCACATCATCTGTTTCAAAGTGATTTTTTGATGCTAAAGTGTGTGTTACATCTTACTAATTCACAGTTATGTCCATGAGATGCTTTGCAAACAGGAGAGCAAGGGAACAAACGTAACGACAAGCAGAGATAATGCACCTCTAGATACATTTTTTTCACTTATTCAAGTAATTGGAGTTCATTTTAATTATTTATAATACTAAGTACAAGTTAAATGTACCACAATGTATTTTCTACAAGCAATTCAGTGTTAGCAATTTAATCCCTCATTTCAGTATCGCCTCTGCCATTCAAATTGGGCTGAGAAGTGGGACAAAAAAAAAGGAAGAAACGGGCCTTTTTGGGTGGATCAATGAAGCCATAATCTTGCAAAGATGTATGTAACCAAGGGGCCATAATGGTGGATTTGAGCAAGGTCTGTGTTCTTTGTGTTAAGTACTAGCTATCAGTCTGGTACAAAAAAGGGAAACGTGAAACACACAAAGATTTAATGGTACCACTTCTGTCTGCAAACAATTCTGCCCTCTCTCTTTTCCATCACAGTCAAGGCAAAACTTCTTCACCACTTGGAAGAAGAAAGTAAGTAGTATTCACAGTTAGTGATATTCTGTACAACAGTGTCGATCACTGTGTAAATAATGCTAGTTGGACTCTTGCCTCTTGAGAACAAGAAATCTGAGACATACTTTCAGGAGTCTGCGAGATCAGGGCAGCTCAGAGTCCTCTGATCAGCCCCAGAGTACTCTAACCCGTGCCCTGGCATATCAAGAATACAACTGCTAATCAGGTGGATGATTTCACCAGTATTCCTACTGCTGCATCTGCTTTGAGGCATCCTGAAGTCAACATATTTAGCCTGATGTTTGAACAGTACACTTTTTAACACACTCCATTTTCTTTGGCTGGAACTATTCTATTGTAAAAGGGATTATTCACGTCTTGTGTTTTACTGTTAATAAAGTATTTCTGATTTAAGAACTCCTTCTCTTGTTCCCTTTTTTTCCCCCCTCTTTGAAAGAGATTGGCCTCAGGGAGCTGTAGATCCCAGTTTGATTACCAGTAACTTTTGAAAACAGAGCTTTTAGAAAGCCTTTATTCATACAAGTATGTCTTATGAAAGAGGATCAGAATGGGATGCTAAACACTACGAAATAGATTGAAAATTAATATGGCATAAAATCTGCCTATTACAGTAATAACATGTATACCTCGTTAACTTTCCTGTGGTAGATGTGAAGATGCAAGAGGTTGGTTCCACTTACTTTCAGATGAAGCCAGCCAGACCCTGGCAGGCAATTAATGAGTAGTAGTGATGCTGCCATATGACAGAAGCTCTAGCTGTGGACCAGTAGATCTGCATTACCTGAAAGACAGATTTGCAGTACTGCAGGTCACAAATCACTCAAGGAAAAAGGTAGGTAGAGTAAGAATGTACTGTTCTTTGTTATAAAAGTCAGGATTTAATCCTCCTTAAATTCAGAATTTGGGTTCTGCAATAGAAGCGTGGGGGCGTTGGACAGGTAATGGTCTTGGAGCCATGCAGACGCTGCTGGGGTCACACACCCCCTGAGAACCCCATCTGACACTACCTGAACAGGACAGCCCTGTTATCAGCACATCTCCTGATGTCTACACCAGGCTGTGAGGCACTGGTATCACATCACTGGAAGCACAGGACAGCTGAGATGCACATCTCTATGCAGATCTTCAGCAAGTTTCACTTGTTTTGAGGTAACTCATTCAGCACTGTCTTAACACTCCCTGTGTCCCTTTTCTGCCTTGTGCTGCCCCAATGTCTCCACACCAGCTTCTAGTTTGCCTTGAAGCTAACTTCAGAGTTCTTCCGAGAAATTTAGGTTAGTGCATGAGAAGCAATTGAAATAGAAGCTCTTCTTAAATGAGTCAAAGGAACCTGCCCAATGAAAACTTTTCAATAAAACACATTTCCTAGAATTAGCAGCTCTAAAGAATTGTTTCTAAAACAATTACATCTTTTTGCAAATAACCATGGGTCCAGAGCAAGGTCTAGGGCTGCCTGGTGGATTCACTGCTGAGCTGCTGGAGAGACCTGTTGCGTCTGCCTGTATGTTCCAGTGACCCCGTTCATCTCAAGCTGCTGTGGAGGAGGATTGAGAGGACCCATTTGTGCTGCATGAGCCTGGGTGAGTGCTATGTGACTATTTGGATGCTGGTACATGCATTGTCTTTTGAGCTGTCTGGCCAGCCCACCCTAGTTTTGTGTGCGTCTGTCCGTCTGTCAGAAATATGTGCTACCTCTCAGCTATGGCTGAACCTGAGAACACAGACCAGAGGCAGATTCACATCTACCAGGCCGCAATAGGAAGGTCCCCCTGGGTCTCAACACCTGCTGAATTTGGCTATCTTCTAAGAAATATGTGGTCTACCACAAAACTAGGAATTGTAAATGTGAGTAGTATGCACTGCCTCTACCATTGCCCACAGGAAAACCCTAGGAAGATTAAAAAAAAATAAAATGTGAGCCTTTGGTTAAATCTCCTTTGGAACCAATCCAGGGAAAGAAAATCCATGGGGTATCATTGCACCAAATCAACTAACTCATAGTCGGTTAGTTTCCAGAAAGACATCAAAGTTTGATGTACATGGAGAATCCAACAATTGAGTTGCTTGTTCCACAGGTAAATGATTATCAAGTTTGCCTAAATGTGGTTGTTTCCATCAGATCTATTGCCATAGTGATTTATAACTTACTTTAGATCTGAGATCTGATAAAATAAAACAAGAATTCTGACATGCACATGTGCGCTATAGTAGATAACAGGTAGTTGATCCATATGAAGTGCTTGCAAAATGCACCTATACAGTTTACTACTGACAGATTCAGGCATTGCACTGAGTTCTGATTTGCAGATGCTCGTACATCTCATAGTTTAAGGAAGGCATATGTGAAAGTTTCTTTGAGATACTGTCAGAAGCAACTGCTGTGAAATCAACACCAGATATTATCTCTGTAAATTGGAACAGATACCAGAACAAAATAATCATCTGAATATAAATCTCACCCTATAAAAGTTATTAGTGTCAACATGACTATAGATTCAACTTTCACCTTTTGCATTTTCTCTTCCACTTCATTCCTGGTGAGAACACAGGCCTGCTGCTCAGTGGGCAGGACACCTAATAAAAGGACACAGAAGAGGCTGAAGTACCTAGTACTTCTTGTCTCTGGGTTTCCTCTGGTAAGACTTGTCCTCTCCACTCCCAATTCCTCAAGCCTGCTAGCAATGTCCAAGAGTGAAGCAGTAACCAAAGGAGAGGAAGACACAGTTAGGGACTGCTTACGCCACTCAGAACACGCACAAGTCCTTGAGACCAGATGGGATGCAATCACAGGTGCTGCAGGAGCTGGCCAGTATCACTGCATGGCCTTACTCAACCATTTCTGAAAGGTCATGGTGACCAGGGGAGGTTCTTTATCTCTAGAAAAAGGAAAAGATTACACCTGTCCTCAACAAGGGAAGAGAAATCTAGGAGACTACATGCTGCTCAGTCTCGTCTCAATTCCTGGAAAAGTTATGGGGCAAATCCTCCTCTAAGCCATTTCCGAGCCCATAAAGGATGACAAAGTGTCTGCGAACAACCAGCAACAATCTACCACAGGCAAGTGACAGCTAACCAGCCTGGTTGCCTTCCACAATGCAACGCCTTGTTCCATGGACAAAAGAGGAGCAAACAACGTTTACTTTGACTTTTGCAAGGTCTTTGACTTGACATCCTGGAATATCCTTATACCCAAACTGGTGATGTATGGACTGGATAAACGGGTGCTGAAGTGAGTTAAATTCACAGACAATTTTTTTGTTTGTTTAAAAACCTCCAGGGTCATCAAACACCACCCAGAGAGGCTACAAAATTTCGGCCCTTGGACGTGTTCCAAACTCAGCTGGGGACCCATTTCCAGAGGGCAGTTGAATACAGTCCACTGGAGGTCCCTTCCAACCTATATAATTCTACAGTGAGACTACCAGAAACTATACATTTTACAGTGGCTCATACCTTGCTGGTGAATTTTACCTTTCATTCCAGGGACTCGTATGTTTTACAAACCTAAAAATATGCAAAAAAAAAAAAAAAAACTTATACCTCAGATGTCACTTCAAATCAGGCCATGAATATTTAGATGCAGAACAATTATGCTCTCTTCAGCAAAAGCCTGACATCAGTACAGCACATCTTCCTGTCTGCTAAAGGGAGCACATTATATAAAAATGCAAAGGGTGTGTTTTACTCTTCTGTTAGTTATCATTTTTCCAGGTAGTTGTTTGTAAGAAATGCATCAGAGAAAACATGTAAAAAGTAGAAGAAATAACTTGAGTACAACTAGACGAAAAAAATCACAGGTAAGGACTCCAAATATTAAAAAGACTATACACAGAAATGGTATTTATAAAGTTGGCAGCACACTGTCTCTGAAAAAATGCAGTAAGAGCTATATATATGAAATATACAGATATATAATAAAATGTATTATATGTAATAAGGAAGAACTAAAAAATGTTGAACAGATATGCTGAAGGGACACCATCAACTGAAGTTTCTGGAAGCATTTCATTATAATCAAACTTGTTCGTTTGATAAGAGCAAATGTTCTCAGAGCATATTTTTACTCTGAAGCATGTTCTACATGTCGACATCTTCCTTGCAAAAGAAGAACTGAAACAAACTTCTTGAGAATTTAATAACAACAAACATTATGTTAAAATAAGAACAGAAATGGGAAAGCTACAGAAGAAAAATAACTACCGCTGAAACCAGTAAAGGCCAGACTGGGCACCTAGAATTACTTCCTTCTTTTAAAAACATTTAATCAGAGCTGTTTGCTTTCATGAGCTGACCATCTGAAATAAAAACAAAATAATTACTTCCTCGTCCAAGTTCAGCCCATTATATTTTTGCATGTATTCTGACATACTGAAAAACTTAATTTCATTTTGCTTAAAGCAAAAATAACTTTTTCTATGTCATAAGAGTCTGGGAAAACAGAGGTTTTAATGTCACTTACCTAGAGCTAGCCATTTTAATATAGAAATGAACAACAAAGCAACATACAAACGGAACAGAACAAAAAATAGTTTTCTTTAAAAAAAAGAAAAAAAACAGATTTACTCAAACACTTATTGGTCCAGAACTGTTGGTACAAATTTTTTAGATCTCTTTTTAAAAGAACAGCTTGCACAATACTAAATACAAGAAATCCCTACTGAACAGTTTCTATACATACACAAAGCACAGCTTATAAAATGTGTAACACTAACAAACACTCCTGAACAGATATTATTCAGCAGATCACACTGCTGCAATATCAAAGTAGTACTTTAATAAGCATCTCCACCATTCAGACAACCTCTGTTAGGAAATGTGGTTTAATACAAAACTCTGATTTAAAGACAAAATTTGGGATTCAACATTTACATAATACAGCATTTGGATTTTTAACCAAATCAATTTTAAGTTCATCTGAATTGGCTGAAAACCTGAGAAGTCCAGCACTTGAGCTGATTAGATATCTGTCGTCTTGATCAAATAATTTTAACTATACTTTTTTGGAAGAGAAAGAATACAAAACGGAAACAAATGTGCAATTGCATTTTACCTTTTGGATGCACTTGCTCTTAAAAGCCTTAAGCATTTGAGTTAAAAGCTTTGATCTTATTCACTCAGGTAAAAATACCGCTCATTTTTAAATAAGTCGTGATACGTGATTTCATGCGTAACAGGTTGGTCCTTAGAAATAACTACACAAAACAAGGTCCAACTCTCCACTGCATACTTTTAAGAAGATTTAGAGGTGGAACGTACTTTGCTGTTTCTCCGTTTTGGAGATTTTTAACACAAATTCCTTTACATGTGTTGTACAGACAGTGAAGCATTTCAAACCTATTCAACTTGCAAATAATGAATATATGGCAGGAGGATCACTCAGTTTGGACTTTTCTGAGCCACTGGTGGACTTCTTGATGGCACACTGTCTTTAGTGCAAGATTCTACTGGACATAAGCTTCTTGGATCCCTGAGGAATTACTGTTAGGTCATGCCACTGGACTGGCTCAAAGGGGACTTTTCTTTCACAACTTCCATAGAAAGTAACTGACTTCCTTCAATGATTGTCATCAAAGAGTGACTTGTTTAACAGTAAACCTTTACATAGAAAAATGTTAATTTAGTGGAAGACTTTGGTAGGAAAAGGATGTACAGCTCAGAATTACTGATAGAAACAAATTTTCACTTAAAAAATCAAACATTACAATGAAGTTTTAAAAAGAATCAAAAAATAGACTCCTCCAGATTTGCTCACAAGTTTGCAGACACCCAAGCAGCTCAAAACCTCAAAAGTGCAAACAAGGGACAAATACAACACGTAACAGCAGCAACTTCTCTTTTCCTTTTAACATAGAGATTCTCTATATTTAAATAAAATATACGTCCTAATCCTCCTTCAGCACCAGACTCATTTGCAGGTCACTGATCTGTTCTGATTACCCAGGTGCTCCTTGAAACTGCTGCTGCCGTTGCTCCAAAGCCTGTTGACTTAACAGCTGCTGTTGTTTCTGTAGGAACTGCACGACTTCTGGACTTCTCAGTAGGGACTGCAAGAAAGAGAAAGGGGACTTTAAATAACTCAGATATTTTAAATTATCTACCACAGTGATAAATTACAAAGCATGCTCACAAAAAACCGTCTCAAAACCATCTCAGGACATCAGCAGGTAACCACAACCAACGTTAACGCACATTCTAAAAGCAGATTCAGAACCTAAGGAACAAGTGATATTGCCCAAACCATACAAAAACACAACAGTAGTAATCTACAGACATTGAAAACAACATCAGCCTCTCAACTATGCTTGACTTTTGAGCCAATTTCCAAATTCCCTACTACAGACAGTAGTTCTGAGCTATAATAAATATAAATTAAATATTGTAATTCTGTAGCAAAGCTAAACTTCACCGAGCATTCCGTAATTTTCCAACATTTCTCAAAAAAAGTAGTCCAGCCACAAGGAATGTATTAAAAAAAACCAAACACCTGCCTTCAGTCAGAAGGCAAATAGCTTTAGATGCTCTTACATCTCATCACCTATCCTAGAATAGGAAAGCTAATTAGGAACAGATTAGACAAATACATCTGAAAACTTCCACTGCTCAGAGACAATGGAACCGCTTATCACTGAACATGAGATTTTAAGAATAAACTCCTTTTAAGGCAGATTAAATGAAAGTGAATGAGTAGAAATTTGCTAAAATAGAAAGTGAAATGACAGAAAAAAAAAAAAGCCCAAGGATACAGGCTGACATTTGCCAGCAGTATCGTTTGAACTGGCCCAAACAGCTGCAGTCTGCCATCCAATTTGAACTGTTCATTCTCATTCCTGCAAGGTGGCAGCACAAGCGTTTGTAAGGTCAAATGGCAAATGAGGTGGAAAATGGATCAAAAGTCAATGCAGAAAAAGTGTGATTTTCAGCTGAATTAATTCCCTAGACCGGTTGTTCATTGTGCACAGTCACTTCACTACGGCAACCAAAGAGGTACTGCAACTCTGCAATTCAGATTCACACTGAAAAGGACCAGCAGCTTCCAGGAAAGGGTCAGAACTTTATGTTGTTAGGAGGCAATTCTGCAGAGATTATAACTGGAAAAAAAAACAACAATCTTGCATACACCTTCAACCTAGAGCAGCACTGAACAGGTCAGACTACAAACAACAAGTTGTCTCACTGAACAGATGTGCAGCCTGCTTTTCCATAGCTTACATTTGCTCCCTCAAGTCACTTCACTGCACAGGGTACTTCTCAGTAAGGATTTCTTTACTTACTGCTGTTTTATGACATTTCGTCCTCCCTGACTACTACAGCCTCTGAAGCAAGAGGCCAGCTCCTCTTTCAACACCTTGTTGCTTCTCAGCCCCTCACCTCTGCTTTCTACCTCTTCATCCAGGGCGAGCTGCACATCCAGGCACACAGGGGCCGCCACAAAAGCCTCTCCTCTCCTGACAGAGATGAACACAACATGCAAGAAACTTAGGAACAAGCACAAGGGACTTTGCTCTTCCAAGGGACAAACCTGCGGGCAGCTACCACTGACACGCAGTAACTTTCACACGCCCGACATAAGGGCAACATGAGCAGCCTCAAACGTGAGAGGTCACGAGTGTTTTTTCCAGGTCACTGCATGTCCTTTAGGCCTGGTGTTGTGCAGATACACGTAAAGCAAAGAATAAATTCTAGGAGGAATAATGCTGACCATCTGAAGCTGAGTCAGAGCTGAGAGAGAGAAGCAAGAAACATATCAAAGAGAATCTCAATCTCAGTTCCCCAGAATAATGTAAGGAAACCTGATTCTCAAAGAGCCTTGACACAACTTTGAGCACAAGCTCTCAACATTTATTTATTCCATGAGCTTCTGGTTGACATACCAGAAAAAAAAAAAAGTTTCATTAATAAAAAAAACTTTCAAATTTAATTAAAAGCCACATGAATATGAACAGACAGGAAAGGAAACAACAATTCGTTAGGCAGTGCATGAAGAACAACATATAATGGGAAAAATAAAGTTCATAGTTCAACCGAAGAGCTACAGACACCCCCCTGAGTTTTAGAAATAACCATCACGTAGGTCCTAACATTGAGAATTCGTCCAAGAAAATAAGTCTGTACAGCTGTATACTTAACACTTCTATGATGCTTCCTTAAAGACTTCAAATTTGAGCCTGCTGGAGTTCAAGAAGCATTTGGACAAGGCTCTCAGAAACATGGTCTGATTTTGGGGTGGTCCTTTGGGGACCCAAGAGTTTGACTTGATTATCCTTGTAGGTCCTTTCCAACTCTGGATATTCTATGATTCTCTGAAACTTCTGAATAAGTACTACAACACTTGAATAGCAATTGTTAAATTGCTTTGCATAGGTAACAGGGAGTAGCCAAACAGTTCAACTAACTTCTGAAGGAAGGAGATTGTTAAAACAAACAAACAAACAAACAAACAAAAACAAAAAACAACAATAATGAAGTAGAAAGAATTGCAATGAAACACCCCAAACAATGGTAAGGACTGCATTATTGCTGTTCATTAGGCTCAATTATTGCAATATACTTACAGAAGCAACAGAAGCAATACAAAACTTACAACATATGTCATTCATGCAGTCTACAAATATCACACACGGTACTGTTTCCATACAGTTTGTTTTACCAGCAAATACATATGCAATTTTAAGTGTGGTATCATAATAAGCCTACAACTTTTAAAACACACTATAATAATTAAAGTTTACAGAAGACCTGAAGCCCATGCACTGTTCTGTCTGAAGCTTTACAGAAAAGTCGGGCTAATATGTTTAAAACATCTCAGTTATATTTTAAGTACTATTTACCCTAATGAAACGACTATACATATTTAGTACTACCAAAATATTCAACTTCAGTTAACATGGCAACCATCGATAAACTCCATCCCTTTTGTATTCTTCATGCAGAAGCAGAGACACACACCTGAACGGCAGCAAACTTCAAATCTGAAAACATGCACGTGCAGTGTATGATCACTGAGCTGATATTCACCTTTCGCAAGGGTGACAGTTAAACACTGCTAAGCTGCCTTTATTTTTTTTGAGTTCAAGACCTCCAAGAAAACAAAACCTACCAGCCTCTTTTTATTCAAGACTTGTTCTAGAAGAGTAGGTCTTGCTGGGCGATCTCCAATGGAGCCTGTTCTCTGTTTTGTAACAGAAACTGAACCTTCGACACAATCCTGTACATTAAAGAAAAAAAATAATAGAAAAGTGAGACTATAAAACCTGATATCATACACTTTTTACCACAGAAGAGTCCTAAAAGAACCTGTTTGCATTATTAATCTGCAGAGGAAAATAACAGCACTAGAATGGGTATGTATTTATTCAAGAACCGGCCTGTTTTCCTTCCCACATTATTTTCCTTACTCCATCACTCACAGTGAATGCAACTCCAGCAACGCAGCTGAGTTAGCCTTCTAAACTGCAAACCTAACCAAGTTACTGTGGCCAGCTAATGTCTTGAATTTATTTGATTGTATTTCTTAAGAGTGAACTCACTCAACACACCTCAGTCTCTAGTTTGCTAAGTGAATTATATTTAGCATTTGCAATCAGGTGGGAATGACAATATTCTTCACTGCAAAACAAAACAGACCAGAATACCAGTATGAACTTGTCAAAGCCACAGGCAAGAGACAATAAGATCCTCGTGCTTTTTGTTTGTATGTTTGTTCTGTTCCCTGTACAATCACCATTCATGAATTAGGCTGTCTTCTAAACAATGTAGCTCTACAATCTTCTGTAAAGAAAACATTCCTGTTTCGGAAAACTTCAATCATCATGCTAATCCTATGTTTAGCAAATTCACATCTTACTGACACTCTGACTCAACTGTTTGCCCATGAGTTTGCCACTCACTCTGACTATTTGCGAATTTGCGAAGACCCCAAAACACACTATCAGCACTGCAAAAAGGCACACCCAGTTTATCACTAACCATCCTGCTTTCTTCTGCAAGTTCAGGCCTTAATTTCTACTATTGTGTGTTGGTTTCAACATTACGGAAGTGGGAAAAGCAAGCCCTCTCTTTTCCAACATGCAGTCATCACTACTTCATGTTATAGATCAAAAAAACGCATCACTACATGAAATAATGCAACTGTACCGTAATGTCCCCTTTTCTGAGCTATGGCAAGTATTTGTGTAGCCACATCATGAACTGACTATGCTGAATTATTATGAAATGAAGAGTGAGCAGAGGAAAGCACACCAGTATGTAAATCTAGAGTTCACCCACATCTTGAATGCAGTGTGCAGTTCCTGTCCTCTCATCTGAGATAGAAGTAGCTACTACAAGCAGAGAAGGTTCACAGAATGGCAACAAGCAACAAGGACAATAAAAGCACAGAAACAAGCCTTTTCACTGCAGGAAGGAAACAACTTCAAAACAGACATCACCCAGAATTGCAAAAATCCCCAGGAAACCCACACTTACACCAACAAGCCCACTCAGCTAAAAAAGAAAGCAGCTCAGAGAATATTATCTAGCTTTTTCTTATTTCTATGGCACGCTTAGTGGTTACTATTATATTTTATGTGAATAAAAGCAGAATGAAAATATTTTTGTTAGTTGCCCTGCAGTTAGATCAGCTCCCTGCTCACAGTCACACAACTCCACAGACAGTTGTGCTGACAAAAAAAGGCTGCTTGTAGCAGGAGTGTCTGTCTGTGCCAGGTAAGCAGCTTTTTTTTTCTTCTGACAATCACTATTCCACACTTGTCCCGTCGGGCACAAACTAGCCAGCACCTTCAAAAGTAAAAACATTTTGGTCTCTTTTTAGCTCTAAACACAAAATCATAAACATCCTCTAACTCGTCAGTGCAAAAAATCATCAGAAACAGTGCTGCCTCGATTGAATCGCAAACCAACAACCAAAACTATCTAAAAAGTTGAATGTTAACATCAGCTCTAACCCTGGCAATCTCTATTCCCCCATCTAAGCAATACACACAAGTTTTTAGGAGCAAGTATGAAATATTAGCGTTCTAAATAGTTAAGTAAACGTCATTGATATAAAATATAAAAAAAATATTAAACTTATTTAAAATATAAATATAAAATAGCCATCTCAAAGAACATGCATGACCGATTTCAGCACACGATGTATTCCCCAGTGGCTGCTGTTCCTGTGGACCCCCACACTTCAACCAACGGGGCAGGAAGGCTGACAGCTGTCTCAGCCCTATACTTTCGCCTTTCCTCCTATGAAATAAACACACACAGCACTGCGAAGCAACACTTCTGGTACCTTCTGTCGTTGTATGCTGCTGCTGTTACCACTAGGAGAAGAAGAAATAGGGTTGTCTTGTGCCCGAAGCAGACCGAGCTCTGTGGCTGCTCGCAGGCTTCCCCCCCCACCCCCCCCGTGCATTAAAGACCCCACAACACCAAGACCCCCCGGCTATATTGACCAGCAGACACCCCCCGGAGCTCACACACCCCCGTGCCTCACCTCAGCCCGCGGGCCGCCCCCCGCCCCGGCCCCGCCGCCTCCTCCTCCTCCGCCACCGCCGCCCCCCAGGGCCTGGTCGCTCTTCTTGCGCTTGTACTTGTCCTTGTACATCTTGTTGCGGTGCCGCTTGCACATCCAGGGCTTGCGCTGCTTCGCCACCTGCGTGGTGGTCTCGCTGCAGCCCTGGTAGGTGCAGCTCTTGCAGTCGCCGCCCGCCGCCGCCACCGCCTCGCCGCTGGAGGAGGAGGAGGAGGAGGCGGCCGCCGCCGCCGCTGCAGCCGCCTCCTCGTCGTCCAGCTCCTCCGGGCTGGCCGTGCTCTCGCCGCCCGCCGCCTCCTCCCCCGCCTCGGCTTCGCCGGGACCCAGCTCGTAGAACAACATGAGGCCGCCCGCACCGGGGGGCTGCTGCGGCGGGGCGGCGGAGCCCTGCAGCGGCAGCACCCCCCCTCCAGCCGCCGCCGCCGCCTCCTCCTCGCCGCCGCACGGCTGCATCACGAGCAGCGCCAGCTGCGGCGGCGAGGAGGAGGAGGAGGAGGCGGAGGAGGAAGGGGGAGCGACGGCGGGGCTGCCTCGCAGGGCGCCGGTCACCGGGTAGCGAGGCCGCCGCCGCCGCTCGCAGCAGCAGCCGCCGCCCCGCGGTCGCCGCGCAGGCGTGGCGGGGCCGCGCAGGCGCTTCAGTGGGCAGGCGGTGGGCGCCATCTTGTCGCGGGGTGGGGAAGGCGGCGTTTTGGGCGTTTTCTCGTTTATGAGGGGGAAGAGTTCCCTCCTAGGCTCCTTGAGCTGCAGCGGGCCTGTCGTGTCGCACATGTGGTGGTAGATGTCTGGCCCCATCCTGTCCTTACACATATACCGTCCGTCTGCCATCCATGTATGCCTGTCACCAGTGAGAGTGGGGTGCTGAGAACAGCACCAAGGGTGCTGTTCTGCTTCCCCTCCCGCTCAGCCTCCTTATGGCTGCCGGTCGATCTCACTTGTATCTTTCAGCTCTCTTCAGCTTGCCCTTCCATTCATTGCTTTAGGTATTCACTGTCACCTTGGTTCACTTCAGTAGGACTCCTTCGATGTGTTTTACCTATTAAAAGGTTCATCTGAGCAGCTGTGTTCACCCAATTTGTCCAGTTACAAATACGTTCTTCCTAAGTAAACACCTTTATTCTGCCATGTAAATAAATCCAGTGTCCATAATCTCAGCCATCTTTTAATTCCTCAATCCAATCTTTTTTTTTTTCTTTTTTTTCCCCCTGAAAAGTTCTTACATTTTATTCCAACAAAAAAGGACTTGTAACTATTGTGCCTACCTTCAGTTTTCCTTCTGCTTCATCCTTCCGTGTCACAGGCACTGAACTTTCCCAACTGCCACAGAGAGGTTACACTAACCTTCTCTGTGATCATCTGCTGTTTGCTCCCCCTTCATTTTTCTTACCTCCTTTCCCCATGAGTTCAACCTTTCTTGTTGTACAGGTAGGTTCATCCCATATTAAAGAAACAGTGCTGACCCCGTTTGTTCTCTGGTAATTACCACAGATCCCCTTTCCTGTCATTAAGGTAAATGATTGTGCTGTTTACAGTTGCAGCCGTTAACTTTCACCCTTGACCATGCCTAGTACAGTTCTCCCTCATTTATCAAAATAGCTAATGACATGGTATAGTCCTAGACAATGAACTGAGTACTTTATCCTTGTCACCTTTGACCCACCACTCACCTTTAAAATTAGCAAAATAATTCCCAGCCTTACTGCTGTTTAAACTAAAATTACAGACTATTTCTTTTTCGGCAGTGGAGACGCTCCCCCACATCTGCCTCCGTTTCTATTTCATCCCTGCTGCAGACACTCAGATAACTCACCAGAGCCTGTCTTTAGGACTTGCATCTGTGCTGGTAGTGAAGCATGTAAAAATTATGTGTAGTATTGTTATCCTGCCTCTTACCTCTTTAGACAGTGAGCTCCTTGGAGCAGAGGGTGCCAGTAAATGTTTTGAATTTTTCTCATTACAGTTCCACTGAAGTAATTTTCGTTGATTTCTTTCAATTGGAACACATCTTGAAGGAACGCCTACTTAAAATTCTCAGTGCCCCTGACATTAATTAAAATAAAATCAAAAGTAATAACAAAACCAAAATAAAAGCATTTCTCTCTACCCACACTACCTCTACACATCCACACTATAAGTAATTAAAATGCAAATAAGAAACTGGAAGCTGATACCTTTCAAATTCCGGGAGGAAGACTTGTACCTTCCTCACCACTTCTCTGAAACCCCACTGGGACAGCTAGGTTTTGGCACAGGCCAGTAAGACCAGTAGATTTAAGCAGTTTGAGGCTAAAGGAGAAAATTATTTCCAGAATGAAGGCTTCCATGAAAATGCTCTTCTGAAAACTGCCTCTTTTTTTTGATTCAGTTGGATTCTGCCTCAGACACCCTGATAACACTTGGGGATCTCATTGGGTGTCTGAAAGCATACTTCAGTTCCTTAGTTCTCTTTTTCCTCATCTGAGGAGAAAAGAACAACAACAACAACAAGTCTGAAAGCTGATAATACCTTACAAAAATATTAAGGGGGCTAATTAATCAGCAAACTGATTTGACATTTAATGAAGCTGTTACTGGATCACAGTGTAAGGTATTAGCCAATTCTCTTCACCACAGAACCTTGTCATCTGCTTGCCTGAGGGCATAGAAACAGAAACAGGAATTAAATTAGCGGCAGCTAACAAATGAAGCCCTTCTTAAAAAAGCTGCCATTGATGCTTTTTTTTTTTCTGCCTGGTTTGCTCAGAAAAGAGAAACATCATGATGGAAAGCAAATAAAGCAAAGTGTAAGCTTCTGTGGGCTGCACTTGTAGCATTCCAGCTCTTGGGGAAGGAAGGTCATGTTTTGAGCATTTTGTAACTGGTCTGTACATCCTTGCTGGCCAGCCAGGAGTGGCTGCATCATGTTTTGCCTTCCCAGGTATAATTAAAAGGAGATGCCATATGTGATTATTGAAATCTATTAAGTTCATTTGTCCTTTGGCTGACAGCTTGTTGTTTAAATAGATTCTGTAATTTTCTGTTGTCTCGTTTGTGCTTGGGAAATAGTTCATTTTAATGTTCTAGCTTTCTGTGCCAGTTCTTAGTATGTGGTTCTTAATTGTCTCAGGAAGAAACATGTATTAAAAAAAAACAAAACACACAAACATACAATAGTACTAATGAGTATAGCTGCAGTAATATTTTCAAATTCTGGAAGTTATTTCTGCATGTTTCTATGAGTGATGTTATGAATTCAGCTCACTCAATGGTGACTTACGTATCTATCTATATTTTACACAGAAATGCATTTGCCTTTATCTTTAAGAGCACAGGCCGTATTAAGAACTTCTGTGAGAAGTGGAACCATGACATTCATGCATCCAGTGTTGAGATATCCTTACTAAGAAAACATAATCTAAATGCAAATCATCTTGTAACCTTATTGCTTGGTTATAAAATGAAAAGGTCAAGTCAAGGAGAGCATTTGAATTTTTAAAACAGCTTTGAAAGGTACTTGAAAGATACAAGGGAATGAGGAGTTCTGGAGGAAGCTGAGAACTAACCATTTTTGAACACATCTCTTTGGGAACACTTCATTTGATGAGGAAATCAAAATGTGAGTATATAGGTAAGAGGGATTTTTCTTCTTTATTGTATCTCTTACTGCTTAGCAACTTCTCCATTTATTCCTCCTACTTGCTCTTGGGTTCAGGTCAAATTGCACAGTCATGGAAAGGTACAGAAACTCAGCAACATCAAAACAGCTTTTCCCTTAAAGGAAGACAAAGTGCGGAGTGATCATTATGCTTGCTGATACTAACTTCCAGACAACAATGAATGCTGAGCTCTTTCCATCAATAACAAAGGAAGTGTTGCTACTGTTAGCGGTTTGTTAAAACTTGTTTTTCAGATAAGTTTAAAAAGCTTTGATTCCGATTTTATCAAATATTGTAAATATCCCTTTTCACACTGTTCAAGTGTCTCTGTTTCCCAACAGTATTAGGAAGTCAGAAGCATATCAGCCTGTATGAACTACAGATGAATTTATTTTTGCAAATGACAAAAATAAAAGTAAATATATAAACAAATATAAATTTGACTTGAATTATGGATATATATTCTGTTTGGAATGTATGCATATATGATATAAAATGGCCATCAGAAATGTGTTTCTAGAAGTCCATCTCATTTTGTGTGGTTACCTTTGTCCCATGACAAAGCAGATAAATAAGTTTGCTGAAAGTAAGTCTGCCTTTTAATTTATTTACTTTTAATTCAATGTAAATTATCCAATTTACAAATCACAGAATCACAGCATGGCTGAAATTGGAAGACACCCCTGGAGGCCCCTGGTGCCACCCCTGCCCAAGCATGGACACCCAGAGCAGGCTGCCCAGGACCACATCCAGGCGGCTTTTGGAGATCCCCAAGGAGGAGACCCCACAGCCTCTCTGGGCAGCCTGTGCCAGGGCTCCGTCACCCGCCCAGCACAGAAGTGCTGCCTGGTGCTCAGAGGGAGCCTCCTGGGTGCCCGGCTGTGCCCATGGCCTCCTGTCCTGGCACTGGGCACCACTGAGCAGGGCCTGGCTCTGTCTCCTTTGCATCCCTTCAGGGATTTACAGACATGGATGAGATTCCCCTCTGAGCCTTCTCTTCTCCAGGCTCAGCAGTCCCAGCTCTCCCAGCCTTTCCTCACAGGAGAGGTGCTCCAGTCCTGTGACCATCTTGGTGGCCCTCTGCTGGACTCCCTCCAGTCCCCCCAGGTCTCTTTTTATTGGGGGGGGTGGGAGGGTGGAGGGGGAGGGAGGGAGGGTGGACGGGTGGGCAGAACTGTATGCAGTACTCTGCAGGTGTAGCCTCATCAGTGCTGAGCAGAGGGGAAGGATCACCCCTCTTGACTTGCTGATGACACTTTGCCTAATGGAGCCAAGAATACCATTAGCTTTCTTAGTAGCAAGGCTACATTGCTGACTTGTGTTCAACTTGGTGTCTATCTAGGTCCTTTTCTGCAGAGCTGCTTTCCAGCTGGGTGACCCCCAGCATAAAAATCACACCCACCATATAATAAAAAACAAAATAATGCTGAATAAAGATGTGCAAGACAGGATTTAGAATACATCATGGATCGCTTATTGGACATTTATTAGCCCCTGTGATCTCAATAGCTTTAATTACTAGAACATTTCTAAATTGCAGAACAGTGTTTCTTTGATGATGTTTTCAGTTGCTGAAGTAGACTTTATCTGGAGGTCATTTTATTAGTCTAAGCAATTTCCATTTGCAGTGAATGGATGGTTGATTATTACTTCTAGCACACGAGCAAATCACTGTCATTCTGCATGTTCTCCCACCATGTGGAACCAGCATCTTTGAACGCATCCTGGAAAGTCTTCAGTTCCATGTGAGTTGTGATACACTCCTTTGTGGTATGGAGTAGGAATCACCTTGGCAAAGGTCAGTATCTGCTAATTCTAGTTAATATTGTTTCACAGATTGATTCCTTCTCGATCTAAATCATTTGATTCAAGCCTATTTTAAAATAACATGCCAGATCTCTCTCCTTATAGTCAAGAAAGAGTGAATAACAGAGAAGAAAATTACTTACAGTAGTAAAAGTAGGCATAGTCATTCTGCTTAATGAAGCAGCAAGCATAAATAATGGGATGCATTTAGAAAAAAAAAGTAATTAGCTCAGTTTAACCCTATGAAACATTCTGTTCCCGTATGAACAGGGAGAGCCTTGCTTATTGAGGAAGTTAAAACTAGATGGAAGCAAAGCTCTAGATAAGGGAAGCAATCCTCCGTTGGCAGGGAAATATGTCTAATCAGCTGCACTGTCCATTGCTAACATCTGTGACTGCCAAGCAAAGGAAACACATACCTGTCTCTGAATTTCAGCATCTTTCTCTTGCTAACTTTTTTTTTGCTTTAGCACTGACATTATTTCATGATCTAAAAGAGTCACACCTTGGGGTCACTCCTACCTTAGAGTTACTCACACAGGATTTGTTCTGAGGAGTCTTTTCTCACTTTAATCAACCAGTGAAGTATTTCCTGAATAGTTTTCATAGGGTTTTACATGTCATTCCACACAAAAGTTGGAATCTTCTGGCATAGTTATCTTGGCAGCAAAATTTATATTTTCTATTTTTGGCTTAATGCCACACACTTCTCACACACAAGTTTTTGAAAGTGTCTTGTTATTCTGAAAGATTTATTTCACACTTGAGAGTTCCCTTCATGAGTGGCTCTAACCCATTAACAGGAAGTTCTTTACGTGAACTGGAGTTATTTTTACACACTTTTTTATCACTTTGTTGAAGCTGTGAAATAGCAACTTTGCAAATTCTTCTACACAGTCACAGAAGTTTTGCTGCTTTGTTTTTCAATAGGAAGTTGGGGATTTTTGTTTTTATTTGTTCTGTTTAGCCACCATTCTTTAAAAAGCAAAAGAATCGCAGTCCTTTTTATTTATTTATTTTCACTGCACTGTAGATGAGAGCACCCATTATTGGAGAAAGGGACAGACAGAGGTGTAGAATGTAGTTGACACAGGAAAGACAAAATGCCCTGGTTTATGAAATTACATGTTAAGAACTGTCAGTGAATAAGATCTATAGGTTTCTCATTTACATGGTTTTCTAGCTCACTCTTCTCCTTTACAGAAAATCAGGGAAAAAGCAGCCAAACTCATGACTTTTAACGCTGTTGTTGTATTCTGCTCAAGAAGTTAGACCTCTGTTCTCTTTGAAATGCTTGGCAAATACATGTACAAAGGGTGTTCATGTATAGGGACTTCAGAATGATCATATTCAGGCTATGAGAGACAGAAAAGAACTCATTTTGCAGGGGAGAAGGAAGGAATTAGCACTCTGCAGGACTGAAGCATGGCTTGATCCTCAAAACATAACCAATCTGTGCCTAAGAAGCTATTTCTTCGCTCCTTTCTCAGACTGATGTTACAAGATTTGTATATTTAGGAACAGGAATAACATTTTCTAGTCAAATATGCTCTCTTTGTACTCTGTGCATACAGCAATTTTCTGCCTTTCATCTTGACAACGAGGAACGTGTCTAATTTGGAACTGAATGCCTGCCTGCAAACATCCAGGATTAACAGCCTGTTGGAAAGTCTGTTGGGTCTCACCTGTTTTCAAAGCCATTATATTAAAGCTGGATGTTTAATCAGTTTAGTTCTGGAAGAATCAGGGCCCAGACTTCCAGCTGGATCAAGCTGGCTTCAAATACAAGAACCCAACTGAGACCAGCCCTTGGACAGCTCAAAATGGAGCCATTAATGGGCCATGAGAGCACTACATAGTCATTTGCTTATATATCACAATTTTAATTGCTTTTCTCTATCTTGTCTTTCAGGCATGTAGGACCAGCTCCTTGGTTAGTTACTAGATGCCCTGGGACTGACAGTTCACTTGGAACACTTTTCACAAACATTGAGTTTATTGGTCCTGTCGTACAACTACACCTCAAGCATTTGTATTGATTTGTAGTCTTTATACCATGTTGACATTGCAGCTACATACGCCTGTTGCAAGTATTTCTGGAGACATATCACAGACTTCGTTGCACTTCAGCATCAACAGCCATTTCTAGGCAAAAGAGCTTCATGTATTTTTTCAGACCCTTTTTGCAAACCCAGAAGTCCCTGTAGCCTGCCAACCCGTTTGGCTGAGGCACATTTATTTCTGCATAATTCTTAGCCATTACAGCCGGAAAGATAACTGTTGTGATTCACTGGATGAGCTTTTCCCAGTTGGGCTCAATGGCTTGTACTATTCAGTAGACACTCAGACTCTGTCCTGATCCTGGTCATTATTTTAGAAGCAGCTATCGGCATACAGAAAGCTAGAAGTTAATTTGGTCACTAAAGACTTAATGTCTACGCTGAATAATGCTACTGGCTTCATGTCCCAGTACAGGAAAATTAGTGAAGATTATACTGCTTTGTACATTTGGGATGGTCAGCTTCAGATACATAATTTTCTCAAGAAGCAGCAAATATTCATGGAACTTTGTGAGGAAGTTACCTTGTTACTTCAAGTGATAGTCAGACAAGATCACCTTCTTGAAGAATCAGAGCACAATGTTCTCCTTTGACTAGTGCTGTCCCAACTGTGGCAGATTTTCAGAAACTGTTCAGAACAGGAAGCCAAGCTGTTTGGACTGCATCAATGGAGTGTTGTTTAATTTTTCTATGAGTTGACAATGGGTAGTAAACATTATGAATTATATTCAAACATTATGAATACTATACATAATAATAATAACATAATGTTACATATTATATTTCAAACATTATGAATTACACAGAATAAGTGACTTTCAGAAAAATAGGATTCCTGAGTTCCCAAGAGCCATCGGTGCTGTCGTAGAGGAGAAAATGAGTAGATGAGTCTGCAAATTTAAGATGCCCTTACAAGGCAGAAGGATTCATGAATGTGTATGTGGGAAAAATGGGAAAAGTGCTGAGAGGTCTTGGCATATTAAATGCTGAGAGAACTAAGGACAACTCCTTCCTAAGGACCTTGTAATTATGATGTTTATTTCATTATTAAATCTATGGGATTATGTAGGCTTAATGAATTGTTGGTATTCAATATCCTTTTTTATACTGTTCTGCAAGCAGTGTTATAACACTCTTCACCACACAGTCAGGATCTCCTGATCATCCATGGGGTTGCGTTTGGAGAGGAAGGAAATAATGTGCAACATAGGCTTTTCTGCCCTCCACTCTCAATTTTCAATACTGTTGTGTCCATCCTATATAGAGTTGGGCATTTAAATTGCTCAAAACAGAGTAGGGAGCTCAAAATGGAATTTGAACATGCTCAAAACATTGAGGATTGTTTAGCTCCCCATATATTAACATAAGGACAAATATGACTTACCTCACTTCAAGAGTAGTTTGTATAGAAAATTCTCACTACTTCTAAAGAAGTACCTTATAATTCAGCTACTGTGCAATGATATGAAATAGAGCAAGTGGTTCCTGTGGGTGTTATTTTATTATAAATTACCTTTGACACAAGGGATTTAGTGAAGACAACTTTATTCCAAGTAAAGTATGGAAGTTGTCTAAGGACCAAGATGTTCTTGCTTGGCTGCTTTTTCTCAATAAGCCATTATAAGTTGTGTTCAGAAATGTGTGAAAGTCTAAAAACTGAAAATCTATCCCTCTCTGCTTCTGTGTGGCACTGCTAGTTCACTGAGAGGTCCCTCCAGTCTTCCTTACCCTGAAATAAGGAGGGTCAATATCTTTAGGCCAGTGCTTAGAGAATAAAGTTGACTGACAGTTTGCATTGTAAGGAGAACATAGATGCAGATTTTGGGCTTTGTTAGTGGTGATGAAAAATGCAAATGCTTTGTTTTGGATTGTAAACACAAGCTGGAAGTTTAGATCAGTGGGCTCCTCTGAAACTGCCTGTATTAAGAAAGATTTTTAGATGCAGAGAATTGAGATGTTACAGTTTACCCTCATCTATTAATCTATTTATCTGTTAATATTATATAATATTAATAATATATATTATTATCTATTAATTGGCCCTATTTTTTTGGTAGTTTAAAAAACAGAATTAAAAATGTGAACCTGTATCTATATATATTTGTCTACTATCTAATATGAAAGACTGCTAATTGCCAAAATCAGCTCTGATTTAAAGCTTGAGCAGCCACAGTGAAATTGGTAAGAGCAAAGTCAACCCTGTCAATTTCCACATACCTATGCAAATATCTCTCAAAGCAGAATTTGGACCTAGAAGTCATTTATTTATTGACAATGTCTTCTGCAGCTGAAGCCGTTATTTCAAAGGAGATTGTAATTCATTTACTTATTCAGTTGGGGTCTGGAAGATCCATCTTGCTTGCAGAAAAAAAGAAAAAGGAGAATTAACAGGAAAATCAGTCACCACTACTAACTGCAATGATATTCATAGAACCGTAGAATCATAGAATATCCTGAGTTGGAAGGGACCCCCATGGATCACTGAGTCCAACTCCTAGCTCTACACAAGGCCACCCAAAAATCAGACCATGTGTATGAGAGCATTGCCCAGGTGCTTCTTGAACTCCGACAGGCTCGGTGCCATGACCGCTGCCCTGGGGAGCCTGTCCCAGTGCCCAACCACCCTCTGGGTGCAGAACCTTTCCCTAACCCCCAGCCTGACCCTCCCCTGTCCCAGCTCCATGCTGATCCCGTCGCTGTCCCCAGAGAGCAGAGCTCAGCGCCTGCCCCTCCGCTTCCCTTGTGAGGGAGCTGCAGGCCACCATGAGGCCTCCCCTCAGCCTGCTCTGCTCTGGGCTGAACAAACCAAGGGGCCTCAGCTGCTCCTCATACATCATCCCTTCAGACCCTTCACCATCTTCATAGGTTAATTTCTTGCACTGTTTAGTCCTCCTAGTTTGCCCACGACCTGAATCTGTTTCAAAGGTGGGTCAGATGCTAGCAATGACGTGACCAGTTGCAGCTGGGTTTGACCTATTTCCACTGGCATCAGACGTGAACTTATATATAATATCCTTAATTTCTTGATAGCTTGCTGACAGGCAAGACAGCCAGCACCACTTAGTGTATTAATGTAATCCGTGAGAGTTGCTCTTCAACCTATCTCTCGCCTTATTGGTCTTATCTGCTTCTTTACTCCCATATAATAAACCGATTGTATTTAAACTAATGGTCTTTCAAGCATGTCCTAGTCAAGCAAATCAACAAAATTTTCCATCCTTTAACAGTTTATTCTAAAAAAAATACATCCCATTCTAACTTAATATCCTATTAAGTTAGAAATGTAGAACACCAGGGAGGGAGGGCTCAGGTCAGCAGTGCTAAAACATTGTTAAACTTCCTAAAAAATTGAGACAATAACTTTCTTACATGAGAGATGGTGCAGTAAATATGAAGTGACTGTTTGTGCCAAATTATGATAAAGAAGAAGTAATTACTGATTGGAGAATTGGTGATTATATGTAGATCAGTAACCAAGACTATTTGCTCTCACTACGGAAAAAAGGTATCTCTAAATAGTAATTAAAAAATACGTGCTACACATAAATATGCACAACATGTGTATTAGAGATAAGATTTAAAATAGAAAAAAAAATTGAACAAAAGAAAGAAAAAAAGGGAAAACAGTTGTTTTAAAAGTAGAATTTATTGGACAGTTAAAAAAGATAGTTCCAATCTACTGAAAGGGACAACTTTGGCATAGAGCCAGCCTTGGCACAGTAATGAAGGCAAGACAAGATTTGTGAATAAAAAAATATCTAATGAAAAATATGTAAGGAGCTATCTCTGACAATGAATACATAATCATGAAATGTAGAAAAATTGCTAAAGAATGCTAGCATCCCATCCTTCAAAAAAAAAAAAAAAAGAGAAGCTGAAGAGTATTAGAAAAGAAATCCTGCTTAGGCCCACTACTAAATGGAGATGGTAAGGTTGGTAAGGAAGCAAAGAGGTTTAATAAATATTTATTGTAACTCATTCTAAAATGTATGATGCTTTTGTTCCATCAGAAGAGGAAATGAGAAGTATTTTATAGTTCAATAGCAACTAAGGAGGCTATTAAACATCTGCTAAAGAAAAATTTTCTCAGGTCTACCGGCAAATATAATTTGTAACTAGAGATCTAAGGAGTTGGCTAGGTAGACCTCTTGTCTGCTGAAATGTAGTTTTAATAAATCTTGGGACACCACAGCTATTCCAAGTGACAGGAAGGCTGTTAGTGCTGAAGCAATATTCCCAAGACAGGGAGGATAGCTCAAAGTAGTATAGACAGGATATAGTGGTATAAGTCACAGATATATAAATCTTCAGCAGTGGGAACTAGACATGAGTTATATCTGTTAAGGAATTGGATAACAAATAGAATAAGTGCCAATGAACATGCCTTTCAATAGGAAATAGTCCTTTTAAAGTAAGTCTGATTTTTTTTTAATTGTACTTTTAAGATAGCATGTGTTTGATATAAATACAAAATTTATTTAGATTTTGGTAAAAAACTTGGCAGTTCATTCTGATAGAGATCAGTATTGTGTATGAATTGGAACTGAACAGTAAAGAAAATAGTCTGGGAACTGATTTTTTTAAACAGTTATCAGTGATGACTTGTCCACATAGAATCATAGCTGAAAATGAATGTCTGTGGTGGGGTTGTACTAATTCTTATATTTTTCAACATTTGAATGAATGATCTGGAAGTAAATACAAACTTGCAGCTGATGAAATTTAAAGACCATTTCAAAATGCATGGTATGGCAAATTACAGTGAGGCCTTGATTGTGTCCCTAGCACCCTCAACTGATACAGGCTTTACTACAGCCGAATGCAAAACTAAGAACATGAAATTCAAGCCCTGCTTACAGAATGGTGAACCTTTACTTCAAGAATGGGGTTCTGAAAATAGCTTAAAGGTCACAATGTGCAAGCATTTCACCAAAGGCTCCCAGTGCTGCTCTGGTAAAAATACCACTTTCAATACTTATAGTAAACTTGATTCTGAAAGACAAGTAACAAATCTAGATCATCTATTTTAAAACAAACATATAGAAAACAGGATAAATGTGAAAAACCTTCACAAAATAGATTTAAGACCTAGAGGAAAATGCAGGGATAGCTTTGGAGTAAGACACATAACATGTTCTCTCAAAAAGAAGACTTGAGACATGACATAATTATGAGTACCTTTATGAAGAGAAAATAATAGTAAAAAAAAATAAATTAAAAAGAGAAAACATTAGCAAAAAGAACAGTTCCTGGAAACTTAAGTCATACATTTTCAGATGGGACATTAGGCACAAACTTTTAATGGTGAAGCTGCTTAACCACTGGATTAAGCTAATAAAGCAGTGGTGGACTCTCAAGCTTTCGATTTCTTGGATTCACACCTAGCTAAATTGCTGGAAAATGTGTTTAGCCAGACACAAGATACCACAATAAAAGGGGAACTGGGCCATACATCTGTGAAATGGTCTGTGAAATACTAGAGATTCAGATTGGGTGATCTAATACCCCCTTCTCATTTTAAACTCTGTAAAGCACCTTCAGCTCAACTCTAGGTACCATTAATCTTACTTTTGATGGTACTCAGGTTATTCGTATCAATGATCATAGAAGTCTAGTCATACTAGCTCAGATAGTTTGCAAAACTGTTTAATGTTTAAATATAATGGGTGAGCCAAATCTAGTGGAAATGTTCTGCAGATGTTTCTTTCCCTTCCACTGTGTTCCAGGGAAAGATCAAATGATGAACCCTCCATTATATAGGGTTCTGGCTTCCTTACTATGGCAAATACAAAAAACTTGTCCTCTTCTTTTCCACCTCTTCCTTTATACCTCTGAGCTGTTCCCTATTGTCCCTCATATGAGTTTCCTTAGGCTAGATAATGGTCAGCACTACTACGGGTGGTATCCTTTCTCTAAAGCATTCAGAGAAGCAGAGCTGGGATATGGACAAATGGGTATCTCCCTGTTTGTGAAGACAGGCTCAATGCTGTTGTAGCCGTAATACGCTTTTGTGCAACTAATGGGGCTTTCCACAGGGTTTTCAGTTTTCTTCATATTGGACAGCAATTTGGGAGTTTGTATGCGTTCTTGTGTCAGCGAGGTAGAGTAAAGCATACCTCCTGCAAAGCTGCACTTCAGATAATGCTGCTACTTCATGCTTCAAAAGGGACCCAGCAAAGACAGTCCTGGTATTATCACACACAACCAATTATATATTTGAAACAGAGAATGATCTTACAAAGAGGAGGGTTTTCTTACAGACAGGTTGCCACTGCAGTGGCTGTGGCTGGGACCACAAGTGAACAATCCAGGTGAGGGAAGTTTTGCAGATCATATAGGGAGATTAGAAGAAATAGGCAAAATGTCTGGCTCCACTGTCTGTAAGTATTTCAGCACTGCAAGGAGGGCAAGCCCATGATACTGCTAGTTCTGGCAGCCTTCTCCATGGAGGGACAAAGAAACTTCAGAGCAGAGATCACTTTCTAAAGCTTTTTATACCTTGAGTACAATCCCCTGCAGCATTTCATCGTGTTCTTTCTGTGCATATGCTTCCCAATAAGGGCTGGCAGGAGCCAGGAAGCATAACATACAGTAGCACAGTTCTCAGTCCCCTGCAGCCTGTCATTTCTAGCTTTCAAAGCCACCCCCTGACTTCTGGTCCAGAGGAAAGAAATTGGACAAAATGGACTTCAGAAAATCCTTGACCTGAGCTTTCTCATTAAAGATCCTCTATAAAAACTAGTTATTTTCTGGTCCCACTGTTTGGTAAGATACCATGCTGCTAGCTATTCATACAAAGAACTGAGTATATTCCAGAATTAATGACTAAAAGTTTCTAACATGATGAAAACTGTTCCTCTGTTTCTACAGTTTCTCTAGCTGTGAATATATATATATATATTTTTTTTTTTCTTTTGGTAGAAAACACGTGTACTTTACAGGAGAGATGATAAACCACAGTCTTCTTTCCTGAATTTGTCTCGCCAAGGATCATCTGATTGTTGCTTTCATGGTTCCTTTTGCAGCCATCTGAACTTTTCTCTAACTTGACATCATTCTTTTTGCACCTCGTTCTCACCTGCTATCCTTAATTTTCTATCAGTGAGCTCATGATCTAAGCAGACCAAAATAATTCCCTGCTTTAGCTATAGTTAAACCCACTGTGTCTCTGGATAATTACTAATATACAGTGAATATTTCTTTTTCCATAAAATTATAAGGACCCACGGGCAATACTTCATTTTGCACAGGTCTGTCTTTGCTGGGCTTTGTTGTGTAGGCAGCCATTCTGACCTAATGTCTTTCTGATCTGTATGACACCAATTCTATACTGTACTGTCAACCTGGGCAATCTCTGGACCATATAACAGCCATCTCCCAAGTTCTGACATGCCACATAGAGCTTTATTTCTGAACTATTATGAACTAGTTTTTCAGACTAGTTCATAAGTCCCCAAGAATTCTCTTCTGCTCTGACAAAACTCACAATCAAACCTACATAGCTCGTGCCTCCAGCATAGTAGATTCACTTCAGGAAGAAGATCCTCTTCGTGCAAAGCTCTCTTTCATTGCAAAACCAGTATAATGTGCCTTTTTGCACAAGGTGCACATGTACTACAGGCAACAGTATTTAGCAAATATTGTATGATACCACAGGAAGAATTTTCAGAGACTTTTTTTTTTCTCTGTAGGACATAAATATTGAATCAGAGAAAAGTGGCATTAAATTCTTCAGCTTTTAGTACCTCAGTAAAAATGATTTTCCTGTTGCCTTTAAAATGTTTTTATAAAATACATGTTTGGAATTAATTTAAGCTTGGAGTATGGCTATCTCACAAAGTAAATTTAATTACAGTTAATGTGCAAAGTTAATGATTAAAGCAAAATGCAGTGTGTAAGGTTATAGTCTTTCTCCTGTAGCAGCAGTTGTGCTTAATAGCACTACTACTGGAAAATAAATTAGGGTGAAAGTGGTTTGACCTGGTGCCATATTCCCTGTGCCATGTTCCCACGAAAATCCATTTTCTCTTGATTCTTTCTTATCTTTTACTGTTTATGCCCTTATGCAAGGTTCTAGCCAAGGGAGGCTGTGTATGAATCTGCAAGTCATCTCTAAGGGATATCCAATGAAAACATCACTGAAGACAACTGTGAATTTTTGGGTCAGTCCTGTCAATGCCTTTCACATTCTCTTTCTCAAAATATTCCTCTCATTCATTGCTGAGATGCACAGCCGCTCTCTTCACCTTTCCTAGTGAGAGGCTTGAGGAAAAAAGAAATCCTAAGGGAAAACTGGACTTTCAAATAGATTTCAACTGGAGAATGTTATGAAGTGAGTTTTGGGAGGAACAAGGAGAAAAGAGAGGGCATAATTTGATGATGTGGAGGGAAGTCAAGGCAAGCCAAAGAAAGGGAAGGGAAGAAACAGGGAATGGAAGGGAAGAGGAGGAGAGAGACGAAGAGGGAGAGGGAGAAGATGGAAGGAGAGGGAAGGGAAGAGGTGAGGTGTGAGCCATCAAGAAAAATTCCTTGAAGAGAAAATGTGCTAAATTCTCACTTCCTGTTCTCATGTGGGTGAAGTATGTCTTACTCACCAGATCATGTTGTCTGGTGCTTACCCAGATTTTTTTTTTTTTTTTTTTTTTTGTGGCACGTAGACTCTTTCTGTCATTTGCTGTGCTGCACCTACCAAGAGTCCCAGAATCATCAAGTGGCATTGCCAAGAATCATCGTAAGAAAAAGACATAAGCTAAAATTATCTAAATAAGTTAAAAGCTGTTAAAGAGGCCAAAAAAGCTAAGTTAGACATACAGCTGAAGAACCGTTTGTTAAATGCCTGAAGGAAAAAAAAAATAGGAAAGAAAAAAAGTCCAGTAATTCAACTCCTCTTACTCCACTCAAAACACATAACTGATAAAACACTTGATACAAAAATGGAAATGTGAGAATAGCCATTGACCATTGCTCTCCTGCTAAATGCATGACAAAGTATGTTTTTCTTAGAGATTGTGGGTTCAGAAATTACACTATAGTGCTGTAGGTAAGGAATGGCATTCACAATCCCCAATATTACCAGAAACTCCATTAATGCTGATTTCATTTATTAGGAATAGTTTCGTTTCTTTCCCACCTTATTCTTGCAAAATCTAGAGTACTGTTACTGAAACAGCAAATTCTAGCCTTGATCTGAAATAACATATCTTCTTAATCTGAAGATATGGGAATTAGATTTGCCTTCATACTTTTCCGTGTGATTCTCCAGCAGTTACATGGAAATGTTTCCAATTTTCTTAGAAATGAATACCTGAAATAGTGAGTACTGTAGGATTCTGGTGAGGCTGTGACAGGTTAAAACTTCAGTGAGTCTAAGTGCAGAAATACATGTGAATATGTGAACATTCTGCTAAATATTTTTATTTTTATTTTTTTTTTTCTCCTCAACAGCTCTGTTCTGTAGATGAGGTCTAACAGTTTTAAATGCTCATCTCAGCATCAATGTTTCTGAATAGCTTTAGTAAATCAAGCTGAACCTGGTACTGAAAATGTTGTGGATCACCCATGCCTAGTTCTAAATTAGTTCTATCCCCTTTGGCTTCTTCTTCCTTCATTGGTCATTCTCAAAAGACAAATTTCTCTCAAACGTCTCTTTTCCCAGTTTCTTCATGCATCTCTTAAAAATTCTCAGCATTTCTCACCGAAGTGTCGATATCACAATCATTAAAGTTCTCTTTTTGCTCTCACTCATTTGATGCTAATCTGTCTGTGTTCTGTTCTTTACATATTCATTTTCTTCTTTTCCTGTCATGCCTCAAAATTCAAACCCTATTTACTTGTCAAAGCCATGAAATCTCAGAGGAGAATCCTCCTCACAATGCCTGTCCTCCAAATGCTACCATGTGTTTGTGTTGACTCCAACCAAATCTGTATGGAAAACACTGAGCTAACAAAATTATTTTAGTATTCAAAGGCCTTTTGCTGAATCAAAATGAAATCAGTCTTGATCTTTGTAATTATACCAAATGGAAGTAGTTCCTCCCGAATGACAATCCCGTAATTGCTGGAAGAGCCTTCTTCTGGGCTGGTAGCTAACAATGTCAGGAAGCGGTCCCCTCACGTGTCCCAGCTTCCATGCCACGTAATTAAAGATCCTTAGGAGGCTGTCCCCAGCTGAGAATCATAAAGTCTTAATCTAGATCTCCTTCTGGCCCAGTAAGTTATGAAATACTTCTCAAACGCCATCCCCTCTGAAATGTCACAGTCCTTTCTTAGAGCATTAAATGCTGACAAGAAAAACACAAGGTTAATAAAAGCATTATTTTTAATAAAAGCTCTCATTTAAGATGGCTCCTCAGAGTTCAGGAGGAGGCAGAAGTATTTCCAAGTTTCTCAACCTCTGAATTATGAGGATATATGACTCTTTTACTCCTTAACAGCTTTTCTGCTTCTGCACTTCTGTCAAGATCAGTTCATAACTGGTTCATGCTAAGTGATAATCTAAAATAATTCCTTGCTATTTCTCTTACTTTTTTTCATTGTTCTTTTTTTTTTTTTTAACATTGCACCGTCAAAGCAACTTTCTGTCTTGTATTAAGCTTGCTACCCTTGCATCACAAATGTCTTGCATGATCAGAAAGAAGAAAACTAATGACAGCATATGAACCTTGGAACAGGCTTAATGAGGTCTCTTTAAACTCTTGTTTTTGTTACTAATGGAAATAATTTAAAAACCCTTAAGAGTCAACTAGTTCATCCTCTAGTCCAAGGCATAATTTACAATATAGTAGGCAATATGGATTGCCTAACCTGTTCTAAAAGAACTCTTAAAAGGCAGATCTGGACCCTCTCTAGGCAATCTATGGCCATGATTTACTTACCACCGGAAAGTGCTTTGTAGTGTTTTTAATTGAATCTTCTTTGTTGGAATTGTCATCCCCCTTACTTCATGTCTCACTTCTCATGAGGGACCAGGAGAAATTCAATGTAAATAAAAGGTGTGCAACTGGGTAAAAAAAAAAAAAAAAAAAAAAAAGGCAAACAAACATAAACATATAAGCTCCCTGACTCAACTGCAGGAAAAAAGCTGCAAGGCATAATCAGTGAGAATGACAGCTCAAAAGTCACAGTGCAAAAAGCTACTAGTATGTTAAAAAAATACTAAGCACTAGCAAACTGAACAGAAAATAATATTCACAGTGTGCCTTTAGGAAGAGCTCACAGTTCTGGTTCTATCTCGAGGCAGACAGCAAAACTGGAACTACAGAGATGAATGATAAGGATAATCAAAAGTATGGAACTGCTAAATAATAAATAGAGACGTGAATAGACTAGGAGGGAGATAACTGAGAGGGTAGAAAGGTCTATGGAAATGATTGGTAAGAAAAGTATTATAAATAGTTATTAGATGCCTCACCCAACACAAAAGCGAGAGAATGTTGAATGAGAGTAGCAGATGACTAGATAAAAACAAACAAAGGGTGTGAATTTTCATATAGTATTCAGTCAAGCTGTGGAAGTCTTAACTGCAGAAATGTACGGAGGCTACAAGTTTATATAGTTCAAAAAGTGAGTGGACAAATTCATGAAAGAAAACTGCATCCAAAGTAAAATGTGAATTCATTGTGTTATATGCGATAGTGCATATATAACTGTTTATGGTGTACATTTTAAATATCCATTGTGTATAACATAATTGTATTACACTAGTATACAGTACAGTTGTAATAAACATAGTGGCAAAATCTCTGACTCAAAGTCCTCAAATCATTATTTGCAGAATGGCTGCCATGAGAGCATTTGGAAGAAGTACTACTGTGAGCATATTCTTCTTATTGCCTTTATCAAGCACACTGACCTCTGTTTTCCTGGGGATGCTTTTCTTTTTCCTCAAGAAATAGTGGTCCTACTGCACTGGGTGCTGGAAACTGCTCTATAGAGTGTTTTAGCAAACATCCCTTGACTAGGGTAGCTTCGTCATCCATTCCAGCCACATTTGAAGTCGGTCTGCTACCATGAGCACAGGTTTGGCCAAAGCCTTGCTCTACTCCACGGAATGGTGCTCTTGTCAATGGGTGGAAGAAAAGGAAATTAAAAAGTGAGATGTGCTTGTATTTCATAGAGTCCCTGCATCTACACCACAGTTGGAAAAGTGCAAGAGACAGCCCTAGTACATATAGATGATGCAGTGAAAAATACTGATGTATGTGGTGTGGTGAAGTCTCCTATGCACAATGAGGCTTGGAGAAATGCAGCTGGGCAAAGGTACTTGTACTGAGGTAGTCCCTTGGCCATGAGACTTGACTCACCTCCATTAGCATCTCATCCAGCAACTTGTGGTCTTGTCCTGTCGCACAGAATCACAGAATGGCTGAGGTTGGAAGGGAACTCTGGAGATCATCTGGTCCGACCCAGCCAAGCAGGGTCACCTAGAGCATGTTGCACAGGATGGCATTCAGGTGGGTTTTGAATATCTCCAGAGAAGGAGACTCCACAGCCTCTCTGGGCAACCTGTTCCAGTGCTCTGTCACCGTTACGGCAAAGAAATCTTTCTCACATTCAGCCAGAATTTCCTGTATTTCAATTTGTGCCAGTTGCCTCTTGTTCTGCCACTAGGCACCACTGAAAAGAGTCTGGTCCCATCCTCTTGACACCCTTCCTTCAGATGTTTGTCTGGAGTGATTCATTCTAGGGATGTGTGTCCTCCACATTCACAGCACATAGAACTTCTGCACATCAAAGTGGTTGTCCTCAAAGTCCAGAACAAAACCCATGGCAGTGGGTACACTGAGTTCTCATGATCTTGGAGCATGCTGAAGAGTTATTACATATATAATACTGTTGATGCAAGTCATAGCCCAACATGCTTTTCCTGCAATTGAGGAGCAAGATGCAGCCCCCCCGGTGCTTCTTCTGCCTCCAGCTGTTTGCATAAACCCCATAGCTGCTCATCTGTCACTGCCCTCATATTCTGATTCTGTGATTTCCAGAAGCATCAGTCCTAGTACCAGATGTTTGAGTCTGGCAATTACTCATGTCCATGCTCCTGAGAAATGTAAGGCCATTGCCAAGAGGAGCATAGCTAAACTGAGACATCTGAGGAAAAATATGCCACATCTCATGAGCTCCATCTGACAAACTACAGTAATCCCTTTTGAAGGCTGAATCCTGGTCTAGAGGAATAATTTATTTGACCCTGTCCAGCCAATCTCATATCCTTACAAGCATCACAAAAAGATTATTCTTGATTATACCACAGTTTCTTCTAAAGCTAACTGTCTCATAGTAGCAATTGTAGCAGACTTCACTGAAACTAATAGCTAATATCCTAGTGAATGTGAGTTTTATGTGGCAAATATCCTTATAAAGCCAGTTATATTGATCAAGATCAACAATATAATTAACCTACTGAATTGGTTTGTTAAGGGCATTGTCATACTTGTAGACAGCAGCTCACAGCATGTCTGGCATTGAGTCCATATGCCTTTACATCTGGATTAACAAAGGAATAGTTTCCAGACCTGTGTCTGTAAAGTAAGCTTGAGTTCACAGCTTCAAGTCCACATCAGGAGACTTTAATGAATCTCACTGGTCCTACCTAAGTCACAATCACACTAACTCTGGGTTTTGCTGTAGTTATAACAAAAATATGACAGAATATCAGAAAGTATGTGTGTGTATATATATATATATATATTCAGAAGCTGGAAAAGAGGAAGAACAACAAAACAGTTAATGAGAAACAGTTAATAGCTATTCTGAAAGTGTTATTGGGAATTGTGCTGTGGCAGCTTCCATAGCTGAATGTAAACTAAAATGGGTGCTTCTGGTTTTCTGATATCCACATTTGATATATAAAATGATAGGAAGAAAGCACCTTCTTGCAATGGTTTATGTTTTGCTGAAGCATACAACTAAAAAAAAAAATTGTCACAAGAATTTCTTCCATCTGCTCCCTTTGGCTACAGGTACAAGGCTGTCAATTATCATATGCAAAAAGAAACCTGGGGGCAAATTCTCTGTTGTCATAACTCCACAAAAGCCTTGGACTTGGCCTTCCCCTTAAAGAACTGATTCTGAAAGATTCAGTGGAAAAACAGGAGAAAAATGAAGATAGCAGTACATGACCAACTTTTTCTCATAATTCATTTAGCATGGCTTCCTGTCCTGTCTGTCATTCAATGTGTTTTTAAACAATTCAAGGAAATGAATATTTATCTATGGGCAGTCTTATAAAAGACCCCCCTGGAACAGTTTACTGAGGCAAATACCTTTAAGAACCAAATACACCAGCAAAAGACTGAGCTTCGCTAGGTCATGCTTGTTTCTATATGCAATAGGGAATGAATGGCATCATATCTGTAGCAGATGTCGTCATTGCATTTTAAAAGCTGGCCATCTCTTTTTGCAGATTGGTGCTGTCTCCATTACAAACAGCTTTGATCTCTATCAGTTTGTGAAATGCCTTGGAATAGCACATGGACGAGTATCTACCTCATGCAGTCCCTAGTGTTTGATGCCATACCTAATATAAAAAATGTAGAAGAGGAAAATGTGCCTTCCGTTGCCTTTTAGGCTTGAAGTTCGTTGTGTTTGTCAGCTCTAGTGTGTGAAGACTTCCCTTTATGAACACAATCTGCAGAAGGGGTTCTTGTTGTTACAGGAAAGTCTACTGCACAGCCAAGGCATAAGCAGTACTTGGGGGAAAACACAAACATCAAATGCCACATAGGGTGCCATAAGACTTCAGGGTTTTGTGTGGAGTGAGGTCCAAAAGATTGTCCATTATAATTGTCACTGTCTCAACTGAGCAACATGAAGCAAACTCTATAGCAAACAATATAAGCATCCAAAAGAGTTTTCTGTTCAAAGACTGCCCTGTATCATTGACCTAGTATTATCAGATATGGTAAATAGTAGCAGTGTGTAAAGCGTAGGTAAGCCTTGAGTGTGTAAGGTCCATTTGTGAGAAAGAACAGAGCCTATGAAAACTCCAGAAAAACATAACAAAACAAAACAAAACATTCTGTGTTCAATACTGAAATTGGGACTACAAGTGTGTATTATGAACTGCAGATTTACATTTGGCTCCTAGAACCAGATCTTCCTGGACAAGAATGTCCTTTTCCTTTTTTTTTTTTCTTCGTGAATTGTCTATGCTGAGAAAACAATGCCATCTGACTGTGTCAATCCATTACTCAAGCAGGAAGAAAGAAACCTATCCGAGGAATCCTAAGTACTCATAAGTCACTGCAACCCTAATGTGATCAGTGTGTCTTTAAAACTGTAAATAGGCAGCTAATTGTGTACAGCATTTGGCTTGTCATGACTCATGATTGACTCATAATTCTCTTGCAGATGCAGCTAGTACCAGCCCCAGGAGAGGTGATGGGGGTGAGAAATTAAGAATCTTGGCATCAGATCATAGGCTTAGCAATGAATTTAAAAGCTGGGGAACAGAGTTTTTTAAGGGCTTATGGAATAGGTCCCATTAGGAGTCCAACTGTGACTGGGAATTTGAGCTGAAGTTGATTAGTATCATCACAAAGCTAATGAGACTTCTCTTTTTACATTACTTCAAAAAATCATAGAATCATAGAATATCCTGAGTTGGAAGGGACCCACAAGGATCATCGAGTCCAACTTTTGGTTCCCTAAAGGGCGTCCCAAAAAATCGGAGCACGTGTCCAAGAGCATTCTCCAAACAGTTCTTGAACTCCAGCAGCCTCGGTGCCGTGACCACTGCCCCAGGGAGCCTATCCCAGTGCCCAACCACCCTCTCGGTGAAAAACCTTTTCCTGATATCCAGCCTGAACTGCCCCTGTCACAGCTTCAAGCTGTTTAAGTGCCTCCAAATTGAATGCTACATCCAGGCAAAAGTGCTTCAGAGATCAGAATTCACATCTTCTAACAATTTAAGTGATCCAAGAAGTGTGAAGATTGGATTCAGCATCCTTATCAACCTCAGAGTGTGCAAAATGTCTTTCAACAGTATGTTGACCTCCAGGCTGTACATGTGAGAGGGGCAGGGTACCCACAGCACCTCCCTCTAAATAAAGTCTGTAAGCAGCACAGAAGGCAATCACTATGAGGTCAGATGAGTCCCCAGTGAGAAGTTTATAAAGTGAAAACCTGGATACCCTTCTCTGAAGTGATCTCAAAGTTTACAGAATCCTTGAATAAAACCAAAAGTTACCCCATGAGCAGGAACCACAATGCACAGCTCCTCACACCCAGTATCATGCTCTGTCTACACCATGTCTTGTCCACAAGGGATCCTTGCCAGTCACTGCCTAATTTTAATATGGTAGCTTTCACTGTCTGTGGATGTTCGTAAAAGTTGAGCATTTAGGGAGGAGAGCATATAGAGGGGGAAAAAAGTGCTTAATTGTGGTGTCCTGAGGAAATGTGATAACAAGCTGTAGGGACCTCCAGGATAAGGCTATCATGGGAGCTGGGGCTTTGGGATCACCCTTTGAGATACTTTTCAAGCCCATTCAGCCTTAAATTCAACAGTAAGCGAGCATATGTTCCAAGGTATTCTTAAAAAATGTTTATTCTCAGTCATCTGTCCCAGATCATCAGCAATTGGCAATTTAAGGGACTTTGGTAGTCCATGGGGAGAGAGAATTGTTACACTCCTAGACCTTTTGTCTTGCTGTGTGTGTTAGCTAGTTCAACACACTAAAAAAAAAAAAGAAAAAGTGGATTTATAGGGGGTCTGTGGTTCCCTCTGGCAACTATAGATAATTCTTCCAAATTAGGAAGGAAGTAGCTCAAAAAAGATGTCTGAGGAAACTTGCAATAATTTTACTGTACCATTAATGCCCGTTAATCTAGCTGCTTACGTAAGACCACATTTCCTTATTAAGAGGCAGCAATGATCACTCAGGGAGATGGCCAAGGTCGTGATAAGGATCGAACAGCAGCAAGGCAACAACAAGAGTCCATTTCAGAGGAAGATGATGATGATGAGGAGGAAGCAATAGTTATTAGTTTGCCGTTCTACAATAACTGCAAAGATGCTGACAGTTTGTGCCCTTACCACGCCACCTTGTGCTATCATAAGTCACCCCATGCTGGTCCAAGAATGGGCCATCATGACTGCTTCTGTAACAGAGCTGCTGGTGTGCTCCCTTCCAGCTTGCACGCTCATACAGCAGCACGTAGCTGGTCTGCGTCAGACAGGAATCATGATGGTGGTGTCAGGCATCGGTGGGGAGAGCGCCAAATATCCTTCAGGAAGTTCCTCGTCAGCTGAGCGCAACCTTCAAGGCTTTGATTCATGGGTTTGATTCAGGGGTTCTGCCTGTGCAGCAGTTTTTTGTGCTGCTTGATAATGCGTGTCAGAGGCATTTTGCTGGAGCCCTCTAAGGGCATGCCAGCTGCGTGATTGAGTGCTCTGGGAAGTTGGGTGATTGCACTGCTGCAGGCTTTCAAGGAACCAAACCATCAGGGACGATTTACAGCCCCGCTCCCTCTTCACTGCCAAGTTTTGCCCCTGATGAGATCCAGAATCTCTGAGGGCCTGGTCTTATACCATGTTAGTAGGTAAAGCTTTGAAGAATGGATGTTTTATAAAATCTGTTTAACTGATAACACTGCCCAGTCACCTTCCAAGCTTCCTTGACTGTCCCACATCTCTCATTCTGATTGAAAATGGATTTTGTTCTTCTGGAGTATGTAGTAATTCCCAGTGGTGATTGTTACTGATAGCATATAATGGAGCTCAGCTGTGTTGCTCCTGGATTTCTAATCAGCTTAGTAATGACAGGACTCCTGTCGGAGAATTGCACTAAGCCTATTTCATATTCAAAACTAGACAAGCAAAAACATAAATAAATAAATAAAATAAAAAATCCACAAAAGAACAGCACTACCACCAAAAAAAAACACAACACCATAAAATATTTTAATATAACTAATCGCAAAAAGTAGGGTAAAATAAAAGGAGGTGGCCGATTTCACCTCTGGGACATGTATTCTGCTAATCCTTGAAGCTAGCAGAAGTGACTGCGTGAACAAGTTACCGCAAGGCAAGTTTACACCACAGCAGCTACTCTGATGGGAAAGCCTGTAAGAACATTTTCATTCTACAGCACATGTGATTTAGCTTAGCCTATTTTTGCCACTTGACCCTTAACCGTAATATAAAGAAGAGTAGCTGCAGGGTGACAAATACTTTGCAAAGCTACAGCTTCTCTTGCCCATTAGTAACTGGTTTGCGTTGCTACATTCAACATCGGGGAGGTTGTCATCAAAGTAGGCTCCTCGGGGCTCGTAAATGACTCCAAGTGGAAGGCAGAAACATTTTCATTATAGTTTTTGGATTCTTATTCACCAGATTCAAGTTCCTTTTCTGAAATGGTCACAGGCTTCCTGGTGACCTTTAGTAAATCACTTTGGCTCGATTCTCAGAGATAATTAGTCCCACTGAATTCATGATTAATCATCTTTGAGGATCTAGGATTAATCCTTCATTTCCTCAATTGAGGAACAAAAGCAGGAGGCAATAATAGTCCGCTTTACCCTTTTTGTCTATATAGCTTGTAGTCTTTTTAAGTATAATTACTGCTGTGGCTGCAATGTACAGTAGATATATTAACTAGCTTTAAAATAGGTGGGTCTTCCCTTCCCTTCCCTTCCCTTCCCTTCCCTTCCCTTCCTTCCCTTCCCTTCCCTCCCTTCCCTTCCCTTCCTTCCCTTCCCTTCCCTTCCCTTCCCTTCCCTTCCCTTCCCTTCCCTTCCCTTCCCTTCCCTTCCCTTCCCTTCCCTTCCTTCCCTTCCCTTCCCTTCCCTTCCCTTCCCTTCCCTTCCCTTCCCTTCCCTTCCCTTCCCTTCCCTTCCCTTCCCCTTCCCCTTCCCCTTCCCCTTCCCTTCCCTCTTCCCTCTTCCCTCTTCCCCCTTCCCCCTTCGCCTTCCCCTTTCCCCCTTCCCCCTTCCCCCTTCCCCCTTCCCCCTTCCCCCTTCCCCCTTCCCCCTCCCCTTCCCCTTCCCCTTCCCCTTCCCCTTCCCTTTCCCTCCCCTCCCCTTCCCTCCCCTTTCCCCTTCCCCCTTTCCCCTTCCCCCTTTCCCCTTCCCCCTTTCCCCTTCCCCCTTTCCCCTTCCCCCTTTCCCCTTCCCCCTTTCCCCTTCCCCTTTCCCCTTCCCCCTTTCCCCTTCCCCTTTCCCCTTCCCTTCCCCTTTCCCCTTCCCCTTCCCCCTTCCCCCTTCCCCTTCCCCTTTCCCCTTCCCCCTTCCCCTTTCCCCTTCCCCTTTCCCCTTCCCCTTTCCCCTTCCCCTTCCCCCTTCCCCTTCCCCCTTCCCCTTCCCCCTTCCCCTTCCCCCTTCCCCTTTCCCTTTCCCTTTCCCTTTCCCTTTCCCTTTCCCTTTCCCTTTCCCTTTCCCTTTCCCTTTCCCTTTCCCTTTCCCTTTCCCTTTCCCTTTCCCTTTCCCTTTCCCTTTCCCTTTCTCTGTTCTGTTCTTCTTTTCTTTTTCCTTAACTGATAGCTAAAGTGCTTTTCCCCTCTGCTGGCTGTCATTTTGAAACAAAATCAACTCATTTTGAATTGTAAAGAAATGCCAGCTACGGATTATCACACATTATTCACATTTTTATTCATCTGTTTGACCCAGATGGGCTCTACCACATTTGGTCAGCACTCAATACAGAGTGAAGCTCTCTATGACACAGATTTTGGATAACCATGAATAAAATAATGAACTTACATCTCCTGAACTGAATATGTAGCTACTCTGAAAGAATCCAACCTTATTTTCATTCTAGGCACAGTATGGATATCTCAGACCACTTAACATTTGTAAATCAGTGAGAAGATCCATTTAAAAACTGAACTAGATGCACGTTTTTGGCTGCAATCTCTGTAATGAGACACCAAGCTGCATTTCAATGTGACAAATTGGTTTCATTCAAGATAATTATCTACATAGGGCTGAGACAACTCTCTGAAAAGGCACTAACCTTTTTTAAAAGAAAAGTTCTCAATGTGATGTGAAAACACTCCTAAAGAAAGGGATGGTTTCTTTACATCCCCTTTCTTGTACTCTGCTCCTATGCTTTGAGTGAAACTCCTTTTCTCCCTCTCTCTTAGTTTTTGCAGTGAGAAGTATTCTGTGTTGAGAGGTGTTTGAAGGGTGTCTATGAGACAAGAGATAATGTTGGGATGTTTATATCTGCCATTTTAGGCTTTCCTTTTGGTCAGCAAAGGGAGTAAGTGAATTCAGCATAAAGCAGATAGCTAAAAGCTTCTGATCGTTGTGCATGCCCTCAAAGTGCCTGTGTTTCATCGCTGGTAGAAAAGGCAGCCCAGGGTTCTCTGAAGTAGGTACTCAGTGTACAAGGTAAATGAGAAAAGACCTACACCACAACTTTGCGTGATAGAAACTAGTATTTTTTTTCATCACCCAACACTATTTTTTGTGTTTCTAAGCCCTCTTACAACCTCTGGCATTGCAGCTTCAGTAAGCATTCAGCTATTCTTTTCTCCTGCTATGCTGGAAAAAAAATTATGCTGCTCTCAACATCACCACTTCCCAGGCAGGTCCCGGTTAGCACTCAAACTGATGAAGGGGGGAGCACATCATTAGTAACTTATTAAAGGTTACTTATTATTTGTTATTATTATTGCTTTTTAGTTTCTTATTAAAGGTTACTGCTTTTTTGAGCCCGTTTGCTGTGGAGAGATAAGCACGCTTCTATGGATTCCTCTCTTTTTCCTTTCTAAGCTAAGAAAGCAAGATGACCAACCACAGCAGGGAAAATGGTAAGTCTTTTTTCCCTTCATAAGAGAGGAGAAGGGAGAGGGAAGCTTCTTGCTACAGTTTCATTCTTTTCACTGAGCTGCTTTCCTGACAAGGGGTATTTTGGAAAGGTTAATTTTCTAGGAACGTGTAAGCAAAATGAATACAATTTTTAATTGTCATAAAGATGAAGATAGCTTGAAGATAGTAGAAATGCATAATCAAAACCTCCTAATTTTTACTGTAATATAGCCCAGTTACTGAAAGCAGAGCTTAAGATGTTATCAAGGTGACGAATGATGTAACTTATTTCAGCCAGTTAGTAGGGTGAAAAACAGAGGTATGTTATGGCCCACTGTGGCATACCTGTGCTATCTTTCAGATGTTCCTGGGTGTTAGCAGACTTGGCTTACCTTATCTGTTCCTTCTTTTCAAGTAGCCTGCTGGTTACACTGGGCTGCTGGCTTGACTGCAACATCCTTCCTAGAAGGGTCCCAATGCCAGCTACCTCAGGAGCAGCTGAAACCTGTGAGCTGTCCTGACACCAGCTGGACATCTAATGCCACCACAGACACCATCCTACACCTAGCAGCATTGGAGGAGAGTCTTTATCACTTAGTTGTTTAAGGCCAAGTGGCTGCCCCATTTAAAAGCTGGCCATGAACAGAGGAAGCCATACCCCTGGAAGTGGGATGAAGGCGTTGATGCACTCAGGGCCTTCATGTGGATGCTGCATAGGAAAGAGGGAGAGGCCAAAACTCTCCCTTTCAGCAGCAAACTGCTAGGTAGCCTCAGCCATGGTATTTAATTTTGCATCCAAATTTTGATGCTGAAATTTATGTGATTCTGATGCTAGAACTATTCTCCAAATTCTGTTGTTAATTCTATCTACCAGAATTAAATGGAATTACCAAGTCTTGGTTCTCTGCAATGTGCAATACAAATTTAAAGTTACTTTATTCAATATTAAAGTACCCCTTGGACAGAGGAGACTATCTTTGTCAGGGAAGCGCTGGATAAACCTCCTTCCAGGGAGGTTGATGGACTGTAGAATACTTACAGGACTTTCTAGCCAGATTTCAGTCTTAGACCAGTTTACTCTTACATGACCTGGCAATCAATTCACTGATGTGTTTGCATATGTCATTACAATATGCAGAAACACTAGTATAAGCTACGTATGAATTTAAGACCTCTCTAGTCAAAGTGCATGCATCCAAAGCTGTGGTTCAACTACACCCTAAGGCACTGCCATCTTCCCCACCCCTTGCCTCTGCCCCACCAGGCAGTTTTCTGCAGTACAGCTTTGCTGACAGGGCTATTTGTGAAGGTATGCTGTCAATATGGTAAGGACCTAGATCAATCTCAAAGCAAGTTCAAAAAGATAAATCTTTGTGCAGTTGCCTGTCCAGTCCACTAGCATAAGCTCAACGGAGAGGGTGAGCCTCCAGCTGCGGGGAAGGGAACACCTTAGGCTGAACAAGTTTGACTTGTGAAGCTCTTTGGTCAGTAACCCTACTTGATGTTCTGAGGCAAAACCACCATTGTCTTGTTTGTAGAAACACTGAGTGAGGCGCCAGGGTTTAAGTCATAAAACCTGTGAAAGGGACACTAAAAGCCCACAGAGGCAGAGATGCTTTCAGGAAATGAATTCCCATGACGGATTTGTGTTGCTTTGATCACTTGGTTCATGCAGTCTCCTTTGTAAATTATTAATACATTTCAATGCTAATTTATTCTGATGTAAGAAGATAGAATGACTTTGGACTTCATTTTGATAGATGATATCCTAAGAATATTTGGATGACAAACGAAGAACTTCAGTATCTTGGTCTGTAATATGAAAGTTGTGTAAATACTAAACTGCCTGTTTTGCATGGTCTTTTAAAATGAAAATAAGAGGCTGTCACAAGTATTAGTGACCACGGTGTACTAAATATTTTATAACTCAGCTTCTTTTCTGAAGTCAGTTTAACAAAACAGGTCTTTTCAGCTCTTCTATTACCACTCTGCTACTGAACGACAAGATATTCTTTGTCAGGGTCTTGTTTTTTTTTCTTACCTGTGGCAAATCAGCATGAAATCCGTGACAGGGAGATGATTTGGGCCAAATAATTTAAAGGTATACGTAGTGACATATTTGACATATCTAATTTTGTTGCACAAAGAGATTTTACAAAACAGTGAAAATTGAAAGGAGCAGGATTTCAGGTGCCTGCCCGACAAATGGCAATCCCAAAGTGGTTTGAAACTTTAAGACATGGCACAGTATTCCAGATTGGCATTTTGTTAAATTCTGTATCACCATACACCCATAAAAAGATACTGACACATATTCAGAAGACATTTCTTGATGTAAATCTGTTTAGGACCCCTTTATATTACACTTAGTATCCTATTAAAAAGATACTTTGACAGTCTTTAGCACGCCTCTTTCTCCTTACGTATCTGAGCAAAAAGAAGCTCTGTTTCATGCCCTGAAGATAAAAAATTGATTTTAAAAAATCATCATGGATATTCGAGGCCTCAGCTTCAAAGATCTGTCCTGGTTTCCATTAGCTATGTGTCTGGATTTTATGTCATCCCCACACTGAAAAGATCAGAGGATATCTGAGGCAGCCTGTGAATTTGAAATGTTTCTCACACTGAACTACCTCTCCAGTAGTTTTAACAGAAAGTTAAAAACTGGGCAACAAAGTGTTACTGAGAATGTGTCCAGGATTGCAATTTAAGTAGTCGTGGTACTGTAATTTCCCTAACAGAAGCTGGCAACTTCCCACCCAGGGGAAGTGTTGACAACCTTCATCAGTGGTGAGCCCATTTCTTCCTCACTAGCCCATAACTAACTTCTCTTCAGTGACAGGTTTCTCATCTCTATTAGAAACACAGTTGATGAGAGCAGTTATACTGAAGATTAAAATGTTCTACATTTCTACAAGGTAGAAGACCCTTATTTTTTCTCACCTGACATTATAGACATCAAAAAGAAATGTAGAAAGAGAAATCAGTTGGTGTGCTCTTTATTTTTTATCACTAGATTCCTGTGGCTCATTTGTGTTGCCAGCAGGTAAAAAATAACAAGATGGAGGTATTGTAGTCTTGCCAAAGGTTTCTTATCTGCTCAGCTGGAAGATTTGTTAAATGATAAGACTGAAGGGAATTTATTAATTTATTCATACACTGCATGAATATGATTAACTGATTTTTCCATCTCACCAGCTGTTTCTTATAACCTTGAAAAAAAACTTTTGAAAATGCAGCTTTGAGTGCCAAAGTGTTGGGGAATATCAGTTTAATTAAACATCTTTAAAAGTCTTAGGATTCTGTTTCCACTTACTCTGATTTCCCCACCATGGCTTATCAACCTAAATGCAAAGATCTTTCTTTACTTAGCAGTGAGCAATACAACCATCACTTTCCTGCTTTCTCTTGTAGAGAGCTCTACACAAGGTTACCAGTATACACTGTAAGCTTTCCTTGTGAAGTCAATGCAATAACGGGGTTAGAGAATACCTGGAAGAACATTCAGTCCTGGCAAAGTCAATGGGCGAGTTTAAAGCTCAGCATGTATGTAGGACTGATTCAGCCTTTTTGCATAAAGTGGCAGAATTATGCATGGTTGTAGACAACAGCACTCTGCAAGTCTGGCTCCCAGGCCTATCCTGAAGATATTGGAGTGACTTCTGAACAATGTTTATAAATATATAAACCACGGGAGGTAAATAGATGGGGCCAGGCTCTTTTCAGTGGTGTGCAGTGGCCAAAAACTGGAACATGGGTAGTTCCAAACAAATATGAGTAAGAACTTCTTTACAGTGAGGGTCATAGAGGGAACAGGCTGCCCAGAGAGGTTGTGGAGTCTCCTTCTCTGGAGATATTCAAGAACCTGCCTGGACGCTTTCCTGCTCAACCGACTGTAGGGAAGCTGCTTTTAGCAGGGGGGTTGGACCCGGTGATCTCCAGAGGTCCCTTCCAACCCCTACGATTCTGTGATTTATCTTCTTTTAGTTTCAGTTATCAAACCCAAAGTGACTGTAATTCCTCCTGCTAGAACGCACTGACGATATGTCAACATTTCCTTTCTATTTGTTGCATTTTGTTATGAACTGCCATAAGGTTTAAAAACTTACGAAGGTAGACTGACAAGAGTATGAACGAGCCATCTGCTTAGTGTTTCAACTGCCCTATGCTCCAGAGAGATCTCAGATCTGGTTCTTAGTGAGCCCATATAGGATTTACTTTCACTGCCCATGTAGTTTCAGAAATTATTACCCCTTAATAAAGCCCTCAGGGACTTTGATAACATAATTAGATGATTCTCTATTTAGAAAGGAGTTTATTGATTCAGGAAGATGAAATCAACATTGTTTCCTGGATTGAAGGCATCCAACAAAATAGGAATTTACATTTTGTTTTATTCCCATGCTTAAAAAGAGTAAAACTGCACCCCAAAGTGAGCAAGACATGCTTTCTCAGCAGACAACCCATTCTTGAGTTAAAAGAAACAGTTACAATAAATGCACTTTAGGGTCTGTGAAAGAGATTAAATGACTTCACCCTTTGTGGTTGGCTTCACACAGAACAAGGTAGGTAGCATTTAAAGAAACAGGTCACAGCAAACAACTCTGTTTTGCAGGTGTATTGATCGATTCTTTGAACAGAATCATTTGGCCTCTTTCTGTAAAAGATCCACCATCTTTTACTACAGAGGAACCTTACTGGTTTATTATATTCTTTTTATTTATTTTTTATTTATATTTCATTAACCTACAAATCATCTTTTTTCCAAAGCACATGAGATTCTACTTCTGCTAGCAGGTAAATGGACAAATACTTGCTCTACAGACCTGATTCTATAATTAACCACTCCCTGAGGATATAACAGCAAAGTGCTGCTGCTCTACCTGGCATTACTATGGCTTCATTAATTTTACAGAATACATCAGAGTACTTTACTCTAATGTATTGTCAAAAATAATTATAGTGTAGTCATACTCTAGAAAGCAGATATGTAAAAATGCCATCTTCTTACTCAACAAATCACTTCCGTGGTGCTTGCACTCAGATCTTTTGTGGCAGAAGTACTCTTTTTTTTGGTGTTTCAGTTCTGCAAGTACCTCATATGCATAATATGGTTAAAATTGATTGTAGAGAATCCCTTAGGGGCAATCTCAACAAGGTAATCACCAAACCTGGGGTCTTAGAGTTGTGTACAAATTAAAATAAATAAATAAATAAATAAATACATAAGTAAAATATATAAAATAAAGCACAGTTGAAAGATCTTAGGGCTGACAAATCTTAAACGAATTCACAGCTTGACATCTTCTAGGCATTGAAGCAGACATAAGGAGAAGAGAAGCTAGGCTGGGTTTTAGAAGGCAGGCAGGCTTTCCAGGGCTGGCAGAGCACATCACTGCCTTGATAAAGGCAGTGTGTTCAGTCTGGAAGTAACCAAGAAACAACACACATGGAACTCCAGAATGTCATTTTACATCACTTTTCATTTTGAAAAAGACACTGTGAAATTAAGCCATAGCTGTTCAGTGTTACATTTTGTGGTGCAAGAGCCTTGTTTTGGCAAGGCTACTCTCTTAATTATGTTGCTTCATTTCTTTATTAGTTCACATAACCTTATAATTTTCAGTGTGTCATCTAGTTAAGCATGGATATAATTCAGTTATCCTTATTAGGTTTACAAGCCAATTGCAACTTAATATTAAAAGATATGAAAGTTCAGGTTTATAACAAAAAGTGACTATGCAATAATTTATAAACCAGTTTCCCCCTTCTAAAAAGTCTTGTGCTGGACAATTTCTCATGAGCCAATAAACGTCATCACCTCAGGTCACATTTCTACTCAGTGTATGTTCTCCAGACCTGTCACAAAGAGGCGTTACTGAGTCCTTCTGTGCCTGTTAACTGCAGAAATCTTATACAAGAGAGGAAGCAGAACCTCTTCTCACTTGTGTCTTTCCAGATGAGTATTTCCCTAAATTGCAATGGCAGGACAACACTATTGTGCTAGACCCAGTGGTCTACCAAGACATGAGACAGGTGAAGAAGACCTGTTCACCAGGTAAAAGCCTTTACCACCTCTTCTTGCTTGCACTGGTTCAGAGCTCACCTGTAACTGCTGCTAAGGTCCAGGTTGAATTCTGTTGCTACTCAGCAGCCATTGAGAAAGTGGCATCTGTGCTTTGTAGCACACATGGTTTTCCATACATTGGTCTCAATATACCTAAAATAATGTTTCTGTGCAAATCCCAGAACACCTCAGTTTTGAGGTGCTTATCTACTACATGCCTAAGTGACCCCTGAGCCCAATTGGGAACTATAAATCAAGTAATTTCTCACATCCTTACCACATAAAACCGTACACGAAATGAAGTGTGAGCAAAAGCCTTCTTTTTAAAAACGAGGAAAAAACAGGTTTATCTTTTTATGTACTACCCTAACCCTCTTCACACTTACCCAGCAAATGACATGCTTCAGTTCAGTTCCCTACTATATCTCATGCAGGATTGCAAAACAAGACTGACTCTACCTTGGACAGATGAATTGCCTGTTGATCAGTTGCCATTGTTCTACATTACTCAGGAGGTAGCTGGGAAGGATCTGGTTTTCCAGAAGACTAAAGTCAATGTAGATTTCCTATAGAGCCATCAGAGACCAGTAAAGAACCAAAACACTTTTTGGGGCAGCAACAGGAGATGTGAATGTAGCTTCTGGACTATTCCTCCTCTGTAAGCGTTCTACAGAAAGGGTCCTGCTTTAACATAGCTCTTGGGCTCTTCCTGTACAACACCCCTGCAGAAGTCATCCTGCAGGGATGCCTTTGTGTTGGGAACAGCAGTTAGTGTCATTTATTTAGGATTCTTTTCCTCAGTAGTGGGTGTTGCTTGATGAAATGTTCCTAGATACAGAAAGGAAAAAATGCACCTGTATTTGCACTTCAAAAAGAGTTTTAGTGAACACTTGATAGTGATAGTTCCATAAAATAAGACCATGAAAATATTATTTTCAGACTTTAGCATTTTTATTAAATAATTCTTATTTTTCCCTAAATGCTGTAGCAAGCTCAAAAACATATCTGCTGCAAATATTGAAAATCATCTCTATCAGCTAAAATCATTGATGTTTCTGTGCTTGTCCACAAAGTCCAAGAATGTGAGTAGTTTCTGCCTCATCTTTTGCTATATGTTCCAATATGGGCCCCAGGGAGTATTCTGTGATGTGTAGGGTCCCACTTGCAACACATACACCTCTGGGATATCTGCCCTCGATGTTGAAAATATACTTTGGAGAAAATTTCTGCTGTAACGAAGCAATGATTTAACTGCAGGAGGATGTAGCTGACTGCATAAACAAGAGTACCTAATTTGCAAAGTTGAGCGTATCGCAGTTCTGTGTGAAATAACCTCCTTGTGTAGTGAAGTCCTTAGACTAACCCAATGCTGCCATCTTTATAGCAGTCACAGAAAATGATTACTGCACTGCTTGCTATAAATTTTTAAATTATTATTGCCTATTATTTTCTTGCAATAGATGTATATTTAATGCTTCAAAATGCATCCAGAAGGGCAGTCCTTCTTTCTTACTCTCTATATTTTTTGGTATCAGGTTTCATTCCCAGAGCTTAAGGGGTGCCAAAAATGTCATTATACTTTTACTTCTGGTTAGTTTTAGAAAGGTGAACCTGCTTTCATTTTATGTTTCCAGTAAAGAGAGCTGTGCTATGCTACATCTTGGGGAAGAGAAGTGGGAGGACACACTCAGACTCTTTGTAGACACATCTTTTAAATGACAGACATACTTTGATTGCATGCCTCTCAGCAGCCCATTTCTGTCTGGGTTATCATGCTGAAACACCCACTATTCCATAATCCTATTTATCTTCATCCACCCAAAGGAACCTCCATAGGACTTACATGAGAGAAAGTGAAAGAAGAACTGGGTCACACCAGTAGTCCATTGAGTCTAGTATCTCATCTCCAGCAGTGACAGTTGGTAGCTACTGAGGGAAGAATATAAAATCAGAACAAGTAGATATAATTTCCTCTAATAGTCTCCCAGCCTCCAACCATTTTCAGGTCACAGACCTCCTGAGCCAGATCATGTTTGAATTTATTTAGAAACTTTTAATATGTAAACTTTTAACATCTAATTTCTTTGTCAACTACTGTTTGCATAAAGAACCAACTTCTCCACTTTTTTTTTTTTTTTTAATCTGGATTCTACTAACTCAATTTGCTGCTTCCTCACCCTTGCATTGCAAAACAGGATTAACGATTGATCCCCATCCATTCTCTCCATGCACAAGTAATTTTATACACCTCTCTTGTATCTCCCAGCCTTTTTTTTTAGCCTTGAGAGTCTTAGCTGCTGCATAAATGCCATTCCATACCTTTGAATATCCTACTGTCTTCTTTCTGTCCTACTACAACCTTTTGGAGATGATGGAACAGAACTGCACACAGATTTCATGATACAGATAAACCATGGATTTCACAGTAGCTTGAGGATGTCCACCATTTCTTTGTGATTTCCTTGTTTACTTGACCACAGCTGAGAACTAAGCCATCATTTTCATGGGTCTGTCCACTATAACCCCATGAGCTCACTCCTGAGTAGGGATGATCCTCTCAGAACCCATTAACTCAAGTGTCAATTTAGGATTATTTATTTATTTATTTATTTTATTTTGAAGTACATCCCTTCATATTTACCTACAGTGAATTTCATCTACTATTTTATTGTCTAGTCACTCACTCTTTTCAGATGTCCATCTTTCTTCATTGTTAACTTCATCCTTACATGCCTGAGTAACTTACTTTCAACAGTAAATATCACAGTAGCCTGCTACCAAACCCCTCTTTTAGCTTATTCACAAATATGTCAAAAAAACCAAGAAGATTCCATGCTTCTCCCTCCCTCCAGTCTGAAAAACTCCCCAGTTTTGTTTTCTATCCTCCTTACCATTTACTTATGCATGAAAACAGTTTTCCTTCCTCCATGGCCGCTTGGTTTCCTAAATGACCTTTGGCAGTGGGTTTAGTCAAAAGGCTTTTGGAAATCCAAGTAGATAGGATCACCTCTGTTTGCATTCCTGTTCACCCCCTCAAATAACTTGTTCATAACAAGTTATTTTCTCTTCACAAAAGCCACACTGATTCTCAAAAAGACCAGTTTTATCCAGATGTCTACTAATTCTAATCTTTGTTGTAACTTCAATTAATTTGCTTGGTATAGACATGGATATTAGGGACCTCGAGTTCCTCAGTGCTCCCATGGAGTCCTTTTTAAAATTAGCATCACACCAATTTGCCACCCTTCATTCTTCTGGTATCAGAACAACACAGCACAGCTGCTTCCCAGATTACTCTGATTTATTTATTCATAGAAATGCAATAAGCAGAGAGAATAAGATTAAAACATGCAGAGCCTTTATCCAGCCGTTTCTTGCTAATTCAGTTGATTTTTTCTAAAATTGAGGTTTCTCTAAGACCTGCCCAAGAAAAGCATCATGTCATTTCACCTTTGTTGGTGTCTCTGTTGGTTATCCTGCAAGCAGTTGCTGAATGTTGCTAAAGTTACCTCTCCCTTTCCCTTTCCCTTTCCCTTTCCCTTTCCCTTTCCCTTTCCCTTTCCCTTTCCCTTTCCCTTTCCCTTTCCCTTTCCCTTTCCCTTTCCCTTTCCCTTTCCCTTTCCCTTTCCCTTTCCCTTTCCCTTTCCCTTTCCCTTTCCCTTTCCCTTTCCCTTTCCTCTTCCCCTTCCCTTTCCCTTTCTTTCTCCCTTTCTCCCCCCCCCCCTTTTTTTTTTTCCAGGAAAGTCTGTTTAATTCTTTAGTACTCTTGGTTAATAGGTTTTCAGTCTTGGTAACACCACTGTATAACTTGTGTTGGAGCCTTGATGTTTCTATTTCACAGATTCTAGCTGGCTGTTTTCTCAAAGTTTCTTTTTATTTTCCCTTGGGATGTTCCTCATTCAGACTGTTGCTCTTCCTACCTACAACAGCCAATTGCCAAACCAAGCCAGTATTTTGATGCTCTGTGTTATAGCTGTACTTGCACTCTATACATAGCTTGGCAACATATCCGTAATATCACGCTTATTCTCCATGAACTCAATCTTGTCCTGAGATAAAAGTCTGCAAAGCAGCTTCAGGTAGTTTGAGGAGACAGGGCTGTTTTCCCCAGCACGGGCCATAACGCCAGTGGGACAGGACCAGGAGATGCAGTCTGAGCACCTGGCATGGGTGAGAAGCCCACCAACATACAAAAGCATCCATGAGATTCTGCTGGTTTCTGTAGAGGTACAAAGGAGCCCCAAAACAAGCTTAGGACAGCAGAGGATCAAAAGGTAGCAGAGTGCAATATTCCCATGACACTGGCTAGTTCTGTTGTCCTAGGTTCTTAATAGGATGAATGAGATGCAGTGGGTTTATTAAGGCCAAGAGCAGCTCCTGTTTGCCTTGAAGATGGAGTAGATCCCTCCACTACCGTAAATGTCTATTCAATTTGATAGAGATCTTTCAGTAGATGTTGAGAACCCGTACTTGCTCTGGCCCTTCCCATCTCCCACACGTTGCTTTCAGTGTAACATGGCACATTAACAGCAAGTGCAGGTCTGGAAGCAAAGGTTTTCTCAGCTTCCCACTTTTTGCTCAGTCCACTTGGCAGTAACAAAGCTGACAATAATTTGTCTTCAGTTATGTCTTATCAATAGTTTAGTAACTCAGTGCACTGGGCATGATCATAGTTGTTTTTCCCTGTGTAATTATCAGAAGCTTCAATATGCAACCTTTAATTCACTGGCAGTGCTGCTGATTGCATTTTAATGAATAACAGGCTTGCAGGTGAGCGCACAGCTTCAAGCATCCACAAAGATATTAAACTAAACCACAATCTACATTAAACAATAAAAAAATAACCAGGGAAGAGATTAATATTCAAAACATTTAAAAAAATAAGTATGTGAGGGTGCTCATAGAGCCATCCTTGGCAAGTGGCCTGAATAACAATACCTGGTAAGACAAGTGTGAGCATAATTTGTGTGTGTGTGTGTACTGAATACCTGAAACTGTCTGGAGGTCATCTTACATGTATGGGGGGCTTGTGGAGGGACCTTTATTCTCCTGCAGGAGGTGTGGTTTATCTGATCCATTACTGATATTGATTTGGAAGGTATTGTGGTAAAGTATCAGTAAACTGCTTCAATCCTTATCTGGTTTAGATTAGGAGAACTGAACAGTTTTTCCCTGCTATGTGCATAGGTACTTGGATGGTGACACGAACGGAGTCCTTCCATTGGAAATCACTGCTTTGTTGATAAGGCTTGTTATTTTCAACTGTCTAATGGCTAATTTCCAGTTTAGAAAAGAATTAAACTTGCTCCAGCAAGCAGCCATTGATAAAAAGAGATGTAGAATTAATAGGTTTATAAAGAGCAAACCTCAAGCTTTGTCTGCACTAGTATTTTCAGCTGTCATGTAAAAAAGATAAATCTCTGATCCCTGTTTGGTTGGTCTTGGTATGTCCAGAAAAGGGAGATGAAAAAGCAGTGAGTTACAGCTCGTCTGTGATAGTTTAGCATCAGTGCCTTCAGAGAGCAGATGTGTGGGGAAGTTTCCTCTCCTGGGGTGAGCCTCCGCAGCACCAACACCTGACCTGCTCACTCTGGACTCCTTCGACTGTCAAAAATCAGTTCTAAGTCATGAAATGCCTCATCAGAAAAATAGTTACCTGAAGCAGGTCAGATGCTTTGGATCTTGGAAAGTTTTGTTCCATTAATCATTTCTCTCTATTAATTGTCATGGGAGCCTGGAGTAGCTGCTTCAGGAGTGGATGCCTACCTTGTAGGTAAATAAAGTAGGATTCTGCTTGCAGATAACGGATTTACATGTAGGCATTTACAAACAATTTCAGTACCTTTCCACCCATTCCAGCTGCTCAAAATCTGTTCAACGCCATTGATGAAGCCAGGAGAGTTACTCAGCTGACCTTATGCAGAAGTGTTTATGTTTAGACGGGTAGATCCATTGCATGTATTTACACATGTGTCTCCCTTTCAGTAGGAGATGCTTATTCTCTCTGGACTAACTAGCAGTTAGTAACAAAACCAACAAAAATCAACATAACAAAAAGATAATGAAAAGTGAAGTATTTCAAAGTCTTAATGATAGTGCGTATCCCCATCTTGAGCATCTTTTTATATTGTAAAATTTTGTGACATTTTATCAGCTGATACATAAAAGGGATGGGAACGTAGCACTGAGTGTATGCCTAACACAGCTTTTGTTTGCTGTGTTAGACAGAGGCTTAGAGACACAAAGCATATTTAACTGAATATTCAAAGAGCCAGAGATCGTTGTAGGTGGGACCTTGGCCAAGTATTCAAGATACTGAAGTCCAATTCACATATTTGCTGTATGCCTTTAATATGACTTGGGCAAAGTCATTTAACTTCCCGCTTGAAAGACCTAATCAGTCATCTGCAAAAGAGAAAAATAGCTCTGTTTTTCTTCCTTTTCTTTCTGTGTTTGCACTGAGCGTTCTCTGGGACAGGGATTGCACGGTACACCTGCATTCCAATTTCTTTCAGGCTGCAAGTACAATAAAACAAATAAATAGCAAAACGAAAAGAATGTTTCATGGATGGGACTGGCAAACTAGAAACAGAGGCAAGGATAGCTCCCTTGAAATGCTTTGCAAAGATATCTGGCACATCTTATGGCAGGTCTGACCATTGCTCCTGAAAGCCAGCTATTTCCATTGCCAAGCACGGTGGCTCAGCAGAGTGTATGTGATGCCTGCACAGCCTGATTGCAGCAGGAGGGATCTCAAACTATGAAAATTCTGCCTTCTGAAATGTGTGAGCAGGGAAATAGATACTGCGAAAACAATGCTTTGGTGAAGGCTTTCAGTTCATGCAGTAAGTTTCAAATTCAGTGACTGACCCACATTTCTCTTCCATTTATGTAAATATATTCATGTCTAAGATCCACTCTGATGTGACTACACTGATATGACACACTGATATATCCAAAATATATTGTGAAATATTCCAAAAATCCTTTCAAGAAGATTTTGCTTTTATTACTATTTCAAATAATTTTCATGAATTCTTTTAAGAAGTAGATTTGCAAATCATTGCAAAGGATACTGTAGTTGACTACTGAGAAAGAAAAGTGGCCAACCACATTCACATATTTGAAAACACAATTTTGAGTCCTCTAAAAACAAATTAACCTTCCCCCCCCCCCCCCCCCCCTTTTTTTTTTTTTCCTGAATAAGGCAGTCAGGCTTGAGATACAGTATTTCATGCCCTGTTAATTTTTCCTTTATGGACACTCAAACATTCCCTATTTTAGGCAGACTTCTGTTAAAATCTTTTTGCTTAAAACTAAGGAAAGCAAAAGACATTGATTCTGCGTTCAGCTCTTTCACTGAGCATGGCATCTTGTGGTAAGGCAAATGCCTCTGACTTGACAAAATGCCTTGAAGTATTTATTATTCAGTCACTCTGGTGAGTAGAATTTTCTCCATTGGACCAGGACCAGAATGTAGGACCAGAATTTACTGCGGCAAATAAACCTAACACCAGCTGAAGTGATGGGATGAAGACCTGAGTTTGTGATTCTACAGAATACTGGGCCCTTCTATGATTTTCATACTTTTTTTCAGTCATTTAATAGCAATTTCAGCAAATATTCTTCTTGAATAAAAGCTAAGGTGCGTACTGTGCTCTGGCACTACCATGCTTAGAGGTTGCATGCCACTGGCTGGGGGTCTAAGTGTTTTCAGTGACCAGGAGTGAGGTTACGTGTAGGACTGTTAAGCCTTCATAGCAGAAGGCACTGTTCTTTTTGCATTAAATTTCTTAAAGATCTCAGGAATGCTTTTTTTTTTTTTACTTTCAACTCACCATTCTCATCTTCAAGTCTAGACTAAGGAGCTGCACAGAAAGAAATGAGATTAAAAATATTTGCAACAATAAAGCAAAACAAAAAGAGAGAATCAGCTAAGACTTTCAAGGAAAAGGTGTACGTAAAAAAAGCCAATAGAAATGCAGTTGGAAGTGATCAAAGGACAAATGAAAAATATAATGTATTTTAATGAAGGCCACTTCCTGCCTGAAAAAGGCTGCCATAAAGGAAAACACCCAGAAGTCAGTGAGGAGACTGAATTTGCACAAGAGGAGTTTTATCTCTGATTCTAAAAAGGTTATATCTGTAACGAGAAAGAAAAAGAACATTTAGGAAGTAAAGGAGACTTAATAAAAGACCTGTTAATTGCAAACCAGCCATGGACTCCTGGAAAATATAAACATAAAATAGTCAGTGGATTCAGATCATGTGGTGACTGTGATATTTATGCAGAAACATAGGGTTTAATTGGGAGTAGCCACATCGCCAGTTCCTGCAGAGCCTCTGAGAGTTGAGGTGGTACCTGGGAGAAGCCATCAATACCGAGTGGCTTCAGTGATGTCCCAGAGCTGGAGGAAGACCGGGATGGGTCTGTGCAAGGAAAGCAGAAGACACAGTGGACCGTACTGTAGATATTACCCATCCAGACAGCAGTCTGTCTCTCCCAGCTGTGTTTTCTCCACGGTGTCGCACGGCTCAATGCACTGCCCAGGTCCCTCCACTGCTCTTAGGCCTCAGCTCTGTCTCGGACAGGCAAATCATAGAATCATTAGGACTGCAAAAGACCTCCAAGATCATCTGATCCAACCATCCCCCTACCACCAATGTCACCCACTAAACCACGTCCCTAAGCACCACGTCCAACCTTTCCTTGAACACCCCCAGGGACAGTGACTCCACCACCTCCCCGGGCAACCTGTCCCAATGCCTGACTGCACTTTCTGAGAAGAAATGTCTCCTCATTTCCAACCTGAACCTCCCCTGGCACAACTTGAGGCCATTCCCTCTAGTCCTATCACTAGTTACCTGCGAGAAGAGGCCGACCCTCAGCTCCCCACACCTTCCTTTCAGGTAGTTGCAAAGAGCAATGAGGTCTCCCCTGAGCCCCCTCTTCTCCAGACCAAACACCCCCAGTGCCCTCAGCCGCTCCTCACAGGACTTGTGCTCCAGGCCCTTCACCAGCTTCATAGCCCTTCTCTGGACATACTTCAGGGCCTCGATGTCCTTCTTGCAGTGAGGGGCCCAAAGCTGAACACAGCACTCGAGGTGCTGCCTCACCAGGGCTGAGTACAGGGGGACAATCACCTCCCTGCTCCTGCTGGCTACACTGTTCCTGATACAAGCCAAATGAGGGAGAAGAAAAGCAGATGAGGTAACTGCAGCAGATCTACAGATGTAGCATACAGCTCTGACAATTTGCGCCAATATAATTACATTGTAACAATGCACTTCACTGAGTCACTTATGAAATATTATTCTCATAATTGTCTGAATAGCTACTTTGATTTGGATGAAAACTCCCTGAATTGTAAACAAAGGGTAATGATAAACATTAATGTATCAAGTTGGTGCTTGGTGGTTTACTGCTGAGATTGGTATTACATCCAGGCTTATTTAACATTTTACTTAATGATCTGGAAGAGGGAGTAAACAGAGTATTAAAAGAAATCTCAAGGGCAAGCTAAACTGGAACAAGTTGAGTACAGTGGAGGCAAGGAACTAGTGAAAAGGTGCTAAGGGAACAGATGGCTTGGGGTTAATGGGATGGACCAGGGTTCAGTTTTCTGACTATGCTATGCACATCTTCCCTCTGCCCAGGCTTTCAAAGTTTCTAATTGATTTCAGATTCTCAGAGATGCTTTGTAGTATACGGGTAACAGTTTCTCTGTACCTTGTATATCCACAGGTTAAACCCCTGATAACTGTGTTTACTTCCTCCAGTCTTGTTTAGATTTGACTCAAATATTGAGTCTAACATGGAGAAGGCCCCAGGCAACCTCTTTTGTGACCTTCCAGCACCGCTGGCAAACAGATAACAATGATTTGTGAAAAATATGGGAAGAACAACAACAAAAAAAAGAATTTCAAACTGGAAAAAGGTGAGACACTGCATGTAGGCAAGCTCAGCTGAGACAGAGATTCCCAGCAGTACCACAAAACCAGGGCAACAGCATAACAAGGTTCAGTGTGTTGAGGAACAAAAAATGATTAAATGTAAGGTTGCCTCAGGTTATATGGCCAATTTGGGGCTGTTTACGCAAAGATATCTCCTTGCAAAGCTGAAATCCAGCAAAGGTTCTTCATGCCCATGGGGTGACTGGAGCTGCAACATTGTGTGGGATGCAAAGTACATTCCCAGAAACTATTGACAAATTCAGTGAAGAAAGACAGAAGTGATTTAGCGAATGGAGGAGTTTTGTGGCGTACATACAAGCATGCAAATATATACATGTGTGCATGAGAGTGAGGGAAAACAAAACGAACTCTGGCATCGTCAACAAACATCTGCAGAATGTCAGACAAATCTGTATTTCACACATATATTCTTTAGGCAGTCCACACTCTCCACACATTTGTGTTGATGATGATTCAGGAGCTTGGTGGTAAATTTGAGGCTATGCCTACACAGGAGAATGGGGTAAGAATAGAAACCTTCCCACCTCTCATATTACCTGTTTTAACCTGATGTGTCTGTGCACAGATCAGTGCCCATATTCCTCCCAGGACCATGTTTCCTCTGCATGATGAAGAAGGTGAAGCTGCTCAAGGCAGCACAAGGTCACCTTCTCTTTTTTCCACTGGAACACTACAGTGAGGTCTGGGCAAGTCTCTGGGGTGACATAGTTTCTGAGTTTCTTCTCATTGCAGAAAGCTGTGCTTTAGTACACCTTTACCTGTGGGGTTTTATCATCTGGCTCCTCTGTGGATGAGGTGTCTTTGCTGAAATCAGTCCTTGTAGCACTGAGCTATACTGGCTCTGGGTTGGCAGCTCTGGGGACCCTGCAGAAACTGTGGACCTGGGACTCAGCACCCTCACACCAGCAAAAGAGATGGGCTCAGGGGAAGAGCAACTGTCATTTACCTGGATTTGTGCAAAGCATTTGACATTGTCCCACAAAACATTCTTGTCTCTAAAATGGAGAGACATGGATTTGATAGATGCACTACTAGGTGGGCAGAAGAATTGACTGGGTGGTCACATACAAAGAGTTGCAGTCAGAGTTGTAATGCCCAGATGGAGACCAGCAATGAGTAGTGTCTCTCAGGAGTCTACTGGGACAGGTATTATTTAACATCTTTGTTGGTTACATGGACAGTGGGATTGAGTGCACCCTCAGCAAATTTTCGGGTGACACCAAGCTGTGTGGTGCAGTCAACACACTGGAGGGAAGGGATGTCATCCAGAGGGACCCAGGCAGGCTTGAGAGGTGGGCCTGTGTGAACATCATGTAGTTCAACAAAGCCAAGTGCAAGGTCCTGCTTCTGGGCCAGAGCAATCCCAAACATGAATACAGGGTGGGCAATGACCGGGTTGAGAACAGACCTGCAGAGAAGGACTTGGGGATGCTGGTGGACAAAAAAATCAACATGAGCCAGCAATGTGCACTTGCAGCCCAGAAAGCCAACCGTGTCCTAGGCTGCATCAAAAGCAGCATGGCCAGCAGGGCAAGGGAGGTGATTGTCCCTTTCTGCTCTGCTCTTGTGAGGCCCCACCTGGAGTGGAGCCCTGCATTCAGCTCTGGGCCAGGCTGGATGGGCCTTTGGGCAACCTGGTCTGGTGGGAGGTGTCCCTGCCCATGGCAGGGGGGTTGGAACTACACGATCCTTAAGGTCCCTTCCAACCCAAACCATTCTGTGTTTCTGTGGTTCAGTGGAGACTTGTGGAAATTCAGTTCCTTGCTCTGATCCTGCTGTCTTCCCTTTTGCTGTGTTTCTTTCACTTTCTCAAGAAGCACCCCAGTGCTGCCATTGCTCAGGTTTGCTCTTCCTTACTGATGTTCATAGGGGCTGTGTAGTCTGTGCTATCTGGAGGCAAGGGAGGTTCTTACTGATGTTCTGAAAACTATCATAAAAAGGCTTCCTTTGGTCCATAGCTTTTGCAAAATGATAAGCCTTGACTAGTCCAAAAGCATGTTTCTTGAATATTTTTCTAATGACGTGACTTTGCTACTGGATTTTGCAGGGGAGCAAAATAATCGCTAAATAATAAGGATATTAATTAAAGTATTGAGATTCCATTCTGCAAAACACCAAATCTTTGGGGAGCTCCAGAAAACCAGAATGCAGTGGTGAAGAAGTCTAACTGTTCACATGCGGGAATGGGGTGGGGTGCTATGAAAACAAAATAGAAATTATCTTAAATAAGTTAGAAAATAATGTTCTCAGAATTCATATTTCAGAATAATAGCAGTACTATTGTAAGAGAAAGAAAAAATAATCTCTGAGGTGATGCCACCACATAAAGCCTGGCTTCTAGGAATTTATTTAAATCAAAAAGTGTATTAATGTGTATTCAAGAACATTTGGCAGTGATTTAATTTCAGAGGAGGAAAACCATACCATGAAACAAAATGTTTGCTACTTATGACCTATTGAAATTCATAGACGTTTGTCTGCACTAAAGGAAATTGCTTTTGAAGTGATTACTTAACAATTCCTTTACTGGACTTTAGCCCAGAGATACAAATTATTCAGAATTTGACTATCAGATTATGGATACAGATGTTTCATAGAAATCACTGCAACTTTTCTTTAGCTCTTGTATTACAGCTGTGGGCAGTAGAAGAGTCTCAAAAAGCCTGATGCCCTCAAGGATCCAAGACTACTGCTTTCACAAGTGTTAATTTATGGTAAGCATATGCTAATACTTTAACTATGAGATGTTAATCATTTTATGATACCGAACTTTGTTAGGATTGTGTTGTGAAATTTTAATGAAGATGCATCTGATATAGCACCCCATTATTATTAATACAAGTAACAAAGTTTTTGGTTGCCACTTCCTGTTTGTTTACTTCTCTATTGCCATGCTGTATTCCTTCTGGCTGAAAGCTCCCTGCCAGTTGGCTGACTTTGGCTGACTGAGAATACTTTTTTTTCAGAGTTTTAAGGGAAAGAAAAATCATTTCCAGAAATGAAAAGAGGAAAGCCTCCCTCCAGACGTCGTATGAAAATAGTGCCTTCCCTACATGCTAGATCAGGTTGTCCAACTCTTAGGAAAGGAGAAAAAATGATTATGCTACATTCCTCATCCCCATTTCTCTCAGTCTGAGCAGTAATCTGCCCCCTTCTGAATCCCATATTTGATCACATATCCTTCCTGGTGCCTGTGTATGGGGGAAGAGACACCTAATTCAAGGCTGAGGTTTTTGTTTTGTTTTGTTTTGTTTTATTTGTTTGTTTTCTGGGCAGGATCCACTCCAGGAGATCTAGCTTTCTTTAATAACGACTAACATAGAAATGAAGAAATTAAGTGGTTCCAGTGAATGGTGATAGCACATGCAGTAGTGATAAGAGCATTTCATAAAGCGGCTTTGTAAAGAATTGCTGCAACACCACCTCTAAGCACTGAAAGTAATTGATCTTTATCTTACCTAGTAAGCATATTGCCTAAAATTGTATTTACAGCTCATCCTTATTTAACAGCAGGGACTTTACAGATTGCATGCTCATCAGATAGGCACAGCGAATTTACTAGGACTCAGAAGATGCTTGGAGATGCAAGGTTTTCATTACTGTTACAAACCCCAAACCCAAAGGAGGTGCTGCATATTGATGTCAAGATGAGAGGTATGTGTCTGAAAATGCATCTTGTCAGCTACGATTTTTGTTATACACCCATTCCACTTAAAATGTTCTACAGACACCCAGGATGCGTGGAGTCTGCCTGCAAGATGTGCTTGTTCCCTACCCTTTTGATCTCAAGCAGATGCTACCTATTATCAGCAGAAGGCCTGTGTTGCATACTAAACAAAGTTGATAGCATTCAGTAAAGGGCATTGGTAAAGGTATGCTTATTATTTACTGCTGTCACATTACCCTACTGTTTCATTGCAGTTTTTATTGCATAGGTTTCTCTAGGCTCAGTAAATCAGCAGGGGGTGAAGTCACACCTAGTTACTGCACCAGGGGGTTTTAGATTGCTTAGCATAAAGTGCCATGTACGCAGGGCAAGGAGTAATTTCTGGAACTAAGGAAAATAGGGGAAAAGAGGGCTTCCTGAAGTACTTGCCTTCTTGGAGAGCATTTTAAAGTCATTGTCCTGCTTTTTCATCTGAAAAACCAGCATACTTCCATCATCATCAACTATTCCCCCCTCTCTGTCCTGCTGAATTAATGAATAATGTGATTAGATCCATCCTGTGGGCAACTCACGAATCACCGTCCTTAATGTAGACAATCTTTATAGCTCAGGAGCTCTATGTATGGTGAAGCACACGTATTAGTTATTAACACTCGGTTTCTCAAAACAGATGTTTTACACATTTTCAGGGATGTGGTTTCCTGAATACAAATTAGTTGAAGTGGCAACGGAAATGGAAATTGTTGGTATTTGTAACTCAAATGAAAACATTCACATTTACCAATTGCTCTGTTTCTGGAGCTCTAATATAATGTTATCCATTCTTCTTATCTGATTACATTCTCATTCCAGCATAGATTTCTTTTTCCCATTAAAAGTAACTTGGGCTCTAAACAGCGGAAAAATTAAACACCAATTAAAGCAATTAGAAAAACACTAATTTTGTCTGCTGAGTCTGGCTTTGCATTCCATTTAGATGCATAACTTCCATGGAGGTCAACAGGAGGTCTATGTGCAAGCGTGCATTACGATTGAGTCATGAAAGAAAATTAGATTAAGGTTTTATAAATAACTGACTTTTTGTTTTTCCGGATGAGTTAAATAATTGAAAAAAAAATAATCACAGGTCAATCTGAAGTAAATTTTCTTCACAAAAACATGGCCACGTTTTTTTAAAAAAAGTCCAATTGTAGGTTAAATAAGATTGTTTCATTTAATGTGTACAGACATGCATTGGATGCTTCTCTTTAGATCAGAAGTATTTAAATCATATTAAAATATATTTCAAAACAATCTTTCAGAATAGCACTTGCTCCAAAAATGTCATTATAAAACATTTCAGTTTATACTATGTTTTATTCAAGCCACCATTAAACTGTAACCTGTATTTTTCAGAGAATAATAATAATAAATAAAAAAAAGATAAGAAATATCTACATAGGACTCTCCCACAGGTGTGAATGTTCGCAGCAGGTTAATTCTGGTAAAATCATTGCTCACTGTCTGTACATCATTTGTTTCAAAAACACAATAAATATATATATAAATATATATATATATATTTTTTTTTCTGCTGAAACTAGTGCCTCCTGCCTTGCTACCCAAGCAGGTGCATTGTTTTAAGCATAACAATTTTCATTTGTCTTTAGCTGTAAGGGTTTTGTAGAATATAATAAGGTGAATGGTACTGAATAATAAGAGGATCTTCAGATGGAAACAATGACCAATAAGCACAGTGGCTGATTTTAAATGGACTTGAGACATGAACATGACTGAAGCGAAAATCATTTAGACTGAAGTGATGTGGAGGTGAACAGAGCTCCATCCTTGTGTTTCAGGATGTCCACTGTAATGAGGCATCAGTCACCCTGAGTACTATTTTAATACAACTTATGAGGGATAACAAGGCTAGTGAAAGCTAATCATGTAACCAGAAAAAAAAAAAAAAAAAGGTAATGCAAAGTCATACTTGTAGTATTATTGTTTTCCCACCTCTCTCAATTGCAATGTGCAGAAACACAAACTGGTGTATTAAAACTTATGCAAAACATATCTTTTGGAAAAGAGAACAAGCAAAGTGGCAGCATATGGCAGACTGGGTTGATGTCCCACCTGAGAAACTGGATAGGGTTGGCACACCAAAAATCAATTCTGCACTGAAAGGATGGTGTTACTGTAGGGCTAGTGATCTTCAGGGCTCCAAACAGTGGTGGTCTCCTTCGCAGACTTGAACAGTCATCTTCCTCGCTTTGCAATAGGAGAATGTGTATGAACTGGCACAGCTTCTGCTTTCAGTAGGATTCTTAAAACATTTTGGAATGAGAATATCAAGAATAAACACAGAAAATGCTCAAATCATAATAGGGTACATATTATGTTTTATTCAGAACTAGACATTACTAAGTTAAAAGCTGGTGTTACAATCAATATCAAAGGACAATCTTTGTATTTCTGCATTATTTTCTTCCCTTATTAGGGACCTACCTTAGAGTAGGTCCCCTCTATAAGTTATATAGTCTTAGACGCTCAGGGCAGCAGTACACTGATGCAGCTGTATGGCCCCCATACCAGGGCTGACCCAGGTCCACGGAGCAGGTACAGCCTTGTGTCATCCTATTTGTGCAAACACAACCATATGGGTAATAGAGCTCTGGTGAGGGATAGAGAACACAGCTGGGTACCTTCTAGCATCATTTCCTTAGAATTTTAATTCTGAAAAAGAATAGATTAAACCAACTGGAGAAGAGGAGGCTCATGAGAGACCTTACTGCTCTCTACTACTACTACCTGAAAGGAAGTTGTGGGGAGCTGGGGGTCGGCCTCTTCTCACAGGTAACTAGTGATAGCACTGGATGAAATGGCTTCAAGTTGCACCATGGGAGGTTTAGGTTGGAAATGAGGAGACATTTCTTCTCAGAAAGTGCAGTCAGGCATTGGGACGGGTTGCCCAGGGAGGTGGTGGAGTCACCGTCCCTGGGGGTGTTCAAGGAGAGGTTGGACCTGGTGCTTAGGGACATGGTTTAGTGGGTAAACACACTTATCTATTTTGCATGATGGGCTGCTAGTTGTAAATAGGAAGCTGATGGTGGAAGGTTTGCCACAAAGAAGTATTTTTTTCTTTATTTCTTCCTCTTGTTTTTCTTCATCCATTTTTTTTAAATGGAAAAAAAAATATATTTTTCAAATGCCAGATGGCATTTGAACTGAATCTGCACCTCTCTATCTACATATCTTTTCCAACTCCTTTTTATTTCTCTTATTCTCTATGTATTTGTTTGCCTACCTATTTATGTATCTCATTTTATTCTGATTAAAGCTTCTTTGCTTTCTGCTTTTTGCTTTTTGCTTTTCTTTCTACTGGGAGCTGCCCTTGGGGAAACAAACCAAAAGAGAAGAGTCCAGTCCTGAAAGCCTTTGCCATTAGAGTTCTTTTAAGAGGACAACTGATCAGACTAGAGCATGGCAGAGGGCAATGGCAGAGCTCTGCCTTTTTCACAACCATTTTGAACAAGTCAGGATGCAGAAGATAGGAGGACCCAAGCTGAGCAAAGACATTTATCAGGAAATCTGGCTGACTGTTGTAGTTGTTATTTTTTCCACCTTCCCCTTCTCTCTGTAACCACCCTTGTACCATGAAATTACAATCATTTTTGTAATGCAAAATCTCGCAAAGCTATGTTTTTTCATTTTCTTCCCTTCCGCTTTGAATGAAGCACTCTGACTCTAGTACCTAACTAATTGCTTTTGATGTTGCTGAAGTTCAAGTTACTGTATCTGGTATTCTTCATCACAGCAGCCTACGTTTCCACGTAATGAATACTGATGAGACTGATGCTAGAAAGTGCCTTTGGTCAAACGGCTTGCCTTGTTCTGAATTCTCAGTAGATCCAAGCAATTATAAATCTGTCAGTCCAATCTTCTTTAACTTCAACATGAGTTACAATGTTTTCTAATACAATGGAGAGTTTACCAATACATTTTCCTGGAGGTTATTCTGGGGGGTGGGATTGGTGATGTTACAAGCAGCTGCCAGGTCCCTTGTGAACACATACACGTAGCTTGAGATACAGAGACCAGCTGAAGTGTGCATCAGTGGATTAATATTCTTATTTACCTTTAACAGTCTTTATGATATGGAAAACAAAATAAAGTTCTGCCTCCTAGGTGGAAAAACAAACAAACAGACAAAACCCAACAAAACCAGAGATTCAAGAGGGCATGGGATGCCAGTAACATTTTAGTCTGTAACATTTGACCCCACATGCCAGCAGTGGCAGAAAACCACCTGAAGACAGCAGCTGGGCTGATAGATGTGTGTTGCAGGTGCAGTTATAAGAAACATCAGAGGATGAGGTGTTGCTCTTGTCAACGGTTGTGTGTCTCCAGAACAACGCCATGAGGTCAGACTTTGGTCTTACCCGTTTTCCCCACAGGGCTCTTATTTTTATACTCAGGGCTGAAATTGTGCATCTGGCCATTTCTTCATGAATATAACATGTGGATATAATCTGGAAAAGTGCATTTGCAAATTTTTCAAATATAGAAGAGTTAATGAAGGAAAATTATCCCTGCAGAGATATGAGATGCTTACTGAAGAGTTATTTTCCAAATAAAACCTCTCAAAATGTGAATGAAAATTGAAAGCAATGAAGAAGCTTTTATTTTACAGAAATTACTGAAACTTTATATGTTACTCATTCTCCAGTCTTTTTACCATAGAGACCAGGTACAGTCCATTGGGTTTTCCAACAATGTCACAATGACATGAAAAATTACTGTGAGGATAAAGGTATTTCTCACAGAAAAAGCCCTCTGTGGATATGCAAACAACTGTTCCTGAAGAGCTGCTAGTTCCACACATGCAGAAGCACACAGCTATGCAATACAAGATCTGGGGAATTAGCAGGTGGTAGGGCTGGGAACACCAAATCGGTGTCTGCACTGTGCGTATCCTCGGATGTTGAGGTACCTGCTGGTGACACTGCCAGCCCCAGCCACCTTTTGTGAAGCCATGCTCCCCAGGGTGTTGGGTGTTGGGAGTTTGGCACACATGCAAACCGCAGCTGTCCTTCTGTCTCCTCGGTGTCTCAGTGTGAGCATGGGCTGCAGTCTCGTGGGCTGTGTTACAGGGGTGACCTGAGGTGCTCCTGCCAGGCTGCTCCGGTGGTCCATGACTGGTGCCTGCCCAGCAGCCCAGGGTGTGTGGAGAGTCAGTGTTATGGCACAAGAAAGCCCTTTGGGGGCATTCCAGAAATCAGAGAATCACAGAATGGTTGAGGTTGGCAGGGGCGTCTGGAGCTTCTCTGGTCCAACCCCTGTCCTAGCTGGGACATCTAGAGCAGGTTGCCCAAGGAGCATGTCTAGATGGCCTTTGAAGATCTCCAAGGAGGGAGACTCTTGGGCAACCTGTGCCAGTGCTCCCTCACCCATCCAATAAAGAAGTCCTTCCTGATGTTCAGACAGAACCTTGTGTTCCAGTTTGTGCCCATTGCTTCCTGACCTGGCACTGGGCACCGCTGAGAACATCTGATTCCATCGTCTTCTTTCCTTCACTTCAGGTATTTATAAACACCAATCCCCCTGAGCCTCCTCTTCTCCAGACTGAGCAGTCCCAGCTCTCCCAGCCTCTGCTCACAGGAGAGGTGCTTCAGTCCCTCCATCATCTTCATGGCCCTTTGAAGAGCTTTTGATTCTTTAGAGCTTTTAAACACAAAAAATTTCTAATGTATGGGAAGAAGTAGGACACTTACATGCCCTTGTGCATAAAATAATTTGCCAGAGGTGAAAGACTGAAAGCAGCAGAAAAGCTGGCGCCCAAGGAGGTGTTGTGAGGTGTGTGACCATGGGCCAGTGAAGCAACCTGCCCAGGTACTGACCTTGGTGCCCCACCACTCATTGCCTGTCCCCATGTCCCCCTGTGGCACCCACACTGAGCATGGGAGGAAAAGGGACCTTGTGCCTCCTGGGCGATGGTAATCCTACTTAACTTTTTGCTGCAGTATCACCCATTTGTGCCCAATTCACTGCCCTCTCTCATCAGAAGATGCTTTTCTGTCACTGCTGCCCATATCTTTCCCACCCCTGAGTGGTTCTTTTCCACTTTATTTCTACCTCAAACATTAGTTTGCATTTTTTTCAGACTGCATCTCATTCTGCTTCCTGCCATGCTACTGTTCTCACTAGGTGCCCTGGTATTATTCCTCTGTCCTGGCAGGTGTTTGAAGCTTGTCCTGGTTTAATATTATCTGCAAGTCTCAGTGTTTGCTTCCATCCTCTGAATCCTGATAAAGCTGTTTGGGAAAAGAGGACCAGTAAGGATTTAATCCATTTCATCAGCCTGGCATAGAAAAGACTTTTCTGGGAAACAAACAAACCAAAAAAAAGTCTGAAGTCCTCCAATACAGTAACGATGCTTTGCACTTATTTCTCACTCATCAGTCACTGCTGAGCCTGGACTCAGGACAGAAAACAAAAACAAAAACAACAACAAAATAAACATCTTCTGGCTACTGTTAAACCCTGAATTTGGGGCATGTAATCCTCTGCTGTAGCCACAGCGTGGGGCCGTTGTCTCTGGGAGCTTGCGAGGGGCTACAGACATGAAAAGGCCATTCAGCTTGGGAAGCAGCTGGGCTGCAGTTCGCACTGTTTCCTTAGACAACTGTGACAGATGCAGCAAAAACAGTCCCATCAAGGAGAATGGGAGGTGTATGGGACCTTCCCATGCAGATACCTTTCCCAGGGATCTCACTGAAAAGAAGACTAAAGGAAAAGAGCTCAAGTACGGCAGAACACAATGATGCTCCACGGGGATTCAGCCTCACCAGAGCCCCACAGGGCCAGATAGCAAAAGAAGAGAGCAAACAAACTGCATGTAAGGAGGGTAAGAGTCATTCCCAAGTTAAAGGGTATTTGGAGGAAAACCAGTCAAGAGTTTAAGCTTAGAGAGAAAAGCCTTTCGGGTGAGCTGGTAGACACAGAAGGGCTGAAATGAGAAAATTTATTCAATGGAATAAACCCTCTACACAGCTGCAGAGTAGCTAAGTGAAGTGCATGACACTATATCAAGAAGGGGATCAGAAAAATCTGTTAAAGGTGAGGAAAGGTAAATGTCATGGGTTAACCTGGCTGTGGGATCAGGGTGGCCAGCAGCATAAGAAAGTCTAATCTTAGAAACAGAGGCTACCATGGGCTTCAACAGGTACTTTTTGATTAAATATACCTAAAGAGAACATCTATGTCAAAGTACAGTAAAATATTTTTTTTTCTGTGTGATTGAGAAACTCCTTTATCCATGTTTTATTGTTATTTTTATTTCTATAGATTTCCAGGTATGCTTTGCAACTCTCTGAAGCCATGCACTCTTGGAGTCCTGTAGTACTGAGAGCTAATAGCACAATCCCAATCAGAGAGCTTAGTAGAAACCAAACCAAACCAAACCAAACCAAAAAAACCAAACCAAACCAAACCAAAACAAAAAAAACAAAACCCCATAACAACAACAACAACAACAACAACAAAAGGCCCAGGGCAAAAACTGCCTGTGAAATGTGAGCCCTCTCCACAAAAAGGCAGTGGAAAAGTTGGAAATGTGTGTGACTGCAGGCAGGAGAAAGAGCAGAGCAACTCTTTAATTACAAAATATTGAACAAATCATCCCCAGTAAAGATGTTGTTCGCTCAGCTCCAGAGATGGGAAAACACACCAGAGGAGGCACTGAGTTAGAAGCCACTGAGGTTTTGCACTGTCACTGACAGAATCACAGCTTGGGTGGGGGACTTCTAGGGACCACCTGGCCAACACCCCTGCTCAAAGCAGTGTCAGCTGCAGTAGGCTACCCAGGCCCATATTTAAACATGTGGATAAGAGCCATCTGGGGCCATCTCTTCTCCAGGTGAACAGTCCTGGCTCTCTCAGCCTCCTGAGGTGAGAGGTGCTCCAATCCTTTAATCAACCTCATGGCCCTTCACTGGATTTTCACCAGCATGTCCCCATCCCTTTTATACTGGGAAGCACAAAACTGGACCCAGCACTCCAGGTGTATCTGAGTGCTCCTCCTAATGCAGCCTCCTTTGCAGCAACATTGTATTGATGGCCCATGGCCAATTTGGGCCAGAACCATCAGATCTTTCTCTGAAGAGCTGTTTTCCAGCTGGTCAGCCCCCAGCATGTACTGGTGCATGGGGTTGTTCTTCCCTGGGGCAAAACTTCACGTTTTCTGTTGCTGAACTTCATGAGATTCCTCTCTGCCCACTCCTCCAAGTGTGTTGGTGTGTTAGTGACAGAAAGAAGGAGACAGAGAAAACACAGAATTTTGATGAAAATAAATAATCTAATCTGTTTTTCAATTTACCATCATGGAAAATCCCTGCAACTAGCTCAAGTGAACTCAAGGTCAGGTTCTCTTTTCTTTTTACCTTTCTTTTTTTTTTTTTTTTTTTTTCTTGAAGGCCGAGTGCTTAGCAATCCTCAAAATGGCATGTTGCTTTTTGCCTGTGGCTTCTCCTGATGCTGTTCTGCTGTATCCAACTTGTTTTTACTCAAATCTGTTCTGAGAAGAACAGGTGCAACTCAGCTGAAAACATGATGACTCTATATAGTCCCATATGTCACTGCAGAGTGGAAAAAAAAAAAGCTAATAGCATCTAATAAACTATGAAGCAAAATCAAATGTGTGTTTTCAGTCACCTTTTCTACTTTGTGCAAACTGAAAAAATAATTTTTGTTCTTGTGGAGTTTGATAATAGCTCATTGAACAAAGCCAATGGATGTTCAACAGTGTATTTAATATGAAACGTCTGTACATCCATAAACATAAACTAGTAAAAAGAAACATATCACTGGTAATAAATAACTCTCTCAGACTGCGGTCTCATCTCTGGTTTTGATTAAATTCCTGCATTTGCAGCAAAGGAAGCAACAAGTTTACAACTTTGTAGGTAAGAGAATATAGTTGAATGGCTGCTCTGTCTTGATTTAAAGTTCATTTATTTTTATCTACAAGTCAACAGAAAAATACATTCTGTTACAGATTTGGGGTTTTAAACAGCTTTCAGAAAGGAAATAATCTTTCCCAATGACTTTCCAATAGTAAACTCTTTTCCCCATCAATTACAGTGAAAAGCGACTTACAAGGAATTTTTGGCCAGATGAATAAAATATTCAAGAGACTAAATATATTCATAAGAACAGTTTGGCTCAGAGATTCTTTGGGCTTAATTCCTCTACTAGTCAGCAAATTCTTTGACCTTTGTAAGGAGCTAATCAACACCATAATTGATTACCACTTACCATGCTGTAGGTTCACTTTGAAAAATTGAAAACAGCAACTCCAACATCATCTGTATGTTGTTTGGCACGGAGCAGCTGTGTTTTTAATGATTATATTCACACTGGAGTTTCCAATTTCCTCTTTCAAAGACTGCATAGTTAATGACAGAATGTGCCTCGGTGATGACCCAGACCTAGATGTGCTCTTGCACCAGTAACAGATACAGCAGGGACATTTCCACACCCTTCCTCTGGTCTCGCCACTGACTTGGACACTGCCATTATAGGTGAATATGCATGGGCTTGAGGCAGGACTGGGCTGTGCTCATGTATTGCAACAAGGACTGCAAGAAGTAACACAGCACACTATAGAGCTGCAATCCTCGTAGATCACTTTGGGCATTTCAAGTCTTTCTTTTTTTTTTTGATCATTTGGTTTGATTTAATTCACAGATGACCACAGGACCCTGTACACAATACTACTAGTTATCCATTACACACCTCCTTAGTGTCAAAGCACAGGTCTGGCCGGCAACTACGCACATCCCTGTGTCCACCCCAGCATGCGTTCATGAAATTACAAGGCAAAATCTGCCCCAGTAAGCCTTCGCCAGCACAAGTAATATCTGTCCCTGCTGGCTCTGCATAAACGGGTACGAACATCTTGTGCCTAAAGAAAGGACAGTCACAGGTGCTATTCAGCTAGCAGCGATGGTCACAGTAAGCGGATCTAAAAGAAACCATCAGTTTGTACTGGTATCAGTCACGAACAGGCTGCATGATCAGCAAAGGATGGAAAGGAGTTGTGCGATATTTGTGATTCAGCAGCAAAAGCTGCCCCCCAGAGGAACAAGTCATTAGGCAAATTATATGCAGTGTGGTCCAAAAATATCTTTACACATTCAGCAGTGAGCACAGTTATTGTAGTCGCTTTACTAAATTAACCAAAGATTTCAGCAATTCAAAAACTGAAATACAGACACTTTATACAGAAAGATTTAAGTACAAATAAACCAAAGTAACATTCTTCAGGGAAAGGATTTTACTTGTGTTTCATAAACACCAATAAATACTGAAAAAGACAAGGAAATTACAAAAGAAACAATAGCAACAACTTTAAATTGTCCCAAGGACTATATTTATAATTTAAGCTAATTTTTGATACTTTTGCAATGGGGATTTAATCCAGAAGTTCTTATCTAATTAAAAATGAAAAAAAAAATAAAAAAATAAAAACAAACCAACAGAGTATTACTGATATAAAACCAGGAAAGGGGTCACAACTAGAGCAGAAAAATGACACATCTGGTTAGAACCATATTACAATTTGGCAGGAATACTAATGAACACCATGTATATGTGAGTAAAAGACAGCATCACAGTTACAGGCATGAAACAATGATTAAGAGTCGTTATCCAAAATGAAAAGCAACATTAGTAAAAGGCAAAATGAAGACTAGAAAAGGAAAGAAAGAAAAATAAGGAAACTTTAAAAGCCACCTCTTCATCATAGTCTTCTAAGGCAAATGTTGCATGCACTACCTCCCCGAGAAACAAGACAAAGCTTTTCCGTTCCCCTCATATTCCCCTTCATTTAGTTTCATGAAGAAAGGTTTGAAAGAGCAGACCGCTGGGAAGAAATACTACAGACTTCTAAATTAGTGAAAGAACTTCCAGCTTCACTGTTATATTCTGGGTAAGAGGAACTGGAAGAAATTATATTTTTCAGCCTCTGAAGTGCAATGATCAATAGCAAAAGGAGAAAAGCTAAGAGACTAAGGAATATAGAAACATAGACATAGACGTTAGATAAACGGCCAGGTGATGAATCCACGGAAGTTGAAAGGGATGTGGGATATAACTCCAGGAAAGTCCCATTTTCCATGTTTCCTACAAATCCAGATGAGGGGTCAGGTTCCGACATCTTGGGGTTTGCGTTTTAAAAATCACCACAGATCTTGGATTCGAAGGCAGTTTTAGCAGCATAACAGAGGGCTTATTTTAGATGAGCATTTTGCCATCACAACAAAGAGATGGAGTCAGCCAGTGATCAGATTTATCCTTTACTGATCAAACCCAAGAAAATGGAAGATTGTATCCTTCAGAACTGTGAGGAAAAAGAAAAAAGAAAAAAAAAAGTAAGATTAATTTACTAACAGATAACATGATTTTATGTGTACCTGAGACAACCCAATTCTTAAGAGTTATTCGTCCTTAGCACTGAGGTGCAATTCTTAAGGCATTAGCTAACTCCTATCTTTACATCTCTAAATGCTAAAATGCAGCAATAAGAGAATCCCACCCATCAACAAATTAAAATTGATCCATTCCAGGAATTGATCCCACCAGGAATTCTTTAACTGAGGAACAGCCCAATCAAAATAGCTTTGTATTTTATGTGGGAAAGATGTATTAGAACCCAAATTTGTTTTGTGGATAAAAGCTAATAAAGGAATGAAAAATCCCTCTCAAGTCACCAGCTTTTCAACCTAGAGGAAGGCTATTCAATGCCATGATGGATTCAACGACAGAATCCACTACCATTGCCCACTTATTCCATACTGTCTTGCCTGAGGTGACTAGAGTGAGAAAATCTGCCAGACCTGGCCTCTTACTATAGATTTATGAAGTGGATCAAATGGTTTCAAAGATCAAAATGCATCTTGCTCTCATGCTGCCAGGGTGATCTCAATGGCAGACACGTTTCAGTGAAGTGTTGCAGCTTTTGACACCCACGAGCAAATTCCTGAGAAAAGAAGCAGCCCTGGCAGCCCAGCAAACACGAGGGGTCTGTCTATGGGCAGCAAAGCTTTGCCTTCAGCCTCTTTGCGTTGAAACCTGGAAGCTCTGGTGCTGGCAAAGGTCAGACTAGAACAGGAGGAGCAGATCAGGGTATGCTGAGCTGCTTTTTTTCTTCTTTTTAAACTAACGTTGTCAATCCCCAAGTGCTGTCTGGAAGAGTAAGAGGAACCTTGGTGGTAAAGAATTGCTTGTAAAAAGCCTACATGCTGTAGCTGAATTGTACACAGAAACCCATTGCCTTTATTTCGACACAAAACAGATCATACAAGGTGTAAGTGGGGAACAAATGAAGCTCATTTTCTGTATGTAATTATCCACATGCAACCTTTCTATCCATCCATGGTCAACCTCTCACTGCAGATACTTGGCATGGGAAGGAAAGGTGCCCAGCTTTCCTCCGCACAAGGAAGACAATATCCATACAGACCTAAGTTCCCAACATCTTGACCTTGCTTTAGGGCTGGCTCTACACAGTTACCTCTAACTCCCAGCTAGAGGTTTTGAGGAAAATCCCACTGCTTTTCATGGCAACATAGATAGCAAACTGTCAGCAACAGTAAGAAAGACAGAATCAGGCCCTTAAAGTAAAGTCTGTGGTCTCTTTCTGTGTGTCACACAGCTGCTGAAGTCTTTCCATGGAAGCGTCCCAGCATTGTTGCAGGCAATGTTCTGCCTTCTAATTTTTCCTGTAACCATATTACATATATGTTCCATTACATATTCTGCTAACTTGATAAAGTTCCTCCTTCTTCAAGAGGGTGACATTTTTTAATGCTTGCTTTGAGCACAAAACCCCCAGTCTGAACTAAAAATCCCCAGGAAGGATTAGATACTTTTCTGCTGGTGCTGTTTCTTCTCAGGAAGCCTTGGAGATACCTGCTGAAAATGCTTTGCAGCCACTTAAGTTATTTGCCCAGGTACTCACTGTACTTCCATGCTGTAAATTAAATTTAGGAGGTTATGCTATAGGCCGTAAAAAGCCCTAAGAGCCCTGAGTGAACAAAGACTACGTAAAGGAGTAGGTAGAATCTAATCCTATATTTTAAAATTCTAATTTATTTTCTATACGTCAGAATGACATCTAAACCACTGCATAAAACAGGTCAAGACTATTCTTTGGTGTCACGGACAAGTTGCATGGCATACTGCATGAAGACATCTGAACTCCTTTTTATGCCTGTGGACAGGATGGCCAAGTCACAGCTGCCTTTGGGAATGAATGATGGCCATCCTAACCCTACATATGGCATGGCTTGGAGGGTGGTAGCTGGCCAAAACCATGCCAGGAAGTATGCTACTAATTCAACAGGAGAGATGATGACAGGCCTATGGCCCGGATTCATTTACTAGTATATTCACATCCATAATACTCTGATGGATAAAAGGTTACATTCCAGATGTTGTTTTATTGCAGAGCTTCTGGTAGTCTTAATCAAGCATCCCAACAGCCTACAAGATATGCAGGAGTGCAAAAGTGCATCTGCAAATGCCAGATAAAATATTCTTACCCTTGTGGTATACAACTTATACAGATGTATAAAATATATTTAAGGAAACCGATTTTATAACTCTAATAGTATTTACCCCAACAAGAAGCAGTATTTATTGTACCTTGTGAAATGAATCACAATACACTGAACAGAGAGATCCTTATGAGATTATACTCCTTTTGAACTATCTTTAATTCAGTGATCCAAAATTAACTAATGGTACAATACATGTTCATTTCATGTTCTGGAAGTAGTTAAGTGTCTTAAAGCTAATTTATCCTTTTTAAGAGATAAGCTTTGATATAGAAGATGTTTATCCTTGATTACTCATTGTAATGAAAAGCAGATCCATTAATAATTGAATTTCTCTATAATAACTTAAGGAATTAATTCACATAAATTCTTTAATATGGCAGAAGTTAAAAGCCTTTAAATTCTTCACAAATTTGAAATCTGCTCTGTTCTACTTTTACCCTTAATGGTTTTGGCCCTGGTACAAGGAAGAGCTCCAACATAGGACTTCCTTTGAAGTGAGCAGAAAATTTATGGTCTTAAATAGGACTAATCAGAATCTTACAGTTAAGCAGAGATGTGAGTGCTTTGCTAGATCAGAGCCTTTATAGGTTTTACAATGTCAATTGGGCTATTTTTAACTGAGTATTTTGTGGTGAGATCAGAGGCTCTGTAAACTCTGATTCCAAATGACTATGGTCCAGATCCTCATTGCCCCACTTACACTGCACAGGGATGTGATATGCAACTGGATCTCATCTAAAATAAAGCTTCAGCTAAAGTGACTCTTCAGGTGATGTTTTAGGAAGAAAAAAAAAAAAAGGGTTGTTTTAATTATACATTTCAAATACAAGAAACGTAAAGTCCTGCTCATCCTAAAAGGATTTTTACAAACCATCTGTACCCTGCTGAAGTAAATTAACAGCAACGTCCTATGGAAGTGTGAACATATGAGCTCATAACATCTGCATAGCATTCATAGGAAAGGTACAAATGTGTACAGAAATAAAACAGGTCCAGTCCTGATCCCTGATGAAGTTCCCTGGTGCTATCCCAGCACTGCAAAAAAGGCTGGAGATCAGCCAGGGTGGCTCAGCTGCCAGCTGCTGGGCCGTGAGGGACAGGGGCGCAAGAGTAGTTTGGACTGAGACATGCACAAACCTCTGCCACAAGGCACATCAGACCTCCCAGCCTTGAAGAGCAGCTTTATTCAGTGCACTACAGCTACCAGGTCCCTGCTTCTTCCAAGACAAGAAGATAAGCTGTACAACCATTTTTCTCTCTCCTGGGGCCTAATCCTCCCGAAGGAAGAGTCCCCAGAGAAGCCAGATGTTGGCTTAATCTTCTTCCTTGGTAAATGGTTTCGTGTATTTCTGAAAACTAAATAGAACAACATCACGGCCAAACCTGGTCCCAGAAAAATGATTAGCAAGTTTGTCACTGACTTCAGAGTATAATGAGAAAATTGACTCAATATCTGTGATGTAGCTGGATCCAGATGACCTTCTCAGAGGCAACTATGTCATTCCAGGACAGGGACGTGCAGCTTGAAGAGGCTTCATGAGTCATCAAGCCCAACCTGACTGCTGTCCCAGGCCATACTCTGTCTTTCCAACCCTGGCTGAGTTCTCGCCCTATTACTCCACTGTTACACAGCCTGCTGCTCTGATGGACAAGCTGCTGATACAGATTCACTCATTTTAGCAAAACTACTCCTTGCATCAAGAAGGCACAGACTCCACCTCCACTCTCTGCTAGTTTTAGATATAAAAGAGAAGAAAACCTTATTCTGTTACTTCAATCCCCAAATAGGCGTGCCAGCACACAAGGAAAGGCTTTGCTAGATACATGGTGTCATTTGCAAATGCTCACTTTTCAAACAGAACCATTATGCAAGTATTATCCCACAGTTTCACATTGTTCATCCATTCATGTCCTCTGTATAAATCACTTTCCACAGATGATACCCACTCTTATTCCAAGGGCAGGGCTACCTCATGGATACTGCAGGCAGCCTCAGTTGCAGCTTTTCATCTTTTCTTCTATCCATGGTAAGGGGGAGACAGACAAAATGACCTTCACCAAAAGTAAGGCAAACGGGGGAGGCGAGGATTAAGTAAATTGTCAACACGTAAGAGCTAAATCCCAGCTGATGTGAAGTATCATGTCTGGGTAGCTGCGCCAAAACTATCAACTGTTTGCACCTTTGATGGCACCTGTCATAAAACTTATTTCTTCAGAACACTGCAGAGTGGTCAAGGGGAGAGGCCTCGCTAATTAGCATATGCCCTGAGTGCCAAATTATATGTAACACATGCAATTTAATCTTGAGCATCACTGAGACATCAGTCATCTCCCTCTTCAGTCTAAGGTGAATTTCAAACAGGGCTGCAGTACTCTCCCAAGATGGCATGGAGTAAACAGAGAGCTTTTGCATAGCCCCAGGATCATAAATCCTTTACCTTCCAGTTGCCTGTATTATATTTCTCTGCATATCTTGATGCAACAACTCTTACTTCAGACACACTGAAATATAATTTAATGGTGCATGCTCACAAACACCAAGGCCCTAAAACATGAGGAACATGAGGTCTTTTCCGACCTAAATGATTCTACGATTCTATGATTTTATTTGGAGTTTATCAGCCACAGGTAAATGCTTTGTTTTCTTGGTTCTTCCTGGCTTTCTGTGACTACAGGCTGTGAAATACCTTGGCCATTTCAGAGGCTTCAAAGTGTTTAAGCAGAGAGACAGACATCAAAGAAAATCAGTGTTTTTATGCTTGACAAACTAAGATTTTTGTCCTGATCTTCCATCAGCTCTTCCTCTGCAGGTAGAAGGTATCCTAAAAAGTCATTTTCTTATTGTAAACAACTCCTAACAGCGGAGGGCTTAATCTACCTTTACAACAGTTACAACAGTGAGCTCCCTTTTCCCTTCAGACATCAATATGGGACACATCAGCTTTCCTTCCCTAAAAGCTAGAAACCCTTTTGGCTGATTTCAGCCCAATGTATACACAGAGGCAGAGGATGAAAGCAACGTAAAAATTAGATTTCTACAACTTCTTTAAAACAGATGGTTCTGGGGAGAGCAGGGAGTCGCTCAATGACCCAACAAGGGACTGGTGAAGCTCACCCATGGGCATCTGCCCAAGGAGCCTTGGGACACCAGGCTTCATTCCCCCTGCATGCACTGTCCTCCTGAGGATCCAGTTCCCCAGCTTGCATACACATGTGTCTCGAGGGACACAGAGGTGTGGGTGGAAGAAGCACAGCCCCACCACTGATCACACGTGGGAGGCAGGGGGAAGCACAGAGGGAGTCAGGGATGCGGCTGCTCCTTCCACTGCTCACAAGTCCTCCAAGGAGCCTCATACAGATGCTAGGTAACACAAGGGACAGAAACAAATCTTCCTGTTTGCATTCATTTCTGCTTTCTTTTAGAAACCAAATACCAGCACTGGACATCTTGTGCAAATAGCACAGTAAGGACCCATGGGGACACACTTTGAGTGGTCTCTGTGGAACAATATGCCCACGAAGGATGACCTGGGACCATCCCCTTGATGATGATCTGGTGGCTAGCTAAAGGCACTGAAATTACTGACTGTTAATCTGGCTAGGAAATGGCTAGGAAAGGGAGATCAGTTGCAAGATGGTACTCCGGCTCTGAGCAGCAATTACACGCTCTGTATTATGCAGACAGTTCTTTGTTTTGAATAGGAGAGGGGAGGCAGAGGACTTTCATTAAAGATGACACTGATTATCTCTATTAAAGGACTCATGAGTGTGTTCTCTGCTCTCTTTTGCCCTTTTGGAAAGTTGGAGCAAGGAGTGGACAGATAATGATATCATCCCCTTGTGACCTGAAAAAAACACCATCTCCTTTGTTCAGCGTTAGAGCAGATAGAGCAGGATAGTAATTGTGCAGACTCCCAGAAGAGAGCCCAGACGATGCCACTTAAAACTTCCTGATGTTTAAAGCTGTCCCCATTTCCAGTCCTGTTATCATGTTTTTATCGCTACTTCCAAAAGCTGGCAGCAAGTTTTCACTAGATCTGTTAAAAAGATTACGATTTCTCATGACCTTTGCTAATTTGATCTACGGATGAAGGCCAGCAAGCTTCTGGTTTAACTTTTCCATCTTCCTCCCCAACACCTTTGTTTTATGCATTTATTTCCTTAGTATATAGGACTGAACCACCACATATAGTCCTTCCAACTAACATGCAACACAAAACATTTATTGCCATTAAAATACTTTTACATGCTCATACCAAAGGACCGAATTAACTTTACATACAGGGAACCCTCCAGACATGAAAGTCAGTTTGCTCTAGACTGGGAAAATGTAGCAGTTTAGCATCTTGCAGCTGAATCAGACAATAGTGCTAGACAAAAGAGAAGTTAGCAATATTTTACTCATTTGAAAATGTAGAATGATTAGGTAAGAAAGGCAAACAATGACTGCTCACTTGGAGTTTAGCAAGAATATGATCCTTAATGCTTCTTATTCTTGCATAAATGCCTTTGGCAACTTGAAAGACCACAAGTAAATAGGGTGCTGTTTCTTCATGGCCCCGGACCCCTCCAGGAGCATTGAATTCCTTTGCCACTCTGCGTGGGAAACAGGATTGGTCACCTACTGACTCAATAAAATGTGCACACAAGGAAAAGGAAAAACTATTTCCTGCCACAAGCAAGGTCTTCCCTTTAATTTATGATCTAATTTCATCTTTTATTATGATCTAATATGATTTAAATGTATGATTTTTAAAATCTAAGAAGACAAGAGCCCAGATGGCTTGGTTGCAGGTTAAAATCAAGTTATATTTTGTTTGGGGTTTTGTGTGGGGCTGGGAAAAGGAAACTCTTGGAGACATAAGGATATTTAATTCATTCAAATAGGCTTAAATGCCTTTATCATTTACATTTCCCATGGATCTCCACACTACACAGTTATTTATATCAATGTAAAGCAAATACATCATGACCTGGGACCAAACCCAGAGCTTCTACCCCTTCAGTCACTGCCAGATGAATCTGCTTCTATAAAGTATGAGAAAAACAAGCAATGAGAAGGAATAAAATACTTACAAGCAGGATGGTATAGGGATGTAGGACAAATGTCCAACGCGCAGGATGTGGATGGTTATCACGCCCAAATCTAAAGGGACTGCATGCTGAGAAGAGTGCCTATAAAAAAGCAAATCAAAGCCGAAGAGTTTAGTAATAAATACATTAATTAACCCCCCCCAAAGAAAAAAAAAAAAAACAAAAACAACCAAACAAACAAAAAACAAACAGGGATGAAAAGTGGCAGAAATTTCAGGGTAAAACAAAAAGAATGGAGTCCTGGCATGTTTTTCATTTCTGCTAGCCACATCCTTCTGCTGTCCAGCTACAGCACTGCATGTATAATAAAAAAAATAACATGCTTCTCTCTTGATCTCCTCTTTACAGACATGTCTTGATAACACCCTGCCCCTCTTCTTTTGCAAAGTGCTCCTGCACCAAGACAGCCTGCTGTCACCTGGTGCTGCTTTAAGCACTGGAGCTGCGCATCTACATTCCAGTTCATTTCACGTCATCACCTAAAGGCTTCTGCCAGGAATCAGGTCTTTCTGGATTACACACCATTATTTATTTATACTCTTTATTTCAGACAAACTGCAGTTTAAATTCACTTACCTGAAACCCACCGTCTGAATATTGTATGTGCACAAATACAGCTAGCAGATTTTTGCATGCTAAATTCACTCAATACTGGCCCCTGAACTGTCTTTAATAAAGCAAACTAAATTGATTTTATGTTTGAAGAAACAATCCCAGACAATATAGATTAAAGCAAAAGTATGGCCACTTTCAAGACGATCTTCTCCTCCAGGAAAGAAAAGACGCTCGTACAGTCATTATCCGTCTCAAAGCGCTACCCTTTCAGCACATTTGGTTTGAACTGCATTAGAGAAGCAGATCTCTGGGGATGAATGTTAATGCATTGTTATGTTGCTTTCATCCCTTCCATCACTGAATCACTTATGGTTTAAGCCAGTCCAAGTTCAATAAAGAAAATTATCTAGTGCAGCTGTTAAAAGTCAGCATCGTTGAAATGCAAATGTTTTGATAACATTGCACTTGATAACATTGACTATGTTATGATGTTCCACCCAAGGAGAGGCAGATGGCTTCCTGATCACCTCCCAGCCTGGGAAGAGAGGTGTGTGGCTGCAAGTAAGCCCTCAGGTCGGCTTCCCCAGGGACAGACCCAGCTGGTGCCTGGATGTGAGGGCTGTGCACCCCAGCACCTGCCCAGGAGCATGTCGGCTGAGGCAGGTGCTGCTACTGCCATGGAGAGGGGATGCAACAGCCCCCACAAACCTTTTCTCTTGTAAATCTGCCTCATGTAATAAAGAGCTCAATCCCATGCCCCACAGTTTCATCTGCTCATAGCAGAGACCCTTTCCCTTCCCTTTGTTTCTTTCAGAATGGATGTCTTGGGGAAGGAGGCACAAACCTCTGCAGCAGAGACTTTATCTTCAGACATGACAAATATAAATGGTTTTGCTTCTTTTCCAGCTCTCCTTTGTCTCTGCAGGATCTTCTTTAGCACATCTCTCCCGACATGCACCGAGCACTGCTCTTGCCCGTCCAGCCCTTCATGCAACACAATGCCCCAGTCCCCAGCAAGGCGAAGGGAAGAGAGCCTGCGAACTCTTGAGCTGATTAAACACACCAGAGATGCAGCGTGAAGCACAATGCATCCTCAAGGCTCTTTAAATGTCTGTATTCATATTCAAATGGAAAGCGTGCACAGTGAGACAGAGAGGTCTGAGCTTTTAATTACCTCCGAAGAATACAGAAATATTTGGACCAGAAGACCAAGAACCTAATATATGGGAGCCCCTTTGGCTTATGTAGTCCTTCATCCTTCTTGCACCAGTCTAATGCCCTTCACAGCTACTTTGAGGGTCTCAGTTACAGCAGTAGCCCCCAGGCTCATGCTGACCATGTTCTGACAGCAGGACTTGGCCTGACCACATCTGTCTCTCCCATTGTCAACGAGACACATGGGGAGCGGGGACCTAGCTGTTCCCGTGTTGCTCAGGATGTGAATGGGGCAAGGAGTCTCATCACTGTACATTTGGGAGATACAGCCGTCCGTATTTCTGCTTCCCATGGGAGCGAGAGTCTGAATCTCACCCAGTGGACACACAGTCACTGGGGAAATCAGTCTCCTGCCTGTGTTAGTTTGCTAAAGATATTTATTTCCCACTTCTGTTGAAAATTTCCTGCGGAAAAAAATGAGATAACTGGAAACAAATAAAAAAGAAATTCAAAATCCCATTCTCAGTCTGGTTTACCACAGCAAGTAGTCATATTTCATGTCTCGGTTCCCAGTCCCAGCTTATTCCCTTCCATCCCACTCTGAGCAGCTTTTGTTCCTGTTGGTCATCTTCAGCCAAATTCAACCCCAAGCAGAAACCTCAAAGGCATTTGAGCTCCTAAGGTTTAGTGACAACAGATGATCAGGAAGAGGAAACACTAAGGTTCAAACAGCCATTTGGTTCCCCCTGATGGCTTTAGATCTCTCTAATTGACTTCTGCAGCCAAACACAGCGACCCAGATGTCACTGCCAAAGCAACACACCCCTCCACGGGTACCCGTGGAGGCAGCAGGCTGGCAAGGAGGCCCAATGCAAGGGGAGACCATGCAGAGAGAGAAAATGATGGGATTGGGATTCCTTAATTTCTGCATTTATGGAGTGTCTTCTTGTCCAATCTCTTACGAACACAAATTCAAAATTTTTGTTTGAGATTATAGTGTGGGGTGGGATGACTGCATGTTTTCACGTGGCAAAACGAAAGGAACGCAAACGCATAATTTTCATTTAAAGCCCACTTCCCTTGGTGGAAGGAGTATATGAAAATATTGCAGCTGCTCCTGCCTTTTCTTCCCTTTCTCTGCTGCGTCACCCCGCTCCCTTTGCCCCTTCTTGCAGAGGCTGCAAGTGGCCCTGTGGAGGATCCCACCAGCACTGATGAGCCTCTCTGGACAAGAAGCCACCCAGCATGCGTGTGTGGATGCAATTACCTCAGAGCAAACAGAAATTAATTAAGCTTTGCTAGCTTGTGTCTGATTCTTAACAGCAGCTCCCGATCACCACCTTCTGTATCCAATGCAAGGGAACTGGCGCTGGGCTCCACGCCTCTGGCCAAAGGGCCGGAGGGCAGCTGGCTCTCCCTGAAGCTGTGTGGACTTCTCACGGGGCAGTGTTCCAGCTCCTACGCATCGCTTACTCAGAGTAAAACCTGCCAGATAAACATTCAAGCCCCAGGGCAAGCAGTCATGATTATCAGGGCTTGCTTTCATTCTCCATTGCGCTCACCTGTGAAGCTGACAACTTGCAGGGCTCAGATCCGCTGGTTTGCATTCCTCCAGGGAAAACGGAGGAAAAAAAAAACTCAGAAAGATCAAGCACCATCCCCTTCACCTACCAGGAATACAGTCTAAGGGCTAAATGTGGGTAAATCTGGAAATGAATGGATCTCAGGTCTCTATTAACCCCAGCGGTGCCGCAGCACAGCATCCTGCCTGATGCTGGAGGAGGTGCTGGGAGCCCCCATTCCTGGTGCTCTGCAGGGGCCACATCCACCCCTGTGGTCACATCATCCCAGCAGGTTTCGGGAGCCCTCCCTGAAGGCTTCTCCAGGGGGCTCTGCTGAACACGAAGGGGCTCTCAGCCTGGCTAGTCAATAGGATTATTAGCCCTTAACTAATGACGTTGTGACGCAGGAAGCGGAATTCAGAGTAAAAAGAGAACACTTTTTTTACAGTAATATTCGGGTTACACCCTGGTTTCCATATATTTTGTAAAAATAGAGTACATGGTCCAGCTCAAGACCTAAAATGTCAAGCAGACTTTGTTTAAATCTCCTTAGGAATCGTGGCACAATATAAAGCTAGGACAGGCATTGTACAATGTATTCACCAGAAACCTTTGTTAATGCATCATTTTATTTCAGAAATTTTTCTCCTTCCGAAAACAGATACAATACCGACAATGTACTGAGGCTGAGAACTCAAATGCCAGGTGAATTTCAGGCACAGATGTACTATCACAGTGCCTCTGCTCGCTGTAACTCTGCTTCCCAACTCAGGTACCTGCTTTACCAAGAGGCATAAGGGGAGAACCTTTCCTTTTGATTCTCTGCATCCTCTCGACTGTATAACCAAAAATACTTCCATTCTTATTCTACCAACGCAGGCTGCATTGCCTCCCTCGACAAGGAGACTGGCATTACCATATCTACAGGTGTGTGCTTCACATGTACCTATTTTCACTGCTTGCACAGGGGTGTACAGTAACTTACACAAACACACAACGTTGCTGTGAACCATGCTGTGATGTGTAAGCATAAGGGGGCAGGGTTGCACCTGAAATGTCAAAAAGAGCAAGTGAAGATAACTAGCACTAATCACGGACCACGGAAGGGCAGCTTCTGCTGGTGGTAGATAGAGTCATCTGTGCAACACTGCCTCTCAGGTGTCCTGGCCTTAGAAGACACCGTTGTGCTCACATCCAGCCCCAGACTAATCCCAGTGACTGGGATGTGTGGCAGTGCAGGTGAGGGCTTGTCTCAGCATCTCACCAGGCAGCTGCTGAAGGCATAACAGCAAAAGCAAACGTGTTGGGACATACCAAGGAAATTAATGAAATGATGGACGAGGCACCCATAGGAAGCTACAGACAAGCGCAAGGCAAAGCTCGGGGAAATACAAAGATGATAGCCTGAGGGAGATGGATGCTGAGAGCACAGGCTGACCAGATCCCAGGGGTTTTGTCCTGAAAAAACATGAGAGGTGGGAGAGGTGGGATGCCATGTACAGGGGGGCTAGCCAGGATGCTTGAAAGTGAAGCCTGCAGCTGGCGTGTCTGATGTGGTGGAGACGGGGCAAAAACAGGACTGGCCACGAGGGGAGATGCAGCCGAAGCAGCAGGCACGGAGGTGGCTTTTTGCAGCAGCGCTGTGGATTGACCGAGTCATAACAGGATTTCCTCCGTGCCAACCAGGAAAAGGAGGCAACTGTAGTCATGAAGACACAAAGGGTGGAGTGCTGGCAAGAGGGTGTTACGGGGAGAGATGAAAATGTCATGACTTTTTAATTTTTAAATTCCAAGTCTCGAAACCTATCAGAAACATTGTATTTTTCAGTAACTTCTCGATGTGCTCTGTGCTTGAGCTAATTCCTCTTCTGCTTCTATGTAGACGGGGCGCCAGGAGGAAAACTGTGCTGCTTCCTGCCTTTGATGGGGAATTCGCAGAATACAATTTATAACTTGCACTGCACCACTAAGACCCAATTACGAACCAAGACATTTGGCAGACACAAGCTACCCCGGTCATCCTTTTACGTCTGAAAAGGTTAGCAAAATGCAAAAGGCAATAACTTCCTAAACCAAATATATCCACACACATGCACTCACCAACTTGGTGATGGTACTGGAGCAGACTTGGGTGCTGAAATAGCCCCGGACCCCTTCACCACCAGCTCGAGGTCCTACAGCATCTCTGCGGCTGCCAGCAATGCACAGCGAGCAGCAGGCTGCAGGCAGGCAAGCCTGAACGCCAGAGCTGGCAGAGGAAAGCCTGGGAAACATGAAGGAGGCGGGCGTGACATGCTGCTTCTTCCCTCACCTTGGGTGATGTGCATGGGCCAAGTCTGAGGGGAAGGTGGGAAAGGAAGGCAGCCGGTACCCAGCTACAAGCAGCAGTGCCCATCCCTGACGGCGACAAGCCTTTGTAGGCATTACAGCAGACAGAAGGACACCGGGGCTTTCAGGTCGTCCTTTGTTTCAGTCTGTTCAGGCTCAGAAAACTCAGAGCGGGGTCAAAATGACTGCAAAAGGCAAGATTGTAAGGGAACAGACATCCACCCTCCAGCCAGATCCCTTCTTAGAATAAAGCTGCCAGCACTATGTACCTCCTATATCTCCAGTTGTTACACATTTCTTCTATTCAGCTTTGTACCATTCTGCTACAATTACCTCTAAATTAAATTTAATGGTACTTACTATGCATTCCTAATTTTCTTTGCTTATATACATGTCAAGAATTTTGGCAAATGCTCAGGCTTTTACCACTGTTTTCATAATCTCCCACGGGCTCCTGTTTAGCATACGTGAGGTAGGAAGAGTTTGCTTCGCTTGCTTTCTGTCCCAAACATCCTTACCCCTACTGAGATGGTACTGCAACAGCCTGGAGCTCTTAGCTAGGCACAAAGTGGTTGGAAAAGACACATTTCTGTGCATCTATCCTGCTTTGTTTTAACACGTTGTGCTGTCTAAGCTCCACTCCTCTCCCGGCACGCAGGACAGGCGTTTTAGATTTATTTGCAGAGGGAGCAATTCCTTTGCCATCATCTTCCCGCAAACAATGTGAAAGAGCACACGCGTGGCAATCTTTGCTTTTGCCCAGAGAGCCGAAAACGTGCTTGCACAGCGATGACCCCACGCTCTGCACCATCAAAGCCTGCAGCATCTTGCCGAAAGAGAAACCGAACTGTGCCTCCCTTCCCTCAGCATCCCTCCTGCCAGAAGCAGCGCAGCCACGGCCCCACGCTCCTCCAGGGAGCCTCCTGCCCTCTCTGCCCCTGGCAAAAGCAATTTCTCCCAAACCAGAAAGTCTTCCATGCGAGCACTCTGACAGCCCATGGGGTCAATGAGGGCAAAACCAGGTTCTTGCCAAAACATCTTGGGGAATGACCAAAGGCAGGCCCAACGCGTTACCTAGGACAAACGGGTGTGCGAACCCAATGCCCTGATTGCGGCACACGAGGGGCCAAGCACCCCGGTGCCCCCGCGACCACCGACACCGGGTACAGGGAACTTTGTGGTGGCCCGGCTCCTGTCGGACCCAATAAATCACAGCAGGCTTTAGGAAGGATGGGAGATAAAAAATTATAATAATAATAATATAATAATAAAAAGTACCGACCTCCCTTAAAATAATAATTAAAGGGGGAAAAAAAAAAAAAAAAAAAAAGAAACCCCACAACACGATCTCAGAGAGAGGGCCAGCCCCAACGCCGCGGCTCCGAGCGCCCCCAGCCCGCGCCCCCCGCTCACCGCTCCCGGCTCCGGCTCCGCTCCCCCGTGCCCGGCTCCCGGCTCCCGCCGCCGTCCCGCACGGCCGCAGCGGCAGCGCCGCCCCCGGCCCGCCCCTCGCCCGTCCCCTGCCCGCGGGCGGCCGCCGGACCCCAGCCCCCGGGCGGGGAGAGGGCTGGTGGGGGGGGCTGGGAGCGGTGCTCGGGACTGTGGAGGGGGAGAAAGCCCTGCGAGGTGCTGGGGTGGGTGTCATAGAATCACAGAGTCATTAGGGTTGGAATAGACCTCCGAGATCATCTGGTCCAACCATCCCCCTACCACCAATGTCACCCACTAAACCGTGTCCCTAAGCACCACGTCCAACCTCTCCTTGAACACCCCCAGGGACAGTGACTCCACCACCTCCCTGGGCAACCCGTCCCAATGCCTGAGTGCTCTTTCTGAGAAGAAATGTCTCCTCATTTCCGACCTGAACCCCCACTTCTCCTAACTGCTACTTGCATTGTGCAAGCCCCCGCCACCTCTAGCCAGACCCGTAACAAAGCCTGCTGATGTACTGCATGCGTCGCCCCACACCTCGCAGGGCTGGCCCTTTCCCAAAGCAGCCACCCCACCAGGATGCCACAGGGACAGGTCACAGCACCACAGCCGGGAGCTGGGCCCCGCAAAGGGCTGGGTTAGGGCAGCGGTCTTTTTTGCCCCAGGAGATGAAAAGTTGCAGGTGTCTCTCCAAAAACTCTTCCGAGTTCTCAGGCCAGCTGCTGAGGCCCTCAGGGATACTTAGGCATCGTTTACACAAGGGTAAATGAATAGTTGTGCCAAGACCAACTGCTATAATGCCTATAAAGTAATGTAAATGAGAACAAAATCCGCCTTTCCTAGTTTGTTTGGAGAATGACTTACCTGCAGATATCACATACTTTGGAATCAAATATTGAGAAAATGCTACCTGGCTGGGACCCGTTCCTTGCAGGGGACGCCGTGGGAGAGGAGGCTCAGCTGGCTTCTGGTGCACTTGTCTGAGCCACTCTGATTTTTTTATTTTTTATTTTTTTGGCCGAATGACTTTACTGTGGGTTATAAATCAGTGGCGAGCAGTGTGAAGAGCAGATGGGGAGTTTAATGCACCCTCCGCAGCTCAGCCTTGTGTCTGGCTAATGTCCACGTGCAGCTCTGAAAAGGATGTTGGAAAAGGTTGTTCTTCATTTTAAATTGCTCTTTGGGAGCTGCGCAGTTTGTGATGTGCTGCGGAGGCACTTCTGCGAGATGTGCTTTCTTTCACACAGTCTACGTGGTTCCAGGAGAAGAGCAACTTGGGATGCCTGGAAACAAAGCCGGTGTGGGGGGAACAATGCACATGAATAAGTAAGTAAAATACAAATCTGAAAGGGAAAATTATTCCCAAAGAACGAAACAAATTTCTCTCTGAGTTCAGTGGCATACAAAAAAAAAAAAAGATGGGTTTGGCTTTCAGAAGGCAAAAATCCCCTTTCAATATTTCAGCTATGAAAAGGGAAGTCAGGGGTTTTGTTTGTTGGGCTGGTTGGTTTGATTTTAGGTTTGGCGTATGAACACAGACAGGAAAGAGTATCAGAGGGCCCTGATATCCCTAATCCGAAAGCAGAGCACTGGCTCAGCTCAGCTGGCAACCTCTGCAGAAAGGGGTGCATGTAGCAGTGGCTTACTGACTGCATGAGCTATTGGAGCGATAACACACGAAACCTGTTGAAACTGTAAGGAAAGAAGTATTGTAGACACCTACCACACTACTAACAATGATTAGGTTATAGAGGTGAAGAATCCTGCTGAAACCATTTTAACAAAATACTGAGAGTTTGCCATATCCTTTCTTATTTGTATACTCTGACTAGAGGGCTCTTTGGTGCGAGTCCTGTGTCTGGGATGTCACCAGCTATAAACAGACACAGATGGTGGATTAAACTTCTCAGTATCTATTTGTCATACAGACAGGGGCCCAGGCACAAAAGTCTGAGGAGATGGGAGAAGCAAAAGCAGTAAAGCAAAATGTTTGCAACCCAAAATGAGAAAAAAAGCAAGAGAAATGCTTCTTTTCATTACCGCTCAATTATTCCAGCAGTGTAATTGCAAGCTGGGACAAACAGCAAGAATTTTCCCCTGAGGTCAAGCAGGAAGAAGAAGGGAAGACAAGACAAACGCAACAGAACCAAAGTGGCTGCTAAGCCAGGCATGCAGTCACTAGCAGCAGCCAAAAAATCAGTGCTTTCTAAAGAAAACAAACTGTGATCCCTTGGACTTGTCTCACTCCGGTGATTACAGTTCAAACCCTAATCCACTGAGGAATGAGGAGATTCCTGAGTGCTTCCTGCTGATGAATGTGCTTACCCCAGTGCATCCAGCATGGCCACTGGTAATCCTCGATGCTGGGAGAAAATCAGAATCCAGATGCAGGTGTGCTCAGTATTTATCACGGTGTGGTTTAGGACACATCATCCTAGCCTGTGAAGCCACAAAAAGATGCCAGCACTTAGGCAATGAGCAAGAATTCCTTTTTGCTCTGTTTTTCTCACTCTTTTCCCAAACAAAGTGCCTCTCATGGGGAGGCGAACAGTGCAACGAGGAGCGGGCACACATTTGTTCAGCAGAGGAGAATGGGACAGGAAGGCTTTTGTGCTTCTCAGGGGTCACGGATACTTCTTGCTGTCTTTTAGCATGGGTTACATCACCGGTGTCCCGCCGCTCTTTGTGGGTTGTTCATTTGCTGCGAGCTGCTCAGTGGCGTTGCTCACAGCAGCACCAGGGGACTTGTCAGCAAGATCTTGCCTCTCGCAGGCTGCTTTGGCGGCTGCGTCAGGACCTCATGCAGGGGCCATGATAGTGGGAAGCGCGGCTGCTCCAATGTAATTAACTTGCTCTTCCTCCTCGCTTTCTGTGCAAACAGCACAGTGTGAGCTGGCCCTTGCTTCGGACAGTCTTTTATGAAAAATGTATCTGAAAATGTATTGCAAGGCTAAATGCTCAGATGTAGCATTAGACAGGAACAGGAGGACAGAAAAGATCGTTACGGAGAACGTTTGAAAAAAAAGGATGAAGGAGCAGCAAAGCAGAAAAATGCATGGCTGTTCTTCAGGTGACAAGAGCACAAAAAAAAAAAAAAAGTCCTTACAAAGCCACTATAAATATTTTTGAATGCAGCGACAGTCAGCAACGTAGTGACTCTGCCTTAAAGCCCAGAGCAGCAGGCTTAAGGTCTGGAGAGTATTCTGGGTGGGTATGGTGGTCTCTGCAGTTCTGGAAAGGACATGCTAAGGAGACATGGCCTGATCAATGCTTAGTCCAGTTGGGCTTCCAGGGCTCTGTTTCATCCTCACCACCCCTAGGTTTCCCATGAGACAATGTGTCTGTAGTGGATTTTTAACACAAAACACAGAAAAATATGTGAAATTTACTATTACTATTACTATTACTATTACTATTACTATTACTATTACTGTTATTGCTTTGATGGTTCTTGATATGTTTCCCTGCACCTGCTTAGAGCCTGCTTAGAGCAAGTGGTGGAGGTAAGCAAGCAGCTTCATAATTTCCCTGCTCCGCTGGGAAGTTTGCCATCAGAGTTGCCCTATCTCCTTCCAGTGTGTTTAGGGGATGCTGTCTGCTTGCTTCACCATGACTTTTCTGCTTTATTACGGCTTGCAGGTGTACCACAGCTTGGGGAGCTTTGACAGAAGCTGATACAGTCCCAATCTTCTCTGGCTTCTACAGTATGAAATTCTGAACTTTTTTAGTTGTTATGAAATCAATCAGCAAAAAAAAGGTTTTATCTAAATTTCTCCCTTCATCTTCCTGGTTAGAATCTCTAGCTGGTTCTTTTCATCTCCACCTAGGCACTGTAATGTATATATTGAGGTGCTTGGTTGGATGCAGCTCACCCAAATTGTGCATCAAACAAAGACGTATTTTAAAGCTCTGAGGATTAGGCTTTCTGAAGTGCTTAAATTCACTTTGTTGTCAGCAGAAAGTGGTAGGTGACTGAGAAGACCTCCAGAGGGAGTTCTTACTCATCTAAGACTATGCATGAATTAGGTGTACACAACCTTTTGTGATGGCCTTGAATTCATTTAATTTTCTTCATTTGAATATCTAGGGAACTTAGGGACATGCACAGAAAGGGCTGCTTTGTTACGCTCTTAAGGTACAGGCACGCAGAAGCTGCATGAACTATATTGGATCCTTATCTGTCCAGCTTGCATCAGGACTTTAAACATTTACATATAGAGAACGCATGTCTAGTAGGAACGAGGATAAAAATAAGCCCCTTTGCTATTTGGACAAGTAATTCTTTCCTCAGAAACACTGACTCTCCCCTCATTCTTTACCAGTAAGTTGGAGGCTCCTTCCCGAACCTGACCATGTAGTCCTAGCCCCTGGATTTGCCCTCAGATGGTAGCACTGCATTCGGCATATTTCTTGTCTTGTACTTTTTGCTCAACACAGTGGCTGAAGGCTAATAAGCTTGCAGGGTAACATTTTTGGATACTGAAAAGGCTTCTGCACTACAATTTGCATAAACATTACTGTTTAATAATGACCAACGTTGCAAGTAGGAAAACTCTTTAAAGACCTATTGAGCCAATGTTTAACTTCTGATTCCTCCAGCACATAGCAGCTACTTGTTAAAAAAATAAAGCCAATATCCTAAACGATTTTTAAAGTTCAAGTTGACTTAATTATTAGATGTTTTTAAAATACTGTTAGACCACTATTAGAATACTCCCAATACCTCTAGTCTTTTTAATTACCTGCAGTCACTATTAGAAGTAGTCATTGCAAAGTTCATCTGCTCTCTCCATGCTTCCTATTGATCCACGTAGGAACTTTGCCATCAAGCAACCACAGGAGAGGTTATCTTTAATGAGAGCCCTGTGGAATAATGGGCAATTCATTTCCCTAAATGCCTTTTGTATAATATGAATAAATTCACATGCTAATAAAAGGACAAGCACCTCACGCACTGCTTAACCATGGTATGAAGCACTGGCATGGATCAGCTTTGCCTGTTAATAGTTAACATTTATCTTGGAATCTTTTTAATGTTTCTCAGTTAGCTCTTTGTTTGGGATGTATCTGCAGTGAGTTAAGTACACAGATAATGTCCAAGGTCAGCCAGTGCTGTCTTTTTGTGTCCAGGGATTGCTGCTTCTGGGAACCAGGGCACATGAACAGCCAACAGCAGCTCCTGTAATACAGAGCCAGATGGGAAAGTTGCAGTTGATGTTAAAGGCAATGAACTTTGTACATACCTTATGATGAATGAATAGTTCTGCATGAGCTGGAACTGCAGAAACTGGTTTTCTTGCAGCTTTGTGTCTTGAAGCTAATGAGTTCTGGTTGTTACAAAGACGCAAGCTCCACTTGTATCCACAAGGCAGGCAGTGTGTGTGTGTTCTCTAATGCTTAATAGCACTTCTCTCTCTGTGAACAATACCATATTTTCTTGCCCTGAATTTCCATTGTCTAGTTCCCTGATTTCAGTGAAGTGATTTCTGTTTTGTGTAAGGATTGGTAAAATCAAATTAAACACATAAACTGTGGCATCTTGGGTTTAATTCAGATGCCCATAGAGGGTCCATGACATCTGAAATGTCAGAGGGTACCGAAGACATCATGCAGTGTTGGTAGGTATGAAAACCTGCAATTTTCTCACTTGATAACTGGGAAGTAGGCAGGATGCATAAGGGCATCTCAAATGGCATTAGACACAACTGAGCTGAGCCCATGTTCTCCACTGTCTATAATGCGATCTTGGGCACTCAGGTCGCATAAGACACCTGCAAATACCTGCCTACAAATAAGTATTTAAGGACAAACCAAATCCCACCCCTTTTTATTTGATGACTTAAGTCAGGGTCACTGAAATGCAGTCTGGTCAGAGCTGTGTGCCCACATTGACACCGTGGGGCCAGAAAAGCTTTAAGTGCCAAAATGGGATTTCCAAATTCCAGGCTTATTCTGTACCTTTAACCTCTTTGCAAACCCCAGCCTCTCCCAAATGTACACCACTGCATGGGCCACACCTATACTTTTTACTGATACAATCAAATGGGTTGTTGTGTCTAGATTATATGTACGTGCATTTTTCTGTGTACAGCTGACAGCCTGAATATGGCCTCCAAATCGTACAGCCTGGTCTCACCTACATAGTGCATTTCCTCAGTGTCATTGCTGTCTTCACATAATAATAGACCCAACACTATTTTTTATAATAGTTTCTGACAAATTTCAAGATCAGAGCTTCTTTCCTTACAATATACATTCAAAGTGTCCTTCTAGGCATAATTTGATATTAGTTCTTTCCACGGACACACTCTTGGTTGCTATTACACCTATATCAGATGATCTGCTTACGAATACTGTATGTACCCTGGCCAGAGCTACCCTGCTATCTTTACCTGTGATGTCTTAATGTTGATGTCATTTCAAAAGATAGCTCTGTAGCTGTTAGTTAATCAAAATATAGCAAGTCTGATCCCTGTGTATTCTACAACCATTTTATGCCATTCTGTCAGAGTAGAAGTGCTTTAAAGTGAGAACAAATGCGATCTGAGCTGATTTTAAAGCCCAATTACAGTGCCAGAGCACTCCAAAGTGGCCAAAGTATAAATGAAATTCAGGACTTCTATCACAAAGAGAAATGATCCAGTAAAAAGACGAATCTTCCGCCTACAATATAGTAAAAGCAATGACCGCAGAGACAAATCTCATCGGGGGCCTCCTGTCTGAAGCCTATGGAGCTGGCTGAGGAGCAGACAGCAGAAGGGAAAATAAAACCAAAGCACAAGACGTATCTCACACAGAGCTGCCTTTTACCCAGGGAATGTAGGCACAGCTACTGCAGCCCATCTCTTTATGTGTGTCAGATGAAATATTCCCAAAGGGGTCTATAACTCTTTAAAAGATACTTTTTTTTTCTCTTTTTTATTTTTTTTTTAAACAGTAATAGATTCTGAGCTGAGGAAAACCTAAACCAGTCTAAGGAAAGTGTTCATTATAATTCAGAGAAGTGAGAGATTTTTTTTGATAATTTTAGCATCTCAAAGGTCAATGGCTGCTGCTTCTTCTTGTCCCTGAGGGGTAATGTTGTCTTACCCAGCAGTGCCCTGGTTTCATCAGAATCAGAGGAAATATGTGAACTGTGTGATAACCCTAGCTAATTATTCAGTGGTAACATAAAATGCTATGACATCAGCACTGAGGTAGAATAGCGTACCAACTCCTCAGAAAGCATCCATACAAGCCAGACTATATTCCAAGGAAAGGAGCTTTTCATCTCAACCTTATAATGAAATGCAGCTTCTGTCACCAACCAAGAGTGAAGAAATTACAGCTGTTTCTCCTTCTTTCTGTGATTTATTCATATTCAAAGGTTTAGAAAAAAAGAAAGAAGAAAAAGTGGGCTCCTTACCAGTTCAGAGTCTGGTAGTACCAAAGGTAAATAATGCGAGGTTAACTTGGGTCAGAGACAACAATGATATGCAAAAGGGCCAAAAGCTATCTTTCTTCCCAAGACTCAGGTATGCGAATGGCAAGTGCAATTTTCACAGCATTCTCTTTTTGTTGTTATTTGTTTGAGACAGTGTTTAGATAGGTTGGGTCAGATTCTGAGAAGTCCTAAGCATGCATTTTATAATACATGAACAGAGTCCTCCATCAACCATAACATTAGGTCCTTTGCCTTTGGCATCACTTGATGGCAGCCAAGGATGCTAAAGCGTAACTGACAGACAGAGAGGCAAATGACTCCTCACTGGAAGGGCTTATCTCCTTGTAAAAAGTGAAGCTCTGCAGTTTTCTACTCTCTTACCCTAAAGCAAGCATAAATACATGTGATACTATGCTTCAGACCACCTACAAACTACAGTTCCCTTATTCCTAACTCCTTAGGTTCTTCTTTGTGGTGTCTCCTCAGGTTTTAAACAGAGAACTTAGGACAGTGATAGTTATGCTTTCTCGTCCAATTTTATGTGCATCTATCCAAAGGCAATTCTTTCTTGCTACTGATTTATTTGATATTATTTCAAATCAGAGGTAGGCTAACAGATAAGTTCTTCCTTCGTTGCACGTTTGAGGTTTGGAAGCTCAAAACTCTGCTGAAGTTTGAACTGGAGCAGTAAGAGAAGATGCCTGCTCTAGCCACATGGAGAGAAAGGTTTGTGAAAGGAAGGATCATCTAGGTCACATTAGATTTCAGGGTTATGCTCTTCATCCCAGGCTCATGCTGACTAAAAGCAAGACTATTATCCAGGGTTAGGAGAGGGCAATGCAACACTTAAAATAGTCATATGTAAGTTGTGTCATGAGTACATTGCCTGGTATTTTGTCAGTCTGATTAATCCAAATCTTGGATTTTCCCCTTTCTTGGTTTTCAATATTTGCTAGTCTGGAAAACCTTACTCATTTTCAAAAATCACCCAACGTGTATGGAAGGCCAGCTCTGTGCTGGGAGAGACAGGCAGAGCTTGGAGGACAGGTCCTATCTCAGTGTCACTGATGAGATCTTTCTCATATTCCCCAACATCCTTTCTCATGTGCTAAGCTATTTGATCGCTTTTCCAATGAAAGATGCTATAAAAATATTTTATTTCCTTAACATTTGCTGTTAATCAATAAAATAGACCAAAACTAAACACGTCATTGCAGTAAAGACAAGAATACTCAAGGGAAAACTGAGATAGCTGGTTGTAGCAGTTCCAGGATGCTGGGCTCTTAGCTGCATGCTAGGGACGATTAACTTCTCATATAATATCGTGTACATGCAGTTCCATGCACATCAGTGATTCCTGACAGTGGCATGAAAAGGAAAGCCAGCCACGTGCAAGGAACCCCGTAAGGAACCTGGTCCCATGTAAGGAGCAGTCATCCACAAACTGACTGATTTATTCCCATTGCTCACTCTGGAAGGCAGTTTTCTTGAGGCAGGTTTCCAATATTAAAATCTGTAAAATGATTCTGTTTGGCAGCTATTTCTCATAGTTAGCAGAAGAGCTACAGAAAATAAATTTGTGATTTGGTTTATAATCTCTGTTCCAAGTTGTCGTTCGTAGCTAATTGAAGAAGTTCTGGTGGTGCCAGTTTTTCACCCTCTGCAACAACAGCAAACTCATCACTGCTTAGAATCCGATTGTCCATGGATTTACTCTTTCACTATTTTTTTATGATGCAACTATTTCTGTTTGTTGCCTTCTCATAATATACAAGTGTACATGCATACATACATATTAGTAAAAAGCTGGTTTTATTGGCCTGTAATCCTAACTATCAGTACAAGATAAATTCATGTGCCTGGTTACAGTCACATGAACTGTGAAGGACCCAACATTTGGAAACAAGAAAACATTAACGAGAGCTATTCAGCCAACCTTTTAAGTTTTAGACACACTAGAGAGTAATAGATGCAAAGTCCTCAGCAAATAGCACCACAGATGAAGGAAAGATTTGATTTAGTAATTTTCTTTTGCCCTTAAGCTGAAAAAACTGCTTTTAAACTGTATAAATTGGTTACCAATAACAAATGAGTTGTTATTATTATGCATCAGTACTGAATTCTAAGAGAGAAGTCAAATATATGATTTTTTTTTTATTATTTTTTCGCAGTTAATAGAAAAGCACAGGAAAGCAGTTTTAAAATTTTGCAAGCTGTCAATAGAAGGCATTTACTGGACCCTTTCCCCAGGGTCTCTTATTCACATTTTGTCCAGCTCAGTAATGACCAAAGTCTTCAGTTTTACCAGTTTCTAGTTATTTACTATTGGATCTGAAAGAAGATTGATTTTCTCAATCTATCAACCATTCTGTTAAGTGGATTAACACAACACTTTCCATGTGAACTCACGTCACAAAAGTCACAGTATTAAATGCATGTGATAACTCTAACCTGTACCAGTGTGTTTTGGTGGGCTGCTAGCCTACGTGTTGGGCTTACACCTTTGCTTTGACACCTTGTTTGCACGACTGCCAGAGACACAGCCTTACTAAAACATATATCAAAACTCAAAGTTATCACTTGTATTAAAGCAAAAGCATCACACATTCCCTCAAATAAATCCTTATCAAACTCTTGCTGGTGTTTTCTTTCATGCAAGTTGTGATATTGTAGCTCCTGGCTTCCTATTCATTAAAGTGTACAATGTTACTAGCTGATACCAGAGGCAGCAGCAGAATGTTTTCTTATTTTTCTTCAACTTGTTAATATTGCTCTCAATAATGTATGGTGATATATATATGAAACATCACTTTTGTGGTCAGGGACAGGTCTAAAACCAGAGTAAGTAATATAGGATCCAGGTACAAAACATTAACCATGCTAGTGATATTGGCATTTCAATCTAATTCTAGCATTGCCTTATGGCAAAGTCTTTGTTCTCCTTTGTTTCTTAACCTGAGCTATAGGTATAAAGATTTCCTCTTATCTAGACAGATGAAAGTACTGCCCAGCAACCTGTGAGTGGGTTGAGTGAGGTTTGGACCCTTGTGCCAAGCAAGGCGGATTCCTGTCCACCTCACCCACAACACAGCATAATATCCTCTTGACCTAGATGATGATGATGATGATGATGACGATGATGATGATGATTATTATTATTATTATTATTTTCCTGAAGCCCTCTTACTTATCCAAATGCTCAAGTTAATGCAGTACTGGAAATACAATAATTATTTTTGCATTTCTCTTGCACCTGGCTGTCTGGACAGTCCCATGTCTAGGGCTTGGACCTGAGCACCTTGTTCAGCAAGGGACTGCTTATCTATGCTGCTGTGTGAGCAGTGAGTTTTCAGCTCCCTAAGAGGAAAGAGAAGAGGGCAGAGCATCCATCCCCAGCTACTTTGCTCCTCTTCCTGGTGTCCCCCTGGCTATAACCACCAGACCCCCAGTTTTGTCTTTCAGCCATGGTCTTTTTGTCTTTCCCTGCCCACCGCTTTACCTGCTGGCTGCCACCAGATGCCCAAACTTCTAAGTTTTAAACAACTTGTAAAAGCAGCTCCTGTAGCAGTCCCCTGCTGCGCAGACTGATGTTCTTTCTACTGAACTAGCCTGTCTGAGGCTTTAATTATTTCCCCTTCAGGTACGTGCCAGCCACAGTGCAGCTCCTGAAGCCAAACAAGCAATTTTGCCAGCCCAGACTGCGACTTGGTCACATATCAGTGGAGCTGATTCCAACTGCATGGGAAGGGGACCAAGACTTTAAACCTCACTGCGTGCTGCTGTGAGTTCAGTTTTCATAGGGGAACCTGGAGCGACAGTGACCACAACTATCAGTTCCTTTCCAGGGCTGGGTGGTGGAGAAAGACAGTGGCCTCGCAGGGTCCATGGGGTCCTGGGCTCAGGAGCTGGCAGTGCAGGGCAGTGCCATCCTTGTACCACTCTAAATGGTCTCGGACAAATAACCCACAGCTGCTTTCAGACAGGTTTTTATGGTGCTTCTGTGCACCTGGACTCTAAGCTCAAGAGAGAAATCAGTGCACCAGAACCACAGGTGTCTCTATTTACCAGACCTTCATAGGGACAGTAGAGAGAAGTAGGAAGGATGCTTGAGCACCTACCATGGGTTCATCTCATCAGGCTTTGCTTACTTAAATGTTGGACACCTACTCCCATTATGCAGTGATGGTACCATGGGATTGTATTCTGAAAGTACCTCTCATTGCTGATCTGGATCCTCCAGGTCCCTTGAGCAAGGCGAAGGATGTAGCTGGGGGGGTGATGCCTTCTGCCCACGCTCCACTACCCACGGCAGCTCCGGCTGGGGCCAGAGCCCTGACCCTATAGCGTGCTGTATGGTTTCAGCCTGCACCTCTCCCAACAGAGTGTACAGTTCCCAGTGGTCTGACAGCTCTGGGGACCAGGGGTGAAAAGCAGACCATTTTTCCTGAAGTCTGACATTGCAGGCAGTGCCCAAGTCTATATTTTACACCAGGGTGAGTGTTGGACCACAGCCATTAAAGTCAATGTTTTTTTAGTTCATTAAAATGGGGACAAAACATGTTTTCTTTCAGTAAATAACATGTTCTAGGTGTTAGTATAGCAACTGTCTATGCAATACCCTAATCCTAGACATAGTTTCAAGGTGCTGTTGCAAAACCACTGATGAGATAAGCAAGTGCCAGGCAGAAATCACTCCTTAGGCTGCTCATCTGGAGAGACACCAATGCTGCTGTCAGCTTTGTGTGGGCTGTGCAGTTACAGGTGGACATTTAGTGACTACAGCAGAGAAAGCCTGCGTGTTGAGGAGGTCTGCAAGGTCTCAACAGGTAATAAGTTCTGCTTCCTTTACCTCATGTTCTATATCCCACATCAGGATTCTAAGGCCAGAGTTTATCACCATAAACCATGCCAGGGTATTTGAGGTTCTGTAGATATCTCTGGTCATAGCTTGGGAAATAATTACAGCATTTCAAACTGCCATGTGTGGCTAAGACTGTCACCAACCTGGAGCCCAAACATGTTTGATTCTATGTGAAGTCAACAGTGATGTACAAATACACCTCTTCTCTTCATTTATCTATCCCAGCTGTGCTATTTTGTATGTTAAAAATCTTCTTCCATTCATTTAATCTTATTCTGGGAGACACTGAAGCATTTCCAAGAGGGCACTTAATTTCATTAGCTTTTCTGGAAATAAAAGCACAGCAAGAACGCCTAAGCAGAAAAATTAAATTACTAGATGCGAGTCAAAGGAGGGAAATGCCCTGATACCAGCTTTACAGACTGCAGGCTCTTTAAAAATTCACCACCCTGGTAACTAAAATTGTAGCCACAATCCGAGCAACCCAAACTTTGTACACGGAGGAGCAAGACAGAGTGACTTACTGCTGTGGTGGTTTATGCGTGTCAGGAGAACAGGGATATGGCTGAAATTAAAAGAGCTATCAAAGTGGTCTCAAATGGTCCTCTTCTATTAATCAAGTAGTTCTACTGTGATATCGAACATTGTTCCTCTCTGAGGTATAATTTTGTCTCCTTTCATCTAGAATGTTCTCTGAAAGCTGTGGCTATGCTGGTGGTTTCTTCTCAAGTAGCTGAAAACGCTGAGATTGATTTATTTGTTTCTGAATATAACTGAAACAACTGAATGCTGTTACTCCACTGAATAATGTTAATAATCAGCTAGATACGTGCAAATTTCAAGATACTTTACATGATGTATACAAATTTAGATTTTATAGAAATTTTAAAGATGTATTATTTTGCTTTTGCTGGTGGAAGTTCATCATCAAGGTCTTGTAATTTAAAGAAAATAAGTTCTCTCTGAATCTGCTCAGCAGTAGTATACATCCTCAACAACTCAGGTGAAATCAAATGAACTACTCTGATATTGCATCAGTTACAACAAACAGAAAACTGACTCAATACATTTTACAATAAAAAATTAAAAGCTCTCATAGATATTTCTCTGCTTTCAACTTTACTTAAATTTTACCCACAGAGCACTGATATTTGTCAATTGCTCAAGCAAAATATATTTACACAAACAGTAGATTCTTGGAGGAGTAACCTAGGATTTGCGTGTAAATAGAAAATATCATGTGTGAAGTGTCTTGTTGCTACTGCAGGAGATGAGAGGAAAATAACCTGGTTTGTAGTTTTGCTTCTTATCATTGCCAGTTCTCAGGTGACACTCTCTCAGGTGACATTCTCAGCAAAAAGGGAAGTAAGATACAGAAAAATAATAAACATCATATTGGCTTTAAGCTTTTTGACAGTTTCCAAGTTTGTAGCCAATATAAGGCCTAATTGTAGGACCATTCAGTATTATCTTACATAAAAGCTAGGCAGGATGGTGGCTGATGATAAAATTACTGGTCATGTTGTGAGCATGCACTCAGCAACGAATTTAAAGGGAGTTGAAAGGATAAGTTCCCATCCATTCAAAGAGAATCAAAGCCAGGATATTTGATTCTCTTTCAGTGGACTAAGTTCTGTATTTCGGTTAAAAAAAAAAAAACAAAAAACAAACAACACATATTTGACTTTTGGCCTTCTTTGGGTCTTCTTGGCTGGAGGTATCATCAGTTTTGATGATCAAAAATGCTAATAATGGGAGAATCGTCAGAAATGACAATGGGATGGCAACAGTTAAACACAGACTGATGACGGAATGTCATCTTTTACAATATAAAGTCTAATTGCCATTAATATATTCTTCAAACTAAATTGCACCCAGCACTTCATATACAGAAGTGCACGAAAATACTGAACTAACCATGAAATGGTTTCATATATCAAAGTGCTCTGTGTAGTGCCGAGGTACCTGCCACATGCAGAAGTGGCTGCTCGGGATGGAGCTTGTGGCTCCTCTTCTGGGGCTCCACACCACCACCGGGAAGGCACGAGGTCGGCAAACGGGGCTGGGAGGAGCGGGAGGGCAGTGGGAGGCGGGACCTGAGGATGTGGAGGTGAGCCTTATGGTTTTATCGATCTGTGCGTTTTAAAGAGCAGAGATATCTGACCACGGCCATCTCGCACAATTTCTGCCTTTCACAGAAATAAGTGAGCCAAACAGGTTGCTTCAGGTTGGTTTTAGAGACAGTTTGCTCAGAGTATGAAATAAAAATAAAGGATGTGCTGTGATAGTCTTCATATTGCCCCTATTCTGCATGCATTCTGGATATCTGAAAAATAATCTTGTCTGTTTGTTGCAACGAGCTTAATGTACACCATATAATTAACATTATGTAATGCTTTTAAAGGCATAAGTGCAAGAGCTAAGGGCTATTATTGTAACGAATATCTTTTTTTTTTCTGTAAAAAACATATAGCAGACAGTTATAAAGCAATATCCTGAAAGACAAACAGCAGTTATTAACTTGATGGCAACAAATAAATAATGGATAGCCACTGCTGGAAGCTTTTCCTTCTTTGGGTAGTATTATTCATTCCTTAATTTATTAATTCTTTACCCCAAGACATATATGGCTCTTTGCAAGTCTGAATAAGATGGATTATAGCTGAAGGAGTTGGAGAGGAGGTGGGAGAGGAGGCTGAAGTGCAACACTATTTGGTAAGGGAAAGAGGAGTGCATCAGACCTTTATGTTCATTTTTAGTATTTTCCCAGTGCTGTACTTGGGAAGGAAACACAGTAATAGGCCAGCCCTGATGCTGGAGGATTCCTGCTCTGTGGGGTGGGTTTTCAGCAGGAGGGACAGGGTGGGAAAGGAGCCAGGAGCAGCCAGTGGGAGTTTCCCTGGGCTGGGGGTGTTGGGCACCCATCTCTGCATGGGGCACGTGTAGGGCTGCTGGCCAGCAAGGCAGGTGGGAAGCACTTCGTCTGCCACCTGGAAAAGGGAAGGGACATCTGCCACCAGTGTGGCCAGGAGGGACAGTGAGCCTGGCTGGCAGTGGTGAATATAATGTTCTCTTGTTCATCTGATTCCCATAAATTTCAGCCCATGGTGTTGATTCTGTGACCCCTTCCATAAACCTTCTAGGAAGCCTTGGCAGGAAGAAGGGTGTAGACATGAGGGGCATGACTTAGGAGTCTGAGATTCCTTATAAAATAGAGAGGAACCAGAGTGGAAAACATATATTTTTTGTGCTGCAGAATTCTTCTTTGTGCATTCATTTTTACAAAGGAACAAGTTCTCCCCACCATTGGATCATCAAGGAAAACTTCAAGACTTTTTAAACCCTATCTTTATTTCCACTCTCTTTTTAAGTGAAGCTCTTGATTTAGTTTTTTTTTTTTTTTTTTTAAGATTGTTTGTTTGTTTTTGTTTTTTAGCAGGAAGTTATTCTGGCATGAAGTTAGTCTTAACAGTTCTTGCTCTTCAGCCCATCAGCACAGCTTGGCAGTGCAGTTACTCCCCTGCACTCCTACAATGTGAGGCTGCTTTGAAGCCCCGCTGGGCATTGCTCTGCATCCCGCAGACGGCAAGCTGCATTTCCTAAAGATTCATCTTGCTTCCGATAAAACCACAAAGACTCTGCTCTACTGCTTTTAATCAATAACACGGCCTCCAATTTACTGAGTGCAGTAAACCCAGCTGAGGGGTGGGTGGCCGCTGCTACTTCAGCTTGGGCATCGCTCTGTCTGCCTTGGACTGGGCAGTCACCAGCTCGGCCAAGACACATTTTAGGAGCAATCAACTGTTGTTTTTTTTCTGCCTTTTGCATTATGGCTGCTGCTGCCTGTTTTGCAGTGCTGTGCCTTGGCACAAGGCTGCAAAGAGAAAAAATGTTTAGGGGGCATGGTGCTGCTCACCTGCCCAAGCCCAAGTTGCGATGGGATGTTGGGTGATGTTTACAGTGCCCAGCGCCATGGGGAACACCAGCAGTACCCAGCAATAGCACCCTGCCTGGGCCATGCCATGCTAGGAGAGTGGCCCTATGTCACATTCCCTGGGAGCTGGAAGAAATTAGTGTGGTCTTAATGTCAGCTGGCATTATTGATGTGTACTGGTGTCCAAGAGCGCTGATTTAGCATTTTGATTAATACTGGAGTGTCAGGCAGAATTACTGCCAAACTCGGGTAACAGGCAACTAAAGTCAAGCTCAGATATGTGAGGAGGAAATATGAAAATATTTCTGTCAATCATTTGGGACTTATTATGGCTAAACTGAGTTTGAAATGCATCTGGAATGTAAACTCCAGGATACCCTCCCCTGCCATTTGAACCTTTCCCTTTCTCCCCTGTGATGCTCTTGTTCTGCTGTGAGACCCAAAGTATTTTCATTTCAGGGTATGTGGGGTCCTTTAGTGTAGCCAGGCTGATTCAGATGTTCATGCTTATTTTTTTTCCAAGTTTTCCTATCCTTAAAACAGATAAATTATTAATTATCTGATAGGAGGAAATCTGTTGTTAAATAATCCTCAGGCACAAGTTTACAATGCTTTTAAATTCAAAGAGAAACTACTTCTTCTATCATTTCCCAGGGCCTGTAATCTATGTTCCACTAATTAACACACTGTCTGAATTATGCATTAGTTCCTATTCTTCCTGCTGTGTAGCACACTGCACTTATGCTTTTTCCTTTCAGCTGTTGGCCCCTGGGAATCAGGGTGAGATTTTTACATGGTACCATCACATCCATCTGGACTGGTAACCCCTCTGTCCTCACTGCTTTTATCTCCTCTTGAACAACTATAGCAAAGCAACATTTTTGTGCACAGGACCTATTTTCTCTCCATTTCTTCTGTTCTATGTTTTGTTTGGTTTTGTTTTCCCCTAAGGCTTAAAAGCAGCCTGTTAGTGGTAGAACTCTTGGGATATGATAGGTTGTGCCGTTCTCTGGATGGAGTTGAGGAAAACTTCAGGTTAGAGCTGAAAAGAGTCTAATAAATCTGATAAACATGTATCTGAGACAGGAGTAAGCAAAGGAGAAGAGGGGTGTCTGTGCCCAGCTGACCCAACGGCGACTGCTTCTAGAGTTTTAATGGTCTATCACCTTTTCACGGGCACGACGTGTTCCAGATGTCTTACAGGTAACAGTGCCTACCCTCAGCAGCCCCCTCCAGAAATAAAACGATAAGAGCAGCAGATCTTGTGCTAAAGATGTGTGGTAACTCGTAGCCTAACAGATAGGCACCAGAAATCCTGACAAATCTTCTGCTGGTTTGCAGTCTGACTTACATTTGGACCATAAGTATGCTTCCCCTTCACAAACAAACAAATATAAAAATAAATAAAAATCCATATTAGTTAATGTCTGATTTATAACTACTTGTATTATATAGATATATTCCTGGGTTCAAGTATACATATATTACATATACATTCATAAGTCTGCACAATTGCAGTACTAGAAAAGCACTTCATACATGAATATAAATATATATTTGTGTGGAAATATACCATTCCAGCCATTATTAGGATATTTATGTGCTTATTTGCTTTTTAATCCAGAAAACATTTAATTTTAACCAGAAAAATAGGTTGCATAGTGAGACTTCTCTATGCCTGTGTTTGTATGTACATGTATAGACTTGGCAGAAGTAGTAAAGTAGTCTTAATTTTGAATTATTTGAAATAGATTCATGTTTTGTTTTACATATTTGTTATGATATGCATTCTTTCATATTTTCTGCTGACTATCAGGGTTTTTAAATTCCTTCTCACAGGTAGAAGTGAAGCCTCTGCTAGCGTTTTCAATCAACCTAATATGGAAAAGAGACATTACACTTTTTCAAATCTAAAATATTTCTATAATGTATCTTGTACATCTTCTTAATGGTGACAGAGGAAATCATGCCAACAACTTCAGCTGGTGTAAGATTTTCTCCAGACCTTCATCAGCCTTTGTTCTCTGAATTCCTTGTAGCCCTTGTGCAGTGCAGCAGCCAAGTGCTCTGCTTGCTCAGGAAGGATCAGTCCAGCACACTTCTTTGTGTCTTCTGGAAAATATTCTCATCTGTAACTCTTTTTTGTGCAGACACCTTTTATAACAGTTTCAGACTGTTTTCTCTTCAGACAGTTTTTTTTTTTCTCTCCTCATCTTTATCAACAGATTTCATTAGCACACCTTGGGTTCTTTGCTTTCACAGAATATTATTAGCAATATTAAAAGCCTAAATGACATAGAGAAGTGCAAAAATCTCACCATGTGTTTGTGTTACAAAGGTGTAGCTTATATAAAAATGCAGGTAAGAACATTGTGGTGTTAGTTATTTGCCAGACTAAGGTCTAAAGTGTCAGTAGTTTTGTGCCACAGCCGGACAGACGCTTACTGAAGCAGTGCCTGCCTCTTTCTTCAAGCTGTAGTTCTGTCTATACCAGAAGACCAAACAGTCATCTTCATCTGTATGGCTTCTTTCCCTGTGGATTCTCCAACATCTGATAATGTGACAGAGCTCATCCTACAGCCTTTCCTTCAGTCCATTAAGTAATTGGAATCTGCTTCCTCCACTGCCTTGTCAATTTGCATGAAATTAATGGGATTTAGTAATTTTAAGATTTTTCACTCCTCTGTAAAATTTCACTGAAACTAAACAATATTGAAAAGATATAAAAAGGCAGGAAATTATACATGGACGAGACAGACAAGATTGTATCAGCTCTATCTCCATAGCTAGTCAGGAATATAATCTGTAAAATTCACTTTCTTGTAATATAAGAGCCTTTGTTGCAGTAACTCCTAATAAGAAAACACAATTGCCATTTCATCCTACTTGCCTCTGGTCATTAGAGGGTTAATAGAGTTTCTTGCATGGCCAAAGAGACTAAATAAACAGGATTCTGCAGGACTGAGGTCTTGTCCTTGAAATTAAAATTCATATAGGATATATTTCTTCACTTCCCTTAGGAAGCAGATTTATCTTGATCACAGCAATAATACACGGCCCAGCTCCACAGTCAGTGTAAAGTAAGTATTCTTTACTCTTGTGAGTATCATGTTTGAAATTGGGCTTTATTTTTTTTCATGTCCTTGCAAAACTATTCCATACCTCAAAATATCAAACCTATTTCTGGATCAGTCACGTATTTCTTCCCAAATGTTGTTATGAAGAAAATTGTTTCTGACCACAAGTTTGTAGTTTCAGTATATGATGGAGGGATGGGACGTGGGACTTGGTGTTGCTTTTATTGTGAAAGAAGAAGCACACCATAGGCAAGGTTGTCACTGCGTGCAAATATCTGAAGTTACCTAAAACTCTAACATGTTGGTATAAAACACAATTACTGGTACTCAACAGTATCTTTTTGGTGGAAAAAAAAAACAGCTTTAAGAGGTCATATGTATTAAGTATCCTTTTTTTGCGTCTAGAAGACAGATATTTCCCTGCCAAATAATGGGGTAAATTTTATTTTTTTTTGCATTTTTACCTGCATGTAAGTAAAAAATTGTCTGATGAAAAAAACTTCCAGTTCTTCAACCAAAGGGGATCAATAACATGTCACATAACCATCGTAAGTCAGTGGCATTTAATAGTACTCAGCAGAAAAAAAATAGTCCATATATTACCAGTAGAATGGGTAACTTTAGAGTTGTTATGTATTCATCCAGTTCTCCAACCATCAGTTTTGTTTAAACTGGATAAGATATTTCTTCACAGTCTCACAGATCTCACCCACCTTTTTGTCATCTTGATTTGTTCCTAATAGCTCAGATTTCGGCAAACCTTCAAAGGCCCTTGTGCTAACTGTACCTACCAAGACATTCCTGTTTCTCAGGCACCAGAAGAAAACCCATCTTGTGTCTGCTGGATCTGTATGTACACAGAACTGAGATTCCAAAATTAAACTATTTCATTAGTTTAATTAATTAGTTTAATTAATTTAACTAATTTCAATAAGAAGTCATACTATAAAGGCAAGGAATCGATGACATAATTGTGGTTTTACACCATAGTTTATACGAAAGCAAATGGGATTAAAATGCAGAAAAAGAAGTAAATTAATTTCTCTACATCAAAAATAAAATATCAACATTTGGAGACTCACTAATCTGTCACATTGCTTTCATTCACCAGTTAATAAAATAAAATAAAATAAAAAAGATAAATAATTACCACTTCTGCTGCTCTTTCTGCTGGTGTTACCACAATAAATTGTGAATACCATGCATGTAACTTACTGATTTTTGTAAATTTACTCTAGCACCAACTGACTTCCAATGGAAGAAGCCAGCTACATATCTGAATAACATGTTTGCACTAGCTACTCCATGGTGCAATAGTACAAACTTCCACTACTTCAAGTCGTGTTACAGCTTCAGAGCATTTGGGACTGCAAAGTACCACCACATGTTAATTTTCATACACATATTAGAGAGATGTGTTTCTAAATCAACATCACAAGCAAAATCATTTCAAGTTTCTTCTACTTTATGTATGCAATTGCTGATGTTAGTATTACAGCCATAATTGTAATCAAATAATGCTCTCCATTTTCAAGCTAATGGGCTTGTATCTTATGTCAAAAGCTGGTTTATTTATATACTATGCCAAATTCATTCTCACAGTGGGGTTCCCCTTAGATAATGGATTCACTGCAGAGATTGGAAAACACGTAATTATAGCTCAGCCCACGCTGTCGCATATATGGAGAGTGAAAATGAAGTCTGGAGTAAGGACATTACAAGCAAAGTGACATACATATTTTCTAAGACGACTGTTACTAAGCAATACTATCTTCCCTTTTGTAAATCGCTAATTCCTGCAAGTGTCTTCTTGTTGAGGGTCAAAGACTAATTTCTAGTTAATTAGGCTCCCATGTTAGTTAATAATTTCTTACTAAAACTGTTTTCTTTTTCTCTCTAACTTCAAGCAGATTTTTGTATTTTGTTTCTCTATATTATCTGGAGCTAATTTAGACATTTTTATAGATGTTTGTCCCATCTGTATGCCTCTGCATATACACACCTCTACTTCTGTTCTGTTAAACAGAACATCCACGTCTACAACCTTTCCATTACCCATAATCAAAAATCCTATTTCCAAATTAGTATTTATGGGACGTGTTATATGAAGAGGACAATTTGATCGTGTACTTGCTGATGGTTCCATTTGACATCAAACCCAGGTCATAACATAGTTTCACATTTCAAAAAACCTAGATGCCCTCCTTTTCTTTCAATGCCACTATTATTTTCGAGAGATCCATTTCCAATACTTATATCTGGGGGAACACAATTTGCCTAATACAAAAAATGCAGATACAGCCCTTTTATGACACAAATTATCCTTGCAGTGCAGAGCACAAGAGCAAGGGCTTATCTCCTATTTCAAAATATTTTGCAGAAGCTATAAACATTTTTCCTTATTTCCTTTGCTAAGAGATATACATTATGCAAGAAAATATCCACATATGTCTTGTTAACATATGCTTCCCCCCACAGCTGAAGCTTTCTTAGTTTCCTCACCCCCTTATCACTTTGATGGAAATAATATTTTTTGCATTCACTGGGGCAGTTCTGGTTTTGAGCAGGCTTCAGGGACTTGCACAGTTCCAGTTTTTCGCATTTATAGGAAGAAATCTCTTCAACAAAAGTCTGATGATGCAGATCAGGCTTTCTGCATACTGTGATGATTGAGGACAGAAAGGGATACAAAACTTGTTCTACTTCATGTATTAACTGACAGTTTTCCTGTAAAATGTGTTCCCTGGTCCAATTTCACTTTGACAGATTGACTTCTGTGGACCTGTTTTACCAATATACCACCATGTCTAGTAATTCCAGTTCATATTGAGACAGCTTCTTTTCTGAATGGCAAAAAGAGCTTATTGCAATCAATACTTACAAATATGAGCTTACATTTCCAGGGAGAAATAATTCTGCCTGCAGTAAGTAAGGCTTTTTGTGTCCAGACTTCTATCATGCTTCAGCAAGGAAGATATCTGTGGCATATTTTAGTTTATTATCAGTCAAGTTACTCTGTCAGTCACAGTGATTAACCACAAAGTGCAAGTGAATTGCACAGACTTGTAGAAATTATGCTGAAAACTAGTACTTGGGATTATATATGTTTTAAATGTCTGCCTATTTGACTAAATTAAAAATATTTTTAATTTATGTGTATATATATATATATAAAAGAATTAGTATTTCTTCTGTTATGAGGGTTTTTCTTTAACCAGAACTAAGTTTGCTTGCAAATAGTATGAGCCTATTAAACCAAATGGCAGAGCAGTCTGTGTTCTATTATTTTGGTAAGGTGCAAAAAAGAGAACACTCCTCTCTGCTTGTAGGATTAATTAGCACATTATATTATTTTCACAGTAATTTTTTCTCATCCATGTATGATTAACAACGTTCTATTTGCAAGAAGGTCTCTTGCCCTTTCCAGCCTTGTCTATCCAGTGAGAGAATTCACACTACACGCTCGGTTTTATCTACATGTGGACATAAGTCATGTGCTCCTTCCTTGCCTAATAAAACTTAAGATTCCTGGTGGTTTTTTTGAATCTTAAATTTTCACTTTCATCCTGGTTGCATACAACCTGAGAAAATTACTGTTGGTTTTTTTTTTCTTTCACTTTTAAAAAATGAGTGCAAAATTTGTGTTGACCCATGGCACACTTTCTGATCATTGCTGTTATTCATTGGTTGCTTATTCTCTTCATTTAAGCTTCCAAGCAACTTCCTTGTTCTTCCTCTTTATCAAGGTTCTTTGGATCCTGAGGGTCATGAAATACATATCTGAGCCACCCACCACCTTCTCTTCTGTTTCTGATTTCCCCTTTCTTTGTGCAGTGTTTGGGAAGACCAAATGCATTACAAGGCCTTAATTTTGCTATGTGTGTCCAGTTCTGAATGCTGGTCTCCTGTGGTCATAGTAGAGTATGAAAAACCAGAGCATACTCTTCTCATGTCTTCCTGTTGCCCAACACTTGGTGGCTTGGATAGCATTGCACCAATACAGTAGCACAGCACTGTGTTAAGTCTGCGTCAATTAGTTTTTCCCTGCTTGCTCAATGTACATGGCAGCAAAACTATGTTAGGTATATCGTATATGTAGGCTTGCAGCAAGAGATCTCTTGCAATCTGTGAGGGTTAGGCTGCAATCCATGCTAAGTGGTTTGGTAGCTACCAGTTAGTGACCACTCCTAAAGGTGATAATTACATTAGCTGCCTCATCGACTCCCACAGCTCAAAAAATAGGTGGTCTGCTCTCTCAAACAATGAAGTCCACTCAATTACTATGCCTTAATATTCAACATCAATATAAATATACACACATCACCAAAAGGGGGGCTGAGCTTGCAGCACTCCCATCTTCACTTTTTCCAAAACTACAATTTCAGAATTGCTTGCGTTTAAACCCCACTTGTTTATGGCACTTGAAACACTTAGTTGCACTGCCACAGATTTCTTGCACCTCCTGCATTGATTTGATGGCTATAAGTCAGGTGCTGACAAACTTTCAAATACAGCTGTAATAATTGTACCTAGCACACAGGCTGTACACCATCAACCTCAGCAGAACATGTCTTGCATATGATCACATGCAAAACCAGAAATTCCAGCAGTTAGCTGCTAGCTACCATACATGCCACAGCCCAAGTATGAATACAAACTTTTCAGGCAGTGAGGTCATGACTAGGTAACTTGCCCTAAGTACGGTGCAGCCTGGACATGTGCTGTACCAGATGACTGAAGAATGAAATTTGACCCATGCTTGTTCTGTTCCTTACTACCCTTCAAGTAACATGGACTCCACCTTCCTGCCTCTTGCCCTTGCCATCCTTTCCATGGCCTAAGAAAGGAGGAGAATCTTTTTATTATTATTATTATTTTATGTTCTTCAAAGAAATGTAGACAAAAATCTCTTGAGTATGGTCCAAGGATGCCTGATTCACAGTACAGTGAGTTGATAGCCCTTCAGTTTGACTTTTCTATAATTCTACCAAAATCATAAGTCCTGAAATAGGAATAGACACCAAAACATTTAAATGACTATGCCATGCCTTGCTCCTCAAGAGGTAGGTTTCTACATATTCTTATCCCCTTGGTTAACAACAGGAGAAAAATATTTAAAATAAATTAATTCCTTTGTCTTTCCCTATTACCCGTTAATATATAGGATCTATTTTCTCTCCATTAAAATTCCAGCAATTGTAGTAATGTAAGGCAAAGGGGACTCAATTTCTGAAATGGAGTTTTGATAGTTGCAGTAGAAGAGATTGGAACACGAATGTTACTTTCAAGAAAAAAAAAAAGCATCTGCTTTTTTTTTCTAATTAGATAGCAAAGTAGCAAACCCTCTGATGTGCTGATGTAGCTGATGTATTAAAATGAGAATGTGTTTAGACTAAGTTGTCTAGAGAGCTACATTTCTGACAACTGGTACTATAGCTACAGTATTCAAGCTATTTTGAATTGTAATGCCCGACATTTACTGTAAGATCAAGAGAAGTAACATTATGGCCTGTAAGGGTGATGTGGTGTACATATAAATAGTGGTTAGCCAACAGAATAGGGTATCCTGATGTGTGGCACAGTACTCCTACCATATGAGGTATTAATTGATGCCTGAGTTAGACAACTCAGGGAATGCAATGTCATACATTGCATTCAAGAAGACTTAGCTAAGTATTGTTTGATTTCCAATTTGATGACCATTGTGCATAAAAGCAAACCCACAATTCCTTACAATAACTTTTTACACCTATTTAGAGGTATGAACCTCTGCCTCTGCAACTCAGCCTGAAAGCTCCTCTCTAGTTCCTGCAGATGGGCAGAGTTTCCAGCCTCGTTGGGAGCATTCATGCTGCTGCAGGTCACACAGCCTTGCCATCCCTTTTTGTGAACCTTAAGGATGGAACTCGTATGGCCAAACACGGCATCTGCAATGCAGACTCTGAACCAGACTGTCTAAGGCAAGGGACCAGGACAAACAGTTGTAGGTGATGATCCACCTCATTATGAAATAGGCAACTAAACTATGTCGGTCACCTAATCTGTTATAATCACTCCTTAGTGACCCCCCTGTTTTGGTGACAGAGGTACCCAATGTCCTAGTACCACTAGTACTCTGCCTTCATTTTAGCCTCTTCAGTACTCCCACCAGCTCTTTGACCATTTGAATTGAGCATCACAACACTCAGAACAATGTTTTCCTTTTTCTAAATACTCCTAGCCTCACACTAAAAAAAAAAAAAAAAAAAAGAAAAAAAAAAAAGCTACTGTGCTAACAAGGAAATAACTCCTTTCTCAATGTTTAAATTTAAAATCACAACGATTTTACAGCTGCTGTAAATTTTTATCAGTTGTGTCTCAGTCTTTTTATTTTAGTTGTACAGGAAAATGTAGTTGTCCTCTAAAAGTTGTTTCTCCAGATATTATTTATTTATTCTACCTACCATCTAATTATCAGTAAAAAAATCTTCTTTTTTCCCCAAGGCAAGGTTTCTAGACGAGAAGGTGTACTCAAGCAACTTTCCACTTTTATGAGTAACATAAAATGATCAAATACCATATAATATAAGCTTCTGAGCAGACAATTAGGTTATTTTTCTCAAATGACTTTAAAACCAGACTATGAGAGACCAGTTACTCTAATGAAGTCAGGCATTTTTCTCAAAGGATGTGCACAGTCCTCAATTTATCCTTAACATTTTTTGTCACTCAATGTAAAGAAATGAAAAATTGTATTTCATACCTTTCCAATTCAAAAGCAAGGTAGAGCTAATTTTTTTTTCATAGCATAGTTATTGGAGGATGAAGTGATTAATAGGTGAATGAGAATTCACAATAAATTCACTGAAAGTCATGTTTTATGCAGACACATAGCCCACTGGCAGGTAGTAGCCAAATTATGATGAGCTATGAGGAAAAATAGCTTTAGTAGATTTTGAACTATATCCTGAGTTGTGACTCAGGTGTTGGAGTTTAGCCAGATAACAGTCTTTGCATCTCAACACAGAGACAAGTCAGCAAGACCACGGTGAAAAAAAGCTGTCATTCTCCTTTACATCAGTAGCATATGTATATACATCCAGGCCTATGTCTGTCATTGTCATGAGATTAAAGGACAGACAAATAGGCTGACTTGGTTCAATTCTACTTTGTATATAGAATATACATAAAAAATAGTTGGGGAAATTTAGTTGGAAGAGCTCACCATATAATCAGGTCATCTGATGGCCAATAAGTATGTTTGAAGTTCACTTATCTTTAAATATCCACAGCTAGAATTAAATATATATTTTATCAAAGAAAGTGATAGGTCTCCAAATCTCAGATATTTCCAGAAAATTGGGAGCCAACAATTGCTACTGAAGATCAAAGAAGGAATTAGCACTATATACTCATATGTCTAACAGCAGAGAGAGCTCTGGCCATCCTTGTCCTATGCAGCTTGTTGGTAGCTGTAAAGGTGTGCAAGGAAAGGATCTGGATCCCTGACAAAGGGGGGCTTAGCAATACACTACATAACAGAAATGAGAGGAAAACTATTTAACAGAGAATAATTCAGTTCTGTTTGCTTGCTTGTCTTTGCTAATCCAGTGAGAGAGTGATGAAATCATGATGTCTGGGTTAGGATGTGCTTAGCCTGGAAGATGTGGTCCATTTGGGAACTAGGCTGGTGCTTTATGTACTCGTAAGTTCACTGGGACCCCAATAACTTTTTTTTTTTTTTCCCTGCAGAAATGCTGTAATGTAAATAAATTTGTGCTTAACCAAAGGAATGAGGTTCCCCAAACACACCATGAAACATATGACCACAGAGAAATAGATATTTAAATTACATCATCTGTGCTATAAAGGAATAGTTTACTTGACTGATTTTTTGGCAGTCTCCCAGAGATGATACCTTCAACGTCCATCAGATGTATTGCCCTGCTAGGTCAATAAAGTGGCAAATTGGAAAGGGATGTAGAAAGACTGTAATTTTCTAATACGTATGCTAGGGTATTTTTCTCCATGTGTTTTCTCCTAAAAGTACTTTGTCTCTCTTTAGCACATTGATAAATTTGTCTGGTTCAGTTTTTAAATCCCTTGAAATATCTTTCTTCATTTACTTGTCCTGCTCCCCTGGTTTCCAGAAAGAGAGCAGCAGTCCCCTGTTGTATAAAGACTTGATTCACAGAGAGTTTCAGAACAAATTTACTGATCGCAAATAGATACAGACAGTAAGTAGTTCATGCATTTAAACACTTAGAATTGAATAATATGATCAGGCTGTTGATCTTTTTTTTCCTAAGTCAATGAATTTTATTTACCGGGTGAGGATTTCTAAGTTCAAAGATTTGGAACTTCTCAAAGGTTGGCTCTGGCTCTGTAAAGTGATAAAAATACAGGAAGCAATGTCAAAGCTTTTGATTTCATTGTTATCTTATTTATTTATTTATTTTCAGAAGAGGAACTATCTGTGCTTTATATTTCTTTATTTGCTTCTCGGGGGTTATTTGAAGATGTGAGTGTTTTCCTACAATTTTGCAAATAGAGCGGGTATTTACAGCTCTTTACATGTTTTGAGATTTCAGTAGAGACAAAAAAGGAGGTAGGAAATTTCTCATAAAATTAATGAGAGAAAAATGAAGAAATAAATTAATGGAGAAAAAAAAAAAGAACTGTATGAGGTATAGAAGCCAAGATAGAGAGCACAAGGTAAATAAATGTGGTGCTCAGTGCTGCCCATGTTTTGCTGTGTAAAGGAAAAACTTCTTTGTGGACATGCTCAGCAGTACCTGGACTTCCACCACAGAGGAGCCACCACCAGGGAAGCAGCAGGATATTTGATAGACATTAATTATGGGCAAAGACAGGATGCTTTCCTGAATTTCACCCCCTGCCCATTCATTATCACCACCTCTTATTATTGTTTCCAAATACCGGCTGGCCCAGGAGGGAGGGAGCTAAAATCTCTGTGTTTCTCATTCTTATTCAAAACAAGAGTTTACATCTTAGAGTTTTGAAAGCATAAACCCTGAGGAATACAGAGAGAGAGAGAGAGAAAGAGAGAGAGAGAGAGAAAGAGAGAGAGAGAGAGAGAGAGAATATCTCTTCTTCCAGCTCTGCAAGTCATGTTTTTGTCACCATTTTGGCTGAGCTGACAAGGGGACTCTGGCTTCCCCAGCTGGAAAGGACCACACCTCTGCTGCTGGGAAGTGACAGGCTTTTCCTGCTGAAAACCACCCTCATTGGGAGGCTGTCACATCACCAGCTTTCAAGCTTTATGCAGAGCATATTTCTTTGGACAGAGTTTCCTAATGTAACCTTGACAGCTGGTTGACCATCTCTTGTGTTTTCAGAAAGTCTTATGCAACACGTATACCATGCCTTGCAGAATAATAGCTCTTTTTCCTTTGGTCATTAAATATAAAAATAGAGCTGAGATGTGATGGTGATAAAAGCATTTTAAAAAATTGCCCACACATTCTCCCTAATGATTTTGTTTTGGTGAGTCTTCTGTTATTTATGTTTTTCTAATCCCTAGCTGAACCATATTGTCTGATTTCTTCTGAGCTATTTAATCAGAAATAAGCATAAAATAATTATGATAAATGTTACAATTAGTTGTTATGTGAAAAATAATGAATTTTAAGAGAAGATGATTGTTTTACATGCCAAAGAAGTGTGACGTTCAACCCACTGTGTTTTAAACAAATATAAAGATGTCACAAACAATATTTTAATACCACAACAGGTAAAAAGGCATCTATTAATTTTATATGAGAAAAGAAATTTCTCAGGTGTAAGCCCAAAATAAGAAAAGCCACATGTCATGTCCAGGTCAAACAAGATGTAAGGATATGTGGAAGAAAACAGGTTACCAGAGGGTTGAATCTGTTGTGAACCACTTCACTTCCCAGCTGTGTTGCATGCGGCAGGTGAAATTGTACCACCTTCCTGGACGTACACAGCAATTGCATCTGATGCTGACCTCTCTGTACATCCACAGGGTTAGTCTTTGAAAGTTACCGGTGCTTTTCCTTCTCTTTTATTTAAAAGAGAAAAGGCACATGCAGATATGCATACATTTCATACTAGTGACACAGATAGGAAGAAGGAAGAGCAAGCATTTGCTTTGTAGTCATTTTTTTCTTAGGGAGTAGTCCCTGCTCCCCAAAACTGCCCTGACTCCCATGTCCCCCTGGAGGTAGCTCCCATCAGAGCCAGCTGCTGGCATTGCCCTTCCACAGGGCTTGGTTCTCCCCAGCATCCTCCCACAGCCAAGCCCCACAGGGAGGAAATTCAGCATGCAGAGCTGCAGGAGCACACCTGGGAAAAATGTGTCCTGGGGACACCCAACTTGAAGCAATTAGAGAGAGACAGAGGCCAGGAATGGGAAAAACAAAACAAAACAAAACAAAACAAAACAAAACATGGATTCATTCTTTAAACATTGCAAGAGATGGTTAAGACACACAGCAACCCACATTAATACCTTTCAAGCCCTACAACTGCTCTCCATTTCTTATTCTTCCTTACTCTTAGCCTGAGTTTTGTGTATTTGGGAGCTAGATTTGCTTTCCTCCCCCTTCCTTTGCATTTTGTCTTAGTCTGCGTGAATTAAAACCTATGTGGCAGGTTGGAGACAGGTAGAAAGAAATCACCCTTTTGGTCCTTTCTACAAGCCATTTCCCATCTCCTCTTTTTTCAGTGCTTGGGGCACTTCCCCCCTGCCGTACGGGTCCTGCTGGATGTGGTCCCCAGTCCTTGCTATGCTGCAGGACTGTTCACCCTGATCTCATGTTTCAGTCGGGGAGCTCAGCCTTGCTTTTTTTTTTCCCTTCCTCTAATTAACGTCAGAAATATTGTATTGTCATGCTCTCTTTATCCCAGTGCTCCTCTAATTAGCTCACCGCATTATTCTGCGTGCGTTTGAGGCTGTTCAGTGTTAATGAGCCTGTCAGTCACAGTCTTCAAAGACTGCATCTTCAGAGAAGCCGGGGATGGAAAGAACCTATTAGAGACAGTTGGCTCCTGCCTCAGAAAGCAGGAGTCCTCCAGCGTTAGTTTAACTACTTGTGAAATTGGCAGTGTTGCTTTCGGGCTTTGAGGGTGGCATATGTGCTTTTTTCAGCTCAGCAGTCTGGCCAAGGCAAACTTTGCATACCAAAATGAGAAGTTACCACCTCATGTCAAAGGTTGCATGGAAGGATTGTGCCTGATTTTCAAACACTCTGCAGTCGGGTCTTATTTTTATGGCATAACCAGGCTGAAACTTCATTTTATGTAAATAAAATCCTTTCTGAGGTAGGGACAACCCCTGAGATGGCAGTACAGGAACCAGTGAATCCTCCCAGCCCCACACAGGATTTTTGGAAACCAGCCACACAGAACCTAGGAGGGTACAACTGGCCTGCTACCACGACGTGGGCCACCTCTTTGGTTTAGAACTAACTTGTGCACATCACCTGAGCTGGATCCATCACGTAACAGCTGGTGCCAACTTTCACTGAGCCACAGCTCCTCACAGCCACCTTTTTCTTGCCCAACAAACCTTTCTGTTTTAACTTAATGTTTCAGAGACTCCACCAGTGGAAGGGCAGTGGGACGGTTTCTGCACTTGCCTCATGCCATTTCTTCTCCATCCGTCCACAGAACCCTCTCCAAGGGGAGCCAGTCTCATTGTCTGCTAAATATGTGGCTCCACTGGCTGAGCTGATTTGGCAAGGCTGGACTACAGTAATCAGAGTGAAAATTTGGCAGTAGCTTGTCATGACAAAGGGCTACACCCGCGAGGATGTATGGGTAGCGGTGATTTGGCTCCACAGATATTTCCCACAAATTGAGTGTCCCTTGCTTTTCTAATCTCCTTCTGTCCCTGTATCAATACTGTGTTCATGACAAATGAGAAAATCAGTTGCGAGGCCTTTACAGAGATTTATGTCAGTGGGCTTATGTCTGGGAGCTGCTCGGACTCACTCCTGTGGCTGGGGCAAAAGCAGCAGAGCACTGGGGAGAGCAGGAAGGTCTCAGCTCTGATCCCACCTCACACATGGAGGAGCTGCAGGGACTGCGTTCCTTGGCTTGCCTTGTGGGCTAGCTGCTGATGTCGCACTGCCTGAGTGACATCAATGCCCACCAAAATTTCCAAGGGGCTGTGCCAAAAAGCATATATGACTCTTCAGCTTGTCACACTTGCCATTAAACACAGCTCGTACTCCTCTGGGAATGCTGCCGCCAGGCAGCCCTGCTTGTGAAGCACTGCTTTTACCCCCCCCCAGCCCACCAGACTTGCCCACTCTGTCCATGGGGCTGTTGGGTGCCAGGTCCTTGGATCCTGGTTCTGACAGAGACCTGGAGGGCACAGAGCTGAAGGGCATCTCAGCTGATGACAGTGATACAACCCATCTCCTACCAAACTATCTTTGGAATGGGACGTTTGTTCCTAAGTAGTCTCAGCAAACCCATGGGAGTTGATATACCTGGCTTTCTTTCAAGTGCTTCCAGAGAGCTTGTTTATTTGTTGCAGGATCTTTCTGGGACCTGAAGATAAGCTGAGTGGTGAGGAAATGCCTGGCTCTTCCCTGTTTTCTAACCCAAGCTCAGCATCCTCCATGTCTTTTCCAGTCTCCCAGGAGCTCACTTCTCCCCAAATTCCCGCAGCTCTGTGCTTCCTTCAGCTACGATACACCCCGAGGTGCATCTTGTCCCTCTGTCATGGGTATGAAATGATTAGCCAATTGATTGCAGTTAACCTTTTTGCTAAGGGAAGCAAAAAAATAAAATAATAAATAAATAAATATATATATATATAACACTGATGTGGGCAAACGACATTAAGCATAATCAGTTAATAGCTTTCCCCCTCTACTGATAATGCATTACACATTTCCTGTTTGTCTCCTTATTACTGCCATTCCTACAGAAACTAACAAGAAATTATGCTATGACCAGAGATAGAAAGTACCTTACTTTCTGCCTTTCTTTTCCTGATTTCTCTTCACCCTAATGTTCATGTTTTAGAATTGCACTCAGCAATCATTTCTCATTTTTCTTTCTCTGTGCCCCCATGAGTTTGGGTCAATGAGGAGCTCAGTAATTAGATAGGCTAACTTCTTACTAAACTTATTCCTCCTCCCCTCTGGGACAGTTGGCTGGAATGCACTTTAGAGTATTTCTTTAAAGAAACAGCCATTTACTCCATTTCCAGTTTGATTGCCTCCCCTGAGATCTTACTCATCAGTTGCCCGAGTCTACTGCAGTTTGCTTCCTCAAAGTCCACCTTATCTTGCTGCCCTCCCTCCTCATGATCTGAGGCAACTCAATCAAGGAATGGTCCCTTGTATCCTGTCAATTGGCTCATAACAAAGATGAAGAGAGCCTCCCCTTTCTTAACTACTTTATGTATTAAAAGTAGGTCCTGCATATTTCCCAGCTTTCCTAGACAGTCAGAGCTTTCCTCTGTCTCTTTGAGATTTTATACATTTTGTCACTTTATAGCTTAAAATTTGGCTTTTTATCCTTGCCAACCAATTTCTCATTCATCTCATGCCTTGCTGCTGAACCTTTAGTTTGCTCACGTGTCCAAGTCACCCGTGATTAGATGTAATTAGTCCTGAAAAATTCATGCTCAAGCAATGAATCGAATTGGAAGCAGTGGAGTGACTGTGATTGAAGCGGTTGTTTAATGTATCATGAGCAAGGTCACAGACATCGATACATGCAGACAGGACCTCTTCTTTGCAGTTTATGTGATGGGGTTATTCAATTCCCCGAGCTGACTCACAGCTTGGAAAATTGTAAGGTGGAGGGGGGGGGGGGGGGGGCATGCTGAAGTCTTTCTGCACCTTTCAGTAGGAGTGTGCTTGTGTAGCTATTGACCCTTTGGTGTAGGGTGCAGCTGTCAGCGAAGAAGAGGAAAGGAAGGTCCTGCTTTTATGACAGCTGAAAGTGTTCAAGCTGTAGTCTCTGCAATCCCTCCTACTTGAAGAACAAGCCATTTCAGAGCCAGAGAAGAGAAACACAGACCCTGGGTCCTGCCTTTGTGATGGCAGCAACCAGACTGTCCCTCTAGCAGCAGAAGAGCTCAGCTCTGTAGATCCCAGTTACCAAAGCTGAGCTTTTGGCTTCCTCCACTGAGTTTCTGTGGCTGTGGTTGGCCAGATGTTATCACATACCTGTTCAGTGGCTTGTAGGAGGACTGTCCCTTGTAGGAGGGCTGTCCCAACCAACTAGTGTCCTCACCATCGAATGAGGAAGGCCTCTCTGAAACATCTATCCTTTTGCTAAATGTGCAGCAAGTATAATGGTCACATGGGCTATGATATTTTTCATGTGATAACAACAAATTTTATGCATGGCCAGCAGGACACGGAGCTGTCAATCAGCAGCAAACACAAACAATAATAGGAACAAAAGCACAGGGCAATATTAGAAATGTAAATGACTGGCTGCAGCACCATGGTTGGCTCCTCCTGAGCTTAGATTCTCAATTTATTTAGAGAGTTACTTCTTCTTATGCAACTCTTTTTTATTTATTCATTTTTGAGGATGAGGGGGAGAAAGAGATAAGGAGTAAGGTGATTGCTTTTCATTTTCGTGTTTATGTTGCATGAGCTAGACAATTATATCTTGCCAACAGACCCTGGAAAAGCCTACTCAGAGATTACAGCAACTCTGATTTCTAACGTATCTTGTAGCCTTCCTCATTAAATAGCCCAACAGCAAGAATGTCAAAAGCTAAGTTTTATAAATGTGGACTGGAAAAGAGAGAATTGCCGAGGGCTTTTCACATTTTTCAGAGAAACACTGGGCACGTTGGGAAGAGCTGTTTTTGCTTCTCGATTAGTATAAGCCAAGTGCACTGCCAAAGCTAGGTTTCAGCTTTACCTCTAGCTGGAGCAGCAGTGTTTCAACTCACTGGACGCCGACTCCCACACGAATACTGAAGGATAAATGACCCGAGCCATTAGAAAGCAATAAACTCACTTCCAGTAACTCTACACACACCAGGGTAAGACAATCCCTATGGGTGCATTAGCCTGCAGGGGTGGGTGGTGAGAGCAGGGGGCCACGGCTGAAGCCCTGGATGCTGTTCACTTCCCAGTCCACCACAGACTGCCCGTGTCATCTCTGACAGGCCTCTTAAGCTCTCTGTGCTTCAGTTCTCTGCTGGAAAGAACAGCTAATGCAATTTCCCTGAATTGCAGGAGGGAGTTTTGCTGCTAATTAAATGGAGGCGCGTGAGGCTCTCAGATACTGCCATACCAAGGCCACTATTAGTGCCTTTCAGAGAATGATGGATGTAGCAAATATGGCAAGCAATAATGCCTGCAAACTATAAAATACTGAGACTATTTGCAATTAGGAGCCCGTCCACCAATACAATGCATCGTTTCTTCTTTTTTTTCTGGAGCTTCCTAGCCTAAGTCCTTTTCCCATACAGCATGTGAGCAGATAACATTGTTCCCAAGTGAAAGAAATCTTATGCATTTGAAAGGAAAAAATCCACTGGGAGTGTTTCCTTCAAAGGCTTATTCACCACTTCAACCTTCCCTTTGAGCTCAGACTGAACCAATAATATCTAAACTGTAAATTCATAGAGAACCACTTATCTGGTCTATATTATAATGTATCTACAGAGTTTGGAAAGGATTCATTAAGCAATTAACAGTACTGTTAAAGCATTTCAGTTCCTCCTGAATCCTGCTTTGCCATTATACATCTTTTTCCTTTCCCAGACTTCTAACAAATTTACAAAGTTAAGTTACGTGTTACTGCATTCAGTTGGGATTTGATGATATTCCTACACTCTCCGGAGTATTTGAGATGTGACTGGATGAAACTGGAGTGAATTTAATACTTCTGGGCATGTATATACCAGAAAATCCCAGCATTACCTATAGATTAGGTAGCATTGTTTTGTTTTGTTTGTTTGTTTGTTTACATTTCTATTTACTCTCCTATAGCTATATCTCTAATTCCTCTGTAGATACTGACCAGCTACCCAATGTCCCATTCTTCCAGAAGTGAGCACTTTTCTAAGCCTTTTTTTTCTCTGCTGCTGATGAAACTCCAGATCCCATCCCTGTTCATGCTCCCATTCACATGCCTTCTTGTCGGCAGGTGTTCATGTGCATGAGAACAAAACCTGAAAGCATTGGCTCGACATAAAGGTTTATTTCTCCCTGACAGTTAGCTCTGATAGTGGTCTGTAGTATTGACATAGGTATAAAAGATTTCTTTGTCTTCATCTGCTGACCTTTTATCATTCATAGCCTTCCGAAAGAATCACTTCTTTCATAATGCCCAGAAAGGTAATCAATAAAACAACTACTAAAGTGAAAGAAAAAAAGAAAGCTTCCTTAGTGATGACTTCTTTTGCACACTCATCTTCTAGACAGTAAATGCTCTGGAGCAGGGACTGTGTTGCTGCTGAATCTTTTATGAGCTATCATAAGGATCTGTCCAACAATTAGAATCATCTGTCAACATATTGGCCATAAATGTTTCCCAAATCATCAGTGGTTTTCTTTTTTGAATTACAAATTCAACCATCCTTTCTACTCAGTGCCTCATACCCTTCAATTACAAGAACTACTCCTTTTTTTTTTTTCTTTTTTTTTTTTTTTTTCCCCAAACTGATACGTTATCCTTCCAGCTCTCAACACCTCCCCGAGACCTCCCACACTTGCTGGCTGGCCAATTCTCACCGTCTGCAGTGACCATAATGAACAGACTTGTTTGTGCTTTTCCTTCTGCTCTGAAAATTATGTAACCTGCAAATACTGTGGGCAAAGAGCTGTTCTTGTCTCAGCCATGCAAATCCAGGCCAGCTCACAGAAAAACAAATAATGCTCTTTTAATGTGCAATATTGTGCTCTTTAAAATGTGCTCTTTAGTGCAATAAAGCCCTCTGGTGTAACAATTTGACCCTCTCTCTTTTTGTACAGTATGCAAGAGGAACACAAAATGCATGCAGTCTGCTGGTATAAAGTTTCTACAATTTGTGTGCTTCATAAGGATGTAGTTAATGATCACAGTGCCAGTGTAGGGAAAGAAAAGGAAATAAAAGATTCAGTTGTTTGTTCAGCAGAATAAAATTTGGTGGGGAAAAACAGAAGGATAAGATGGAAGAAAATCTGTTACATAGTATTTCTCTGTAAAAGTGCACCCAAAAGCCTCTCTGTTAAAATTAGTTCATCAAAGTTGTTAAGACACTTCAGTGGCAACGTCCCTGAAGTAGAAGGAGTGAACCTTTGAAAAATGAAGACCCATGTTGAGAGCTTCAAAATGACTTTCAAATGACTGAATATTTGAAATTTGGGTTAAATTCCAGAAATTCCGGTTGAGAGCTAGGTTCTGGATTGACACATTTCTGCCAGTCTCCTGCCTTCATCTTGCAAACCCCATCTCACAAGGCCTAGCACCCCATCTGGCTTCACCAGCCACCTCTTTCCTTCAGGAGCATGGCTCTGTATTTCTGATCAGGTCCTTCAGAGCCATATACAAAACTAGGATCATGGTTTAGATTCAAATCTGTCTCTCACACAGTCTGCAGGATTCAGATTTGTAGTTTGGATTCAAACCCATTTACAGTAGTAGTAACTAAATGTAGTAACATTTCTGATGTCTTTTTAGGTAAACTCCTGTTTATACCAGCTTTCACTTCCAACAGATAGTGTAAAAGCTGTGACCACTGTGGCTGTAACCAAAGATCAGGATCAGGCAGATTTACACCGTAATGGTGTGAAAGGGAAGGCTTTTTCACACACACACACCCCTTTCCCTGCAGGAAAACAAAAACCAAAAGAACGACAAAAACAAACAAACAAACAAACAAAAAAAACAGAGATTACTTAAAAAGTTGTTCTTCAAATGTTGCAATATTTTAACATCATTCCTCTCTGACTTCCCGATAAACAGAACTAACTTCCATTATCTGAAAATATATTTACCAGTCTTTCACTGGGTATTAACCTGGGCATCTCTCCTGGAGCTGCTGGAGCAAGGCTGATTTAGACCGGCTGGAGCTAGCCCATTATAGAGACCCAAATATCCCCAGAAAAAAATAAATATGAAATAAGTAGCAGCACGGATTTCCATCAAGCTCTTGCAGTGCGTTATAGTCACCTTTAAGACTTAAAGTTTGTTAAGGCAGTCCTCTCTTGTTGCATTGCAATGCATTGACTGTATAAGCCTTATGCATCTTAAAAATGCATACCAAAAGTTAGATCCCTGAACAGGGAGTCTGAATTGCAAGTGCCTGAGCAACTATTGTTTCTCTTGCCTTCAGGAGGTCTCAAAATTTTTCAGACTTGAATTATTCACTGAATTGTTTAATATTGACCTAGCAAGGTAGTAACAGATATTTGAGTTTAGAAATCTTGGTTGTCTTTAAACTGATAGTCAGCAAATGACTACTAATAAAGCTAAGTTTAAAAATAGAGATTGTGAGATTGCACAAATTTATACCGTCAGCAATAAGACAGCACAAAACATCATATTAACTGAAGCAAAATTGCATCCAGTATGTTAAAAATGCATGTAAGGTACACTGAGTTCTTCCTTGCTCCAGCAGAGCCTCCAGTCATTCTAGCTTGTATTACAGCTGAGAATTGATGGAATAACAGACCAAGTCTTTGTTTTCCTAGCCTATTCTGAAGGAGTTTACTAGATCTGACCTCTTGCTAGTGGAATTTTACCTGCAAGATGCAGACTAGGCATGAAGATATCCATTGTCTGTTACAGCTTGATCCAAGACTTCGATAAAAATAATCTTGCTACAAAAAAACACTGCAGTAGATTATCAATAACTAAACTTCTAAAGCTTGAATTTAAAGTAAAATTAGCCCAACAAATATGGCTTCAACAATGCTCTTCAAGATATTTACTCACACATTTTTTCCTTTCCTTTTATTAAATTATATTACAAATATTTTCAGCACACTCATCAACAATAGTTGAAGAAGATATATTTTCTTCAGAATTCTGCTCCACCTAAAATCTATATTGTTAAGAAATGCTGTTTGCATTTTCATGTCTGCATTTTCAAGTATCAATACTTGTACTACAACCACAGTATCCCTAAAGAGCTGAGGTTTTAATTTCTACTATTGGGCTGCAATAACCCTTCCTGCAATGGACTGAATGCCAAACACCCCAGTGTTTCTGTTGGTTAAAATCGAGATCCTCATCTCACCATTTTTGCCCTTAAAATGATCTTTCTTTCCCTTAAGAGAAGCTAAGAAAGATATTTTAAAAGTACCTGCCATAGCAACTACTTAAAACATACACTGGGAACCAAGCAGAAGGTGAATACTGATATAATAATACAGCACTAGGAACAAAAGCTTTGTCAGAAAACTGCAAGAGCTGTGCTAAATAAACCAGATCTGTTCTTCATAGCTCATGCCTGAAGCAAGTTGTATGATTAAAATGCCTCCAAATTTGATCCCAATTCTGCTTTCTGTACTCATAATGGCAGTGCTTATTGTAAGGCCAGCAAATTCAAAACACAAGCAGAGGTGAAATTTTGGCTACATGTCCTGCTTATCTTCCCCTCACTGTATTTCATTTTGAAATAGACCATGACAGTTAACAGAGAAAATAAGTTTAAAGTTCATTAATTGGGCTAATCTGCCAAAAGAAATGCAACTATTTGAGGTGCTTTTAGATCATTGGGGTTTGCAGTGTTCACTGGAAGAAGGCTGTCATGGTGGAGAAGGATTCACACATCTTCCTGCACAGAAGAGGAATATTTGACCTCTGAGGGTATCTATAAATTAGGAAAGTTGCTTTTATAAAAGGTTGTCATGGATATAAGCACCAAATAAATTGTCCTAAGGAAGTCTTAAAAGTCTATCCATGCAAATGGGTAAGTTACCATTAGTGACCACAGCATCTCTCAGGCAACCCACACATTGGGATCCTGAATCACAATGTGGGATCCACATTGGGACCCTGAATCAGCACAAAGACACATCACTATTACAGAGTATTGCTGCAAAATGAAATGCAGAAGGAAGCCTGGCATTTACAGCTTGGTTTTCCAAACATTACAAACCCAGTTCTGGGTTTAGTTACTGTATTAGAAATGGCCTTATTTTCAGGACTGCTGAAGTACAGCTTCTTCTGATTCCCATGCCTGGAACACATTCAAATCCGGTACCTTTTACTTTGGTGTCTCATAATGGGCTTAGTAACCTGCTTTGCGCAGCTGTGTCTGAAGGCTTTGGCTCTCCTAATGACAAAGTAGGGCAGACCTAATTCAAATCCTGTCTCCCTTTCTTCATCAGTGCATGGAGACAGACTGATCCTTCCCATGAAGAACTGGACCACTAAAGGGTTGTTACTGGAGCTGGAAGAAGCAGATGTTGTGCTGTGAGACATGATGTACCACGTCACTGGGCAACTAATACTCTCACTTACTGAGAGGAAAAGACACATGGGAGCCAGAGCACTCCTGCATGGTCACTGAGTCATGCATCTCCTGACATAAAGCTCATGGATGGAAGAGAGCAGAAGGAAGTCTCCTGCTGTGGTTCGCCATGTCATGGTGGTTGCCTCCCTGCAGGATGAGTGACAGATACCTCCACAAGCTCTGCAGATCAGCAGGAGCTCTCAGAAGACCTGAAAATCTAGAAACAGTAATTATACTAATACTAATGAGAAGAAACTAAGAACCAAGCTTGAACTGTACAACCTCACTGGCTTCACTGTTCAATTATTTGTTAATTCCCCACTGGGTTTTGGGCCACTTCACCCAGTTCCGTCCTGGACAAAATTAGGGGTATGATTCACTCCAGGAACAGCTCCTCAAAGACATTATGGATGAGGCTGCACGAGGTTTGTCTCCATATGCCCCACACAGACCTCTGATGCTATCCCAACTACCTATGCACACTCAAGCACTCCCATATGCCCTTCTGCCTCATGCCATGGTATGCAATGCATGTCCTCATTTTCAAGCTACAGAAACAGTATTTTTGTGACCTGCAACACTAATGTAACATAGTTGGAAATGGAAAAAAAGGAATTTAATCATGTATTAAAGGCAAAAGGCATCACGCACAACCTGGACAGCCCTCAAGGCCAAGTGCAGTGTACAGTGGATGTAGTCAGCTCTGCTCTGCTCTGTGGTGAGCCCTAAGCCATATGGGCAAGAGCCTGTTGATGTCCCTTGACCTTAAAACAACAGGTTTCCTCCCTGTCTCTCTTACACTTTTCAGTGTAGATACAGATTGTGAGACCTGGAAGACCTCCAAAGGGGCTACCCTGCCAGGTCCTCCCACTGGCCATGGTTTTCATAAGTCTCTGCCCTTAAAAACAGCAGGAGCTTTCATAATTTCAGTGGGGCTACATGGAACAAAGAACAGCTTTCCACAGACAAACTCACAAGCTGGAAGAATAATTAATGAATGGCACCAACACTTTCTCTCCTGTGAAAGCAAAGAGCATCATGAGCTGGACCCATGGCCACACTCCCACAGGACCCCAGACTAGAAGTCTGGAGTCTCTCTTTCCTATGACACCAAAATGGCATCCTCTAGTAAATGTACGTGCATCAAGAAAGCCAAGAGACATTTCTGGTTTTACAAGAAACTTGTAGATATTCATAACAGATTTTAAATGCATGAAATGGAGTTGAACTTGTGCCAGCAGAGTTAGAACACACTGGAGTAAGAGACAGAAATTTTAGAGCAAATATTACATTGAGGTTCATTATTTCTTCTTAAAGATGCAGTTATGGTGCTGGCAAAGTGTTCTCAGTATTTCTGTGAGAAGAAGCCACCATGTTCCTCACAACCCCTCCATTAGAACATCCTTTCCTCCAGGAGACCGCTGGACCTCATTCACTGAAAGCAGCCTTTGTCGTTTTTATCCACACTTCCTCACAAAGCAAAAGCATAATAAATAAATAAATACATAAATAAAATAAAATAAAATAAAAATAAAGTTCTTCTTTATTTCAAAAGGAGTTTTATTTTTATATTTTTAACTGTGGATGGCATTTGTGAATATGTTTTACTGACTGAATGGAAAGGTATCCTCTGCACAAGGGACAGGCATGATGCAGGCAGCTGCAGTGCAGAGCTGCTGTGCCTTCATAACTCAGCTCTGAGTGCCGGTGACACCTCCGGGCATGTGTGTGAACCCCTAATCCAGACTCCAGCTGAGCTCTCACCTCTGTTCTTCCTGCCACAAACGTGGACATCACACTGAAATATTTCTACGCTGCACAGAGCAGCAGCTACCTCCCATGGAGGTAGCTCAGGTGCTGGGAACAGTTTTGCCACACCAGCAAGCCTTGAGAAGACCCCGTTCCTGTACCAACAGCTTGCTGATGCTCAAGCTACCTCATTTCAGACTGCAGCAGGTTTCACAAGACTCTACACATCACGCAGTACAGACATATCATATGATGGAGGATTGGTGACAAAGGCTCTGCAATGAGAACATCAACACTCCCTACTTCAGCTACTGAAGCAAATAGAAGCAATTTTCAGTGAGAAGGAACCTGGACAGGGATTTAACCTTCATTATGATAAGTCCCATATCTTCTCAGCAAGTCTCTGAATAATTTAGTGCCCTGGTTCTTTCTGTCATTTCACGTAAGATATTCAGCTTTTGCAGAACACAGATATCAGAAACTAAGATTTCAGTTCAAAGATGTTATATTCTTTTTTGAAATAAAAGTGAACGAGAAACCAAGCAAGTATATCTGAAGGATCTGTTTTGAGTGAGGTATTTTATGTTGTATCTATAGGCCTCCTACAGGCAGCTGCATGTGACTCAGAGATTTGCCCAGATGTTTACTCTGGGGGCAAAATAAAGGATAAAGATATTGAGTAGCATATTTTCTTTTGCAAGCATGGGGTCTTTTGTTTTTTTGTTAGCAAGTATTCATTTGTTTCAGGTTTAGGCCTGTCAATTGATGCTGGTGTCCAACAGATGCCAAAGAAAAGGAGAAAATGTTTGTACTTAGTGGCAGTTTCTCTATGAATTGATTAGGGATGTGTATTAAGATGCTCAGAGGATCGTTATACAGAAAATTATAAAGCAGATTTTCAGGGAAAGAGAAGAGCAATAATTCAACAGGGCCAGTGAACCTGTAAACCAGACCAGCAGTGCCCTCAGCAGATTAAACCCCCTTTAACAAAGCATTCAATATGAGCAGCAACATATTTTTCAGAAGTAATTAAGCAGTATCCAAAATGTCTCTTAATAAGAAAAACACCATTTGATTTCGGAACAGCGAGAATCACCTGGCTTTTCTCAGCTTTCGTGTTTATTGCTTGCTTTCCTCTTTGCTGACTGACAGCTCATCTGGTTTCAAAGAACAAAGAGAAGAAGGGAAAGGGAAGGTGCGGTATCAGCAATTAGAGAGCAAGGATTTTGAGTCTGTAACTCCTAAGAAGTGGGGAACAAGAAATAAAGAAACACTTCATAGCACAGTGAGAAATCCATCAGACACAGATTTTGCTTCAAGTCCTGTACTAGGTTGGCAAGTGTTCTTATACGCGCTAGCTTAAGGCCACATCTATTCTGTATGCTGTTTGATTGAAGCCACTGCAGGAGAACATGGAACAGGATTACAACCACAGTTCTGCAGGATAACTGAAGGTAGGAGCAGAAACCAGAAACATATCTATATGTACATAAACATATATATATACACACAGAAATTATACATTTCTGGCTGAATTTAAAAGCTTTTCTCCAGGAGCAGGAAGAATCAGTGAAAGAGTCTTAAAACCTCACAGATTTCATGGACTTGAAAAACTGACCTTTCATCATCTCATTGATTCTGATGTGATTTCTGATTCTGGGTTTAATGAAAAGAGTTCCCCCTACTTCAATACACTGCCAGGAAATAAATATGAATTTCAATCAGCGTCTTCATAACAGAGAGAAAAGGAAGCAAATGACCAGAACCAAAATCTGTGGTACTGTCTGGAGATAGAAAGTTGAAATCTACCCCCGGAAGAAATGGTTCAAGCTTCTTCTACCAGGCATTGCCCATTTGATACTCTGTACAAAATGCTGCCGTTATTCAAGTGGGCACTGGTGGGATTCTCAGGGTGCATAGGATCCTGACAGAAGACATTTGCTTTGGCTTGAGGATCCCTTCATACTTTGTGGTTAAAACCACCCAAATCTTCATTTGCACAGGTGCAAATAATGCAATGCCCAAGCCAGAGATCTGCGAACCTTTCTTAAAGGCCCTTCTTAGCTTCTTTGCAGGACATAGTGGTGGATTTCAAGACTTCTCCCTGCAGCAGTCTGGTCATCAGCCACACATACATAACGGCAAATCGAAGATTTACTGAAATGTTTGTTATCTCAGGCAAATCCCAAGTGGGGATGTGCCTCTGCCAGAGCAATCCACCAGAGTAATGAATCTTGAAACCTCACGCTTACACTTGGTTGTCTCCAACCCACTGAGCTCCGCTGCAAATTTGTGTTGCAACAGTCATAGGCTGATGAAGACGAATTTAATTTAAAATACAGGATTCTAGTTTACTAAGCAGTAAGTCCTCAACAAGAAACAATTCCCCTGGCATCACATTTGTTTGGCTCGTTTCTGCTTTTCCTGGAAATGATCTTTGAATGACAGCACTAAGGGCCTTTTCCAGCCTTCAATTAAAGATGTGGCTGTCAGAAGTGCAAACAGAAATATACAGAAAAGGCTTGCTCGGGATATATGACACTGTCAAGACAGCTCCTTTTTATGCTTCCTGATAAGCAGACTCCAGCTAGGGCTGCGGCCAGCCCTGCTCTTTGAACAGAGAAATTCTACTTTGTGGGAAGACACTTGCTACACACACCCTTCTTTGCTCAAGGGCCTTGCCACAGTTGTCCCGTCATTTTTCTATGATTATCTAAACCTTTTCACTACGCTCATTCTTATCGCAAGTATCCACTGGGCAAGGCTTTATATTAATGGCAGGATAAGTAATAATAATCAAAGAAGCAAAGCAAGAAAACAATTGCTAATTGTGAACTGAAATTTGGTCATCTCTGCACTGTCAGTGTGGTACATCTCTGCCCACAGTGGCACTCAGGCGGCTACTGACGAGTGACGGTCTCTTTTAGCTCACTTACTGTAAATGTGAGTCAGTTTTGAAAGGTTTAATGAAAAAAAATATTATAAACTGGAGCGTGGAAATGCAACAAACAGGGGCGTGACGGCCAGTTTTACTGACAATTACCACCTTTGTCATCCCAGTAATGGATCGGTGGGGTCATGTTGAGGGCTGACTGCTGCTAATGCAAAGGGGCAGAGCAGCCACAGCAGTGGGAACCCAGCCCCAGCCACTGCCTGGTGTCCAGTGAGGCTGAGCAGCCCCTGGTCCAGGCAAACCCTCAGGATGAGGTCCTGGGAGAGGCTGTGTCCCATGGGTGGTCACTGCCCACAGGGCTGTGGGGCTCCCTGGGGGTCATAGATACATCCAAGCGCCAGGGAGACCCAGGGCCTGAGTCTGGTGATGGAGTGAGCATCCAGCACCAGCCGCTGGAGGGATCCATACCGTGTGTGCATAGACACATGCATATATTTTGCTAGAGTACTGCAGTCCTGACCCGCAGAAGAGAAGGAACTGGACTGGGCCATCTGTGCCTCTGATGGTCTGTGAGAGACGGATGTTTTCTGTCTGTGCCAATCTGTGTAGACAGCTCTCTCTCTATATATATATATATATATGCATGCATGTATGCATTCTGTGTGTGTGCCTTCTGGGAACACATGCTGAGCCTTGCTGCCAGATGGACCTGGGGACTCAGTGCTACAGCATCCTCATGTATATCAGACTACCAGATTCAAGAATGTTTATCAGATCCTATCATCAGCATGTAAAGTTTCTTGATCTAGTCTTTCCTGGGACACTAGAGAAAGCATCATGGCTGTGACAAACACTGTCTCTCCTTGGTCTGTTAGGCAGGACTACGCTAACCTGGCAGGTGGAGTTTTGGTGTCTCCATTTCCCTTTGGTGGCAGTGCAGATGCTGGTCTCATCCACACCCTTCAGTGCAGGTTCTCCAAGAAGGTGGCTCCTGCAGTTTCAAAGGTCTTGGCCTCTGAAGAGCCAGTTTAGCTCCCAAATTGCTCAAAACATCATAAATGTAAGCAACAACTAGCTCAAGTTTTTGTCTTGTGTTAGATTGCAAAAACTAAGTTTGCCTTTTGAAAGTGAATGAGTGCTTGCCACAAGTTAAACATTTCAGCATCCACCATTTAACGCTCTGCTTCAGCAGCTGTAGGTGCTTGGTCATCCTAGGGAAGCAGGTTTATATGCACACACACACATACACACACAGAGGATGATTTCTTCCAGAAACTATCCAATTTATATTATTTCAGCAGTGTGTGTTCTTTTCTTGATTTTTCTCTGTAATACATAGCTACATAGTCTTCAGCTAATTAGAACATTTACTTAGCTATTATCAACAGCAGACCAAAACAACCCTCCTAAATATTTCTTTGATTTTTAAAACAAATGGACTTTGACTTCCCTCATTTACTTGCCTTTTAGCATTTTTTTTGGTGAAGAGTTTTTATTCAGGATGATTAATAACACAACTTTTTTCAGACCAATTAGAGAACTCAAGAATTTAGTCATCAAAAATTTCCAGTTGCACCAGACACCTAATTAAAAGAGGTGCAGTCAATTTGCTTCCATCATGGAAAGGTACTAAATCACACACACAAATCCATCCCAATTCAGAAGAGCACTTACACTGAATGAAAAGTTTGATTCAATTGCCTCTGCCATCAAGGCTAGAACCATACAGAATGATTATGCTCCCAACCACCGTAACTCAGAATTCAAATGGGCCCAGCGAATCTGCTTAAGAATGAATTATGGCTACAAATTATTTGCATGAATTATTGAGAAAATAATTATGAAAGGCAATTACACCTGGAAGAATTAGGCTTTGCAGAGAAATCCTGAATAGAAAGAATATTCATCAGATAAGGTCTGCATTAAAAATTATATACCCTACTCTAATATAAATAGTGAAATTAAATTAGAAAAAAAAATCCAATTTATTAATCGTAAATATATTTAGTAATGACTGAAGCACTTTGTATGCCTGTATGTATACATATTTGATGCTCATATAAATCAGACAAAATAAGAGTACATAAGTATCATTTTTGTTTTGCCTGTGAGTAAATATAATCTGAAAGAAAGCCAAAAGAATAAACGCAATCATTTTGTTTGTGAGAATCAATTCTGTATCCAACCCAAACAACAATCCTTTAAAGGCAGATCTTGAACATATACTTTCTTAATTTGCTTAATCTTTGGGGAATTTTTCTTTAATCATCAGAGATTTTTCTACATTTATCCTAAAGATTTGTTTATTACTTTTCACAATAGCCTTTGTAAGGATTTGAAAAATCTTTGTACAGCAAAAAGTTATCAGCCGCAGAAGTTATTTTATTGGATTTTTTTCACTGAATCAAGGCCAATAGAGGCTGCTTGGAAATGAAAACATTTCTTCAGGGCAGTAAAGTTTCATTTATTGTTTGGAGCAGTACAACTCTGGCTACCTTCAATCATCTTGTAAACACACACAGACCTAAACTTTGTAAAAAAGGTACATAGAGACAAAAACAGAAGGAGTAAATGGAAATGGCTGGTTCACTACAAAGCAAGAGGTTTCATAAAATACTAGGTCTTGCGGGGGAGTGGACCTAACTAATACCTTTCTTTGTCTCTTCCTCTTGCTTCCAAGCTAATCTACATCCTTCCCTCCCACACATCAATGTAAACTCATGGGACCAATGATCTAGGTAAAAAATAAAAACCCTCCTTTGAGTTTCAATTTCAAAGACGAACAAAATATTTTTAATAGTTCCATCTTACAGACTCAATTGAGAGAGTCAATTGGCAGATGCTGAAGCCCCAGGAAGTGGGAGGGTGGGAAGACTGGGTCTGCAGGCAGCCACAAACACGCAGGCTTGGCAGAATGAGATCAACTCATGTAAAGCAGATGCTCAGAGGGCTAATTCTGCTTTGTGCTTATGGGTGTGCTTCAGAAAAGATCAGCCATTTCTCAGAAAAAGAAAATGGCCATGAAAGGATTCCCTGAGAGGTTTGAGTCAGACACAAACTAAGGCTCTCCTGTGGTGCAATGATTGAAGTGGAAAGTCCTCCAAGATGATAATTTCCTGCCCCTGTGAATAGAAGACATAAATGATTTGGTCACTGTATGACCCTCTCATATTCCCTCATTAAGAAATGACAGATAGACTCACATGCCACTGGGAGATCACAAATATTGCTATTACAGAGAGAAGACCAAATAAAACACTCATCCTCTGACACTTTGGAAGGCTAGTCACAAGATTTATGACCACCATTAAGTTTAAAGTTTTCATGGTTTTAAAACGAGTGGTTACTTCATTAGCATGCAGAACAATTTTACAAAGTATGTTTTCATTGTGGCACCAGCAACGAAAATAATCCCTGCTGGGATCAGCCCTTCTTCCTAACACAAATATAATATATTTGCTGAAGTGCTATGGTTCAGTTTACAGACTTGGCTTGTCTAAAGACTGTCCTAATTTTTGTCTGAGAACTAAGTTCTCAGACTTAGTTAATGAGATAATTTATGCTAATTTCCCCACCCACTTTGTTCATTTGCAGAAATAAGAGGGTTCAGTATCTGAGCACGTCTGGCCCATCTCTGTCAGGCTGTGCTCCCAAACCTGCTCATGTGTTGCAGTCAGCACTGTGGTCTGTCAGAGGTTTTCAGCGAGATCTCTGCTACAGCTCAAAGACCAACAGCATCTCCTGCATCTTCAAGTCAATTTTCCATCACGGTATGGCCCACAAAAGGTTGCTTCACTGCTCTGTCCATAGGCAGCGGGATGACCATATAGAGAGTTCTTGGGTTGAAGGAGAGCTGGTACCTGGCAAAATCTTAGAGAGTTCTTGGGTTGAAGGAGAGCTGGTACCTGGCAAAATCTTAGTTAAATATCTGTGTGGTTTGAGAGACTTTTTTTTTTTTCTAGTGCTAATATTCCTATGTTAGTAGGAATGAGACAATTTTGTGACAATTTTTGTTTCTGCTTGTGTATTTGTTTCCACTGTTTATTGTTTATTTTATATATTTACATTATTATGACAATCTGGGAGAGAAGTGGTGAGCCGCTCACTTTAAACAGGCAACTTTTGTTGTAAATATAAATCCCTAAAGATGGATGAGCTAGTGGAAACTTTTCAGAAGAAGGAAAGAAAACATACATAATTCACCAATTTCAGGAGATATGGTGCCACACAACCATGCCTTCAGGACACATATTACAGAAAAAGTGTTCTGAGAGCTGCCTGGCTTCTCCAGCATGTTCCAGTTCTTGACATTGCCAGAAATTTGAAACAGAGCTGATATATTTGAATGAATCAAATAGCAAAATGTCACAGCAGGTTTAGAGTGAAATAACTTCAGATCACTCGTTTGTCAAGAAAGAAAGACAGCAGTGACTCTGGCAGAGAAGAAACTTCTAGAAGATGTTTAATGAATCTAACCTGTACAACAGAATGTATCTTTGGACAGAAAACAAATAAATAAACAAACACAAACAAATATTTCTAAGGACAGAGGAGCAGTGGAGTGCTGGATATACAGAAAGATATAGATAAAATCCTGCAGCAAAGAAAATGGGCATCAAGAACCTGCCATTGTCAGGGGGAAGATGTTGAATGAAGTTCATTTTCATTCATTTTATTACTGTTATCCTTTGAGAAATATAAAGGACATAACCAGTATGAAAATATACAAGGTGGATGAGTCAGATACTGCTTATTTTACAATTAGAAAGTGCTGTATACCAAGGCCTGATTGAATTCTTCGGGAATCTCTTTGCGAAGAGTGATGATAAGAACTAACTTTGCTGTTAGGGCTAGGTGTATTTCTGAAGTCACGTCGGAGCCAGTAAAGTAAAAGATTCAGACAAGAATGCATGCACCATAAACTGGAGGTTGAATTTGGACAAGTATTACATGTCATCCATAATGACAAAGGGACATATAACATCTATCCAACAACAAGACAGCTTGTTAATGGATAAGCTTGCCATACGTAATACAGTGCTAATGACAGCACTGAGAGCAGACTGATCAAAAGCAACAGATGGTGCAAGAGATTTTGAGTAGAGCAGCTTTACTGATGAGAGATGACATCGAAGTGCTAGGTGTGGATGAGTCATGGTTTCCCCTCTCCACAACCTGTATCAAAGGTCAACATATCAGCTTCTGCTGTATCAAGATTTTCTCACTGTGTTAGCAGATGAAAAAGAAGACATTACCCAAACTGTGCGTTGGCTAAAGAATTACATTAATCACTCTACCCTGGCTGATGAGATTGTCTTCTTTTTTTTGGCTAAGACTTTGGATGGTCATGTATAGAAAAAAAAATTCTTAAGGCACAATTTGCTCAAATTTGTTGTGAAATCATTAATGATTATTGGTGGAGCTTATTTAAATGCTAAATAGGCTAAGATATTTTCTGTCCTACTGAATAACAGAAGGGATTGACAATCCTTTGCATCAGTAAACTGTGATCAAAAAGCAAGGCTCTGTGCTGCCAGTAAGCATCTGTCACTTTTAGGGTACCATATATCCAACCTATTTTAGGCATTAGTTATGTATGAGAGAAATTGCATCCAATTGAATCCTGGAAGTGTTTAGGTTCCATATAAAAGGGAACAATAAGAGGAATATATACAGCTAGTTCAGATGTAAATGCTTCTCTTAGTCATCTAAATTTGATTTGAGGCAGGTACCAGCTGAGGAGACAAAATCAGATGAGGAATACATCATTGCATAAATAGAATCATTGTGTAATCATTTTCACTTCCTAGCTTCATGAAAAGCAAACAAGTAAAACAATTTATATCATGTCATTGGCTCTGTCAAGTCTGCCATGTCAGAGAAAACACTAGATACAAGATCTGTATTGCAAATAAATAAATAAATAAAAATAAAAGCATTGGAAGATTGCCTTGCATTCAAAACCTTATTTTTGAAGGGTATATTTGTTATCACCTGGATTTATTTTTATTTTTAACTCTTGAGAAATGTTTCCAAGAAATATGTATACAAACTGGCATCATATCTCAAAGATGTACCTAAGGGGAGATAGAGGAACAGCATTTCAGCTTGCCGTCTTGTTCCACAGCCATATATAAAGCTCTTCTTAGACTGGCATGGAAATAATTTATTCCTTAGCTAGCAGATAATCATACCCCTGATGACACCCACTCTGAAGAAGCATAAAATCTATAAGCAACACTTGTGACAGGTACCAACCACATTTCAGTTCAGTCCTTTCTAATTTTACATATTTCTCAGTCACATACTTATTTGAAGTGTTCTATAGTTATGTAAGTTGTGGGTGTTTTAGAAAATAAATGTTTTTTGGATTTCCTACATCATTGTGTTGGACATTACACAGGGATTAGTGCAGGCTAGATAGCTGCCTACTGTCATATAAAAGGACAATAACTGAAGTAAGTAACAGGATATTTAGATTTCAGAAAGATAAATAATGGCAAAGCTTTGTTTGGAGCGTTTGAGAGATTTAGGTAAGTCCTCTGAGGACAGATCACACAGCTGTGGTGATGACCTCCTGAAAGAACGTAAAGTGCAGAGGAAACATACAGTGGTACCAAGATACCAGAAGAGAAACGTAAAATGCTCCCAAACATCTATAGAAAGAAAGGGCTTGAAAGACCCAGGGAAAGAGCTTGCACTCAGAGCAGAAAGGGATGGGGCCAGGATGGGGAGACGTGTTACTGTTGAGGAAAGCAGAGACACATTTGAGATCTGCCTTTCCCACTCAGCGCTGTCTTTACAGGAAAGCAAAACTCATGGAAAGAAAACACTTTTTTCACAGAACACACATTTTGTAACTTGGACAATGTTAGGAACTTTTGCAAAATCTCTTTGTGAAGGAGCATGAATTCACACGTTCTTGGTAAATCCCTAAAAGCACATGAAGTGACATCATTGAATGCTGCAAGCCACTTTTCCATGTTAAAGGCTGAAAATGACTCGGGCCAGATGCCAATATAAAAAGATTATTTCCTATGACAAGTAGTGCACGTAAGCTATCATGCAAAAAGATGAAGATGATCTTTGTGATGTGAATCCACTGTGCTGAATTCAAAGAGCCTGGACCAACAACTAACGCAAAAAGGAATTTGGACACTGGGAAGGTGACTCACTCCAGAGCATCCAAATCTATCCTGTAGCTCAGAAAAGCAACCGTGTCTATTCCTGACAAATCACTGAATGAATATATTAGAAATACGCTCAAGGGCAAAGAGATCTACAAGCTAGAAATCTTTATGAGCCAGAACTGCTATGGTGTAGAGGAAGATTGTGTGCTTGGTTTAGTGAGGATTTAGAGAAAGAGGAAGGGGATTTTGTAGTTTGTGCCATGCATATTGTGGAGAAGAAGGTGAATTTGTGGACCTGAATACAAACATATGAAAATGTGGATTTCTGTGCCTGAGCCTGTTATCTAGGTACTTTTGGAGTGTGATTCATTTTCTCCTAAAGGAGCTATCTAAAATAGACCTTATGAAATGTGTCCCATAAGTGCCTCTTTCCTTGATGCCCCAAGGGAAGCCAAAGCTGTCAAACTTAGGTGTAGACAACTACACTGTAGAAGTCTGACCAGCCAGGAAGGTCCCCTCATTCCTGCCTCAAAATATCCTACATCTTTATCAAAAGAAAATATTGTATTATTTGTTTGCGATACTTTGAGAGAGGACATGTTCTTACTGATACTAAGATTTGCTTTTGACTGAGAAAGAACTGAAAGTTTTGGTAATGTTATAATTTTCGTTAATCGTTGAAAAGGAGTGTTCTGTCATTCAGAAGACAATCACTAAACTACAATTTGTGGTCTCCATGCAAAGGCTTCAGCTCTAAATTTCTTCAAAACAAAACAAAACAACAAACAAACAAACAAAAAAACAACAACAACAAACCAGTTTCACAATTTAGATAATGCCAATTCCTGAAACTATTTTTTAAAATTATTTTTTTTTCACTGAAAACCCTTCTAATACCATCCATAGACTATTGGAAGGAGAAAATCTTCTTTCTCATCCAGAGCCTCCTATCCAGACTGCATTTTCTGTCAAGGAAATTATTTTCCGTTTTTCCTTCTTTGCCTAACAAGGACAATGAAAGATCACTAACAAAAAAACATACAGTAAACCAATCTTTTCACATGCATGATTAAGAGCAAATGAGGCCCATTATCTACAAATAGCAACATAAACTTTACTCACTTTCTGACGTTTTCTCTACCACCAAGAGTTGCCAAGCAAGTGTTTTTTCTCCTTGTCCAAAACAAGTGTCAAAAGAAATCTCCATTCTCTGGACTTGCAAAACCCTCTAGCCCTCCTTTTTTCAGTATGGATTTACAGAAAAACTGCCTTGAAACATCTTTAAGGGAAAGAATAATGCTTGGTTGAGACTTATATCTTGGCTGATAGAGCTAACTGTACATACAAACTAAATGTAGGCTTTTTGTAAGGCCTTTGAGGACCAGAGAAAATGTTTTATGGTGAGAAACTTGACAGGATCACACTGTTTAATGTATCACAGAGTAGAACAGCTGGTGACTTGCTGACTTTGCTTAAGTACCTTCACGGGGAGAAATGTCTGGGTACTCAAGGAGTTTTAAAACTAGTGGAAAAAGATATGTCAAGATGAGTTCATATACATATTTGGAAGCTGAAGCTATACTCATTTCTATGAAAAAATATACACATACATTTAAAAGTAAGGATGATTTTCCATTACAATGGATAACAAAGAGAGGAGCAAGATCCTCCACTTTTTGGTGTTCAGTTTCAGCCCCGTTAGCTATTCTGACAGACATGCTTTAGTCAAACAAGATACTTTCATACATGGATGGCTGCATGAAATGCAATAGCTTGTGAAATTGGTCAGACCCAATGGTGCAAAACTGCTTCTTATCCTTATACGTTATGAATGTAGGAAGCTATTCATTTGTGCAAAACTGCAGCACATTATTGCTACAAGGGAAGGTTAACCTTCACCTCATGTATCCCTCTGGAATCCCATTGAGGCAGTGTAAGTTAGAGAGAGACAGCAATTTTTCAATTTCTGCTCAAGAAAAACATATTTATCTAGGATCAAGCTGATAACTTCAAATTTTCTGTCTCCTTACTGCTTATTATTTATTGAAAATTGCTTCATAGAAAGATTTATTAAGACGCTATCTCCTAGTACTAGAAGATAGTCAGGTATCGTTGCCTCACTTTATGGTCCAATAAATGCAGAGAGATGAGCTGTCACCTGCAGCTGGGATGGGAATGGATTGGGAATCTCTGATATGGGTGACTCAAATCCTACTTATTAACTCAGCTGCCTTACAGAAGGATTACATGACATTCATGTTCCCAGCCATCCTTCCTGTGATTCTGGCTCTGAGCTCTGTGCAGCCCCCTTCCAGAAAAACAAAACAAAACAGGACTTCTCATCCTCAGCATCTTTCTGTTGCCTACTAACAGCAATGTAGTACGCTGCCAAAATATCCCCCTTTAGCACATGGCCCAAGTCAGTACATACAATCCCTTTTGCAATTCAAAGGGTAGAGATTTGTGCTGATGATACAGTTTGTGGTGCCCCATCAAAGTGGTCATTATTTCTACGCATCATAGAGTACCCAGTTTTTCAGGCTATTTTTTTTCCCAAGAAATTGGTTAATATAATTCTTATAGAAAGGTAGAGGTTTTAGAGTGTAACACTTGCATGGGATATAGTGGAATCTGGGCGTTCCAAGCACCATCTACAGAAACAACAACTGCTTGTATTCCAAGCATCTAGGCATGGTGGGTGAGATGTACTGTTGTACAGATCCCTGAGATGACGTATGTTGGCCAATAACCATCTCTCTGACAACACCATCTACTACCCCCCCCCTGTGCTGAGCAGCTCTTGGTGCAAATGAAAGGGATCGGGTTGTAGCTGTGCTGTGCACGTGGTGCACTTGCCTGGCTTTAGTGTTCACAGCAGCCTGCTTCCATTCAACTGCTCTGCAATCTCAAAACACCTTAGTGAAATAATGATGTAAATCTTACACTTTAAGCCAGAGTGACTCCAGTGTGCAAACCAAGAAAGACATAATAGAACTGGAAAAAAAAAAAAAAGAAAGAAAAAAAAGCCTCTGTCTGAAGAGGCCACCTGCATTAGCTCTATTAGCTCTATTAGCTCATTTCCTGCTCTAGCAGGAAACACTTCAGTATGAATCACAGCTGTCAGTCTTTTGATTGATGCTGCTGTGTCTGCTCCCCTCCATGGTCTCAGGAGGGATTTAGGGATTTGCAGGCTACAGAAGATGACCTGCTCAGCAGGAATGATGCCAACAGACTAGTTGCGTAAGTGCTCAATTTCCTCAGCTACTGCAGGATTTGGTAGGAGCTGGGACCTTTCCCTGCGGCATCCGAGTTGGCCAGAGTACATCCAAGTAAAAAGCACTCTGAAAATCATCATGGAACATTCAAGTGCCTGTTACTGGTCCTGCTCCTCCTCCCTCCCAGTCAGCAGCTATCTGGCACTGAATTCACCTGTAACAAGAGGGATCATGATACAAATGACCATAAACATTGCAACATTCATAGAGACTCAAAAATAATATTAGCACCTAATATTCAAGTATCATTCAAGGCAAGAAAGGTTTCCAACAAGGGTCCATTTCAGAAGCTGTCTCCAAATGCTTGGTCACTGCAACAAGGTAGTGGCACTGCCAGACATATGCCCTACCAAAACACGATGGCATCCTCAAGGGTCCCAGTGGAAGCAAGAAATGTTGTGACCCATACAAGGAATTTATAATAATTAATTTATATTCATTTATACTCAGGTCATGCCCCCAAATATCAATACTGTGATATTTTTGTCCTTTCCTTCTCCCACCTCAGCATAATTTGGTGGTTGGTTGAACTTTTCGTATTTCTGAAGGTCACCGGCACTGTTCAAAGCAAAGCACCTTTCTTTATGATAGAGTGAGTCAAGTAGCAGTGCTGCTGCACAGCAACAGCTTTACAGTAATACATAAGAATGAGCTCATCAGTGAGCAGAGCCTTGAGGCAGCTTAGGCATAAACTACTTGGCAAACACCAGGAATGGTGTCCCACCCCTTGGTATGGGACTCAGGTGTCTTTCTGAGATGTGATGATGGCTTTTTTTTTTAAGACCTACTAGGATATGTACCAATTGATAGAAGAATAAGTTTGGTGGACAAGTTCTTCCGTCAACTACACTGTTCACAGTCTGGTCTTTTAACAGTCATTCCCATTTAAAGCCTAAACCAAACTCCAACATACAAATCGTCCCCCAGCATCTTTCCTGGTGGAGGCACAGGGGACTGCATCGTTAGGGGAGGGTCAACCAGCAGAGAACCACTGAATTCTGTAGAGCTGACAAAATGTACACAGCTAAGGTCCAGATCCAGTGATTTGATTAACTTACAGGATTATTTTTTTTGCACCTAGAAACAGCAAGTAAGTGCTGTGCAGTTTCCTTGGGAAAAAGTAAAAAAAAAAAATAAAAAAGGAAAACACTCAAGTACTGTCCTGCAGTGGATGATTCAGTATGATCAGTGGTTTATAAATATTTAAAACATCAGTCATCCCAAATAAGGCAAAATCTACATCAGGTTTGGTAGGACATGGTGAGTTACTCTGAGGTAAGGGGGAAAGACTTCCTCTCTTGTCAAAGCAGCAACTGCAGAGATCCTTCTGAAGTACTTATTTATGGGGATGAGTTTGGAAGGATCGATGATGAGCTGATTCTGCATAAGCTCCCAGGGGACACCACACTGCATAATGGGAGAGGGAATGAGGGCAAGTGAGCTGAACCTGAAGCCACCTCATGGCATGCAAAATTAGATGAAATGTTGTAATTTCTGTGAACTATTCTGTCTATGCACTATACATTTATCACTGTTACTAATTATCAGGGATCAAGATAGCATCCAAAGGCTTCTACCTAGTAAGATTGTTACTGACATCATCTGGAATGGGAAATTAATCCAAAATCTTTACAACGTTTTTTTGAAATAGTAACTAGCTGTTCATATGAAGTATGAAACTTTTGTTTCTGTTGGTTATGTATGTAATTTAAATACTCAGTCATTTTCTTATCTCACTTTCATTTTGCAACCCTTTTGGTTCAAACAGACTTTTCAAAAGATGGTCATAGTACCCACGTATAATTTAAAAGCCAGCTCTTTTCCTCAGACGTCAAAGCACTTCACAGGACCAGCATTCCCATTTTGCAAAAACACACCCTGAGCACAGGTGTACTTATGGTTATGCAAGACAGGCAGAGGAGACAGTCAAGGATGGAGGATGAATTGGGTCAGCTCCAAGGACTCTGATGCATGCTTAAAGTATTCAGGCTCAAAGCATGACTTGTTAGATAGAATATTTGGCTAATATTTCAGAGTAACAAGCATAGAAATTGCCTGTACATCATTTTAGTTGAATAATTAATTTAGTGGAGACAATCTATAGGCACATGCTCTGGAGAGAGTTGGGCAGCTGTAGAGGGTAGTAAAATAAATTTCTTTCTGTAGATATCTAGTGAGCTAGGGACACTAGGCCAGATGCACAGTCTTTTAACAGCACAGCTTTGACCAGGTGAATTCTACCTTTTTTCCTTCTCTAGAACAGCTTCTGCTCAAGGGTTCAATGCTGGAGAGATGATGGTGCTACTTCTGATTCTGTTCCACCAAAGGGCCCCAGGTTTCTCAGCAGGGCCCTTTGGTCTAAAAGGTCTGCTCCTACTACTTCCAAAACCATCACCTTTGGGTAGGAAGCAGATTCCTGACCTGACTGTTAGAAAGCTCATCCAACAATCTTCATAGTAATAATGGAAATAACTTCTGCCTTCCCATTAGGCCTTCTGCTGCACACAGAGACTGAGACATCTTCCACATCTTAGAAAATCTTATCTGTGAGCAAATGTGACATGGTTTGTGAGAGGACTGAAACAAGCGAACTCACAGACTCTTAGATAACAGAGTAGATGAGAGTATATCATCAAGAAGATCTCAAATATGTTTATTTTTGCACTATTGGAATGTAAGGTTATATAAAGTCTTGACTTGTCTTTTTAAAATAACAAAAGAAATTTTAATATTTTCACACGTGTTCAGGTTCTAGAAGCTTTGAAAGACCACTTGGTACCACAAGCTGTGGATAAAGCCTTAAAAAAATAATGACCTTAATTGACTGGGAACAAAACCACATCAGAGAGTTGAAAAAGTTTGGTACAAAATAAACTATTCTTAGTTTATCCACAGTAATTCTGGGCTAAGCCACGCAGTGAAGAGAGTGTTCAAAAACTTGCAGGTTACCTGAGTAATGAGGATCTCAACCTGAAGGGAAAAGCATTAGGGCATGTGAATAACGTGATAATCTCAGAAGTCCTCATGAGTCCCTTTCAGATTATAATGAAGATGGCTAACTTGTTTTTGTAAGTATTTTCCTGTATTAAAGTACTTAACAAGTATGTCCACCATCAAGAAGATGTTTTATCCATAAATTTCTATGAACATCTTTAAAGATGGCTGTTCTTTTCAGCACAAATTTCCACTGCCTGGTGGAGTAGACATAGGTACAGCTTTGAAACTTTTGCTGCCTCTCAGCTCCCTGGCTGAAACAGCAATTGATTTAATGCTAATGGCTCATAATTTAATTAGATGTATTTGTGTATGTCAGAATTACATCCTTTTCTTTCTTTTTTTTTGGGGGGGGGGCGCTTTTTTTTTTTTTTTTTTTCTCTCCCTTTGTATTGTTCTCCATGTTGTATTTTTGCACAGCAAAAGATATGAAGACAAACTACAACCATAGTCTGGTTGGTGGATAATAAACACATTAGTGGGTACTCAGTTACTGTGACACAAGTGATGCTGCTCCAGAAAATTTACACATTACTAATGACAAATGTCACTCATTAAAGGCTGGTTCCAGAAGAGGAGGGGGATGTGGGTCCACAGCAGTGGCTACACTCAGATGTAAGAAGGGAAGAGGTGAAGAACAAGAGCCTGAGATAAAATTTAGATGTTTCACTTTCTAACTATTAGAATAAATAACTTCTTGTGTATATACAATAGCCTCTGCAGAGAGTAATACATAACTGCCAATTACATGAGGCCTTTCCCTTACTACAAACTCACACACAAACAGAACTTATGTTGGGAAGACCTTACTTGTATATTCGTCATAATTAAAACAATTCACTTGGAAATATTCACGCATTTCTTTTTCTGTTTTACACCAATATCTTAAATCTTTGTTTTCTCCTATCTATAGCAGTTTACTTTTCTTACATGTCTTGTCATTTAATTTGATTTTTCCACACCAGAATGCAGTGATATGCACCATATTGAGCTATTCTGAAGAAGGCCAATGAGTTGCCACTTTAAAGGTTTCTGCAAAACATTGACCTTGTCATTCTCAATACATTTAAGAGAGCTTCTCATGTGTGCAGTTTTCAGTCAAAATGACTTAGGCCACCTGTATCAAAGCTCCTCTGCTTCAAAACTGTCCTCCAACATAGAGAGCAGGCTACAGAGACAAAGATGCTCTTTCTACCTCCCTGCCCGCTGTCCTTTGCAGGCTGACAGCCAGCCAAGCTCCACCTTCTGCTACAGAAAACCTTTAGCAAGAGGGAAATGACTTGGAAAACACCTGGCCTTCTCACAGAACACTCAAGAGAGGGAGAAAAGAAGATGATGAAAACATCCTAAAATTGTGAGAAAACAGCATTTCAATCACTGGTTACTGACAGACTAAAGAGGATTCATCCTGCCTATGTTTAAATGTTATTGTCTGGTCTAGGTCAGCTGCTTAGGCTCCATGCTTCTATAGCCAAGAAGACAGGTGGGCACTTCCAAAGGATGTCAGACTGTCCTAAGAAATACATATAAAATTCAAACAAATACATATAAATAAAGAGTGACGAATCAGTCTGCAAAGGTACCTCTCTCTCCAGGGACTATGTAGTGATTCTAGGAAGCTAGTCTGAACACTTCAAGTGGAAAGGTTGCCTACCACCTGTTGAGTACAGGAGATGCTTTAGACAGCAAGAATTCAATGAATGGAGTCCCATCCTTGGGCAGAGACAGTAAATGCCAGTGCTGCATCTCAATGTGCTGTCACACAGCATTTCCCTACAACAGGAAACACAACGCTGCTCTTCTGAAGTCCATGAGATCTGCACGGCCATGGCCTTCATCATTTGTCTGCTTCACCACTTAGCTAGTAATTACTTAGCTAACCATTTGACACTGTTAAATACCAACTAGTAGTGAGGGAAAATTGCACACCTTCTGCAGTTCATATAGTTCAGAAAGGTCTCCTTTCTTGCTTGGAAGCAATAACTAGAAATGACCATTTTATCCTCTTATTCCTCTTCTTTCATCACCAGAGTTTCAGCAAACAAAGCTTAATTCATCTGCAGAGTCCCAAATGTTGTGGATTATCCTGTTTGTACTGATGACAGAATTTGGCAGTATGTGGCCACATGGCTCAATAACAGTTCAAAAAAAACTGGCACAGGAAGAGATAGCACATGCCAGAACTGTGGCAATTTGACACAAGTAGCCCTGGCTCAGAAATCCTGCAATTTCTAGCAGGAAGCCGTGATACTGCTTCTCCCTTAATTTGGATTGTCCCAAACTGTCTGTGTTTTGATGGAAAGACTGAAGAGTGTTTGAAGAGGACAGTTTGTCCCTATTTACCTGTTTGGTAATACCAACCCCTAAACACCAGCCCCTAAACACCAGCCTGGTGTGGGAAGTTTTGGAAATAATGACCGATACAATAATCTGTCACATTCTCACTGGTCCTTCACTTTCTGTTTTCTCAAACTAACAGGTATCTTATACATCTGATGTATAATGACTTGTATATTCTGTCCTCTTTTCTTTGGGCTTCTCCCTCCTTTGTATCTCTTCCAAGTTTTGTCTTTTTTTATTTGGTGCAAAAGTTGTAGAGAGGGTTGTAATTTTTCCATCACAACTAATTTGGGTGGGAAAAACTGATAAATTTTCAGGTACACAAATCATTCCTTAGGTCTGCAGCAGAAACAGCATGCTTTAATTGCAGTTTGGGAGCAATAGTAGCAGTTTTAACTATTCTGTTTGTACTAGATGCAGACACTTCATGGAAATAGGTTGCCTACCACCTGTTGAGTACAGGAGAATGTTAGCAAGGGGAGAGATGATCAAATCATTAACATTTGTGAGAGAGCAAAAGAGACAAGTCATTTCCTTCTGTAGAATAATAATGATTTAACATGAGAAGGGATGTGTGAAAATTACTGTGCTGTAAAACTACTAGTTCTTCTATGTCCCTCATCTGTTAGAATTATCCCCTTTGACTCTAGCCTCAAGTCTTGAAAGTGTGTATGTCATTCCTAATACTTGGACATAAAGGTAAGAGAGGGATTGGTTGTTTTGCAAGTTTGTTTCTTTTGGCTTTTCTGGTCATTCTGGTGCTCATTTATCCATGCTCATTAAATTTTGGTGTCACAAGGAGTATCCTTTGTATGTACATCATAATACATATATATTTTCAGCTCATTTCAGAATATACCAATTACTGTACCTTTTCACACCATCTCAGCATCAAAAAAAAACCACCTTAAGAACTGGACAAACAAATATAATATGTCCCCCTAAGAGTCTTCAGTTTCCAATCTCCTTTTGGCACACATTATTCTTCCAGTGGAGAACATTTATATGTATTTTAAAGAGTCTCAATGGATTTCTCTTCCTCGAGTTCTTCATGGTTCCTCTTAAACCCTTTAAACTTGTAGCTTTCATGTAATCTTGCGGCAAGGAGTTCCACAGCTTGCTGCATATTTTGTGAGGAATCCTTTTTTTGTTAGTTCTCTGTAGAGTCTATATCCAACATATCAATGGTAGACTTGACAGCTACTGGGCTTGCTGTCAATTACCTCTCAAATCCCTGTTTATGTCAGCTTTGGGACTCTGGCTGTGACAGCAACCAGCAGTCTGTTGTAAGAGATCCATGGTGCAAACCTGGTGGCCAGAACAGTGCCACACTGCCTGACCAGGACACCACGCCAATCAGATGGGCAGATACACAGATTATCTTAAAAAAAAAAAAAAAGGCAAAACAAAATGAGGCAAAGGCCTTTCTGTTTCCTGTGATTAGGTTGCTGAAGTTAGAATGAAGAAATTACTACAGTTACTCTCCTCATCAGCTTCAGAATATACCACCCCCATACACACCAACACTGTCCCCTAATTCCAGTTCTTGGTGTTTAATTTGCCACCTAACAGTGACTGGGTTGGGACCCATTGGAACCATTTCCAATACCTTCTCCAAAAGAAAAAAGGGGGAATCATTGCCCGCAGGAAAGGTTTTAAATCTTACCCTGTGAACCCCTGGGAGAGTGCAGGGAGGTTGCTTATGTGGCATCATTGCCTCCTACGGACAGTAACTTGGAATCTTTTTGTACCATTATGACATAGTAGCTAATGATTCACTTTCCTCATTATTTTTCTTAACTGTGTCATGTTTTCCCCGTCCTTCCATCATGCCTTTTCATTCTCTTTCACTCTCCCGTCCACTGCTTCTCATTATCTTTCCATAATCCCATTGTACAATCTAAGCACCATCTGCATTTCCCTTAGCCCTAACCTGAAAAAAGGGGCCTGTCAGATATTACCACATTTCAAAGACTAGCAGTGACGATGAAAGGTTTTTAGAGTGATAAGTGAGTAAAGAAATACAGGCTGTTAACCTAAAGGAGGAACATAAGAAAGGGATTTGGCACATGAAAGAAAATGCAATATAAAGAAGTAAATTAGATTGTCTTATTTACCTTCTCTCGAGGGAGTATCCATGAAACTCAAAGGCAGAAGAAGTAATTTTTAAACATACAATTAGCCATGCAATGTATTACCTCAAATATAACTGAGGAAAGAGCTTTGTACTATCTTACAGAGAAATTAGACAATTGGATGGGATATAGGTACCAGGAAACCCACAATTGCATTACGTGTGCTAAACAAATTACAGCAGTTTACTTAAAACCCCAGCCTATTGTTGGGGCCCCCAATAACTGCTATGTGAGTTGGTGGAGGTGAGGGAGTGGGTAAAAGTTACACAAGCAGGTAAGTCTCTAATTATCTAGCTCTATGTTTAGGCCTCTTCCATCAAAGCTTGATTTCTGTGAAATAAAATCTACTGGGCCAGTGAGGTGCCTGCCCCAATTTAATACAGCAATTCCAACACATCATGTCAATTTTTTGGTTCCTTGTCTTTTTATCACACACATCAGACCCACAGAATCCCCTTTTTCTTCTGAACCAGTGAACGTGGAAAGGGAAAGATAAGCTGTAAAGGAAGGAATCAAAAGCATGATTTTGTTTAAAAATTGCTAGCGAGCCAACTTTTCTGTCTCTACCTGTGATAATGGCCTGCACCCAGGGGTGACTATACAGCAGAAAGAAATTATTAGGTAATTGGAAAGGCAGATACTTACATTTGAACTGCAGGCAAAACCACTCTCTTGGGTGATTTAACACAGAGGTCTTCATACCACAAGGTCTCCTGCTTAGTTAAAGCTAAAAATGTCCATTTCACTAATAATTCATTTTCAAAACAGATAATTAAGCAGTAAGACATTCTGAGGCATTTATTAATGTTTAATAATGCATGGTACAAGGCAGAAGAATTTTGGTGCTTATTTGTTCTTTGTAATCTTTCTAATTCTTCTGTCTGTCCTCAATCTGTATTTTTTTTCCCAAAATGCCTTTAAAAGTGCAGACTTCAGTGCAGCATGTAAATCATTTAAACCCAAGATCATAATTAGGGTGTAAAGCATTGAGTATACGCATATGTTTTATGAAAAGTACATCCTTGTGCTTCAGCAGTGAAAACCTAAGGCTTTTTTTTTTTTTTTATTCTAGAATAAAACCTAGCCCAGCAAGCTTTAATTGGATCTCTGTGGGAGAGAGTTCATTTGTTGAACTTGTGCCTCTACCTGATTTATTTACATGGGTGTGTATATACACTGAAAACAGGAGTTTCTGATTCCAGCACATGAATGAAACTCTTCTAAAAATATAAAAAGGAAATAAAAACACAAAGATTTTGTTCTGTTTACCCATGCATAATCTTCTGAAAGCTGTGAAAGGAAACAGGTAGTGGTGCAAATTGTTAAACAGGAGATCATCCAAAAGCTCAACAAGCTCAAGTCAACAGGCATGAGAGAAGGGTGTATCAGTGGGGCTTTGGAGGATGGTTTTTATTTTTCAGGCAGAGCTGGGGGCCAGGTGAAGCCTCTGGTAATGTCATTTCCTGTATAAAACTCTCAGTATGTCACATTTCCCAGATGCATCTCTTTTCAGAATTCAAGTCATTAGGTGGTCATTTCTCATCTCTAGGAGACCTGAAGGTTGCAGATCAATACTGCAAGTGGGTGATTAGTGGACATCAAGCATCAGGGTTTGCAATTATCTAATCCAAAGGTGAGGGAAGCAATTGGAAGCAAGTGGCTGCAAGGACTAAAATAATTAGATCAGATAGTTCTTGTAATGTGAAGTATATATATTGCCAAGAAATGCTAAAAGCGAACGGAAAGAATTAAGTGCACACTTCAAAAAACGCAGACTAAGTTTCACAAGATCAGATTTGACTCTGATTGAAACTATTGACAAAAGAGTGAAGAGGAAAGCACTGGTTTTATAAGCCTGCATGGTAAACATTTTCATTCTGTCACCATCCAAATATAGTTGACATGGTAAATTAAATCCCTATGCCAGGCCTTTCAGGGTGCTTCACTTGTGGGAAGCTTTGGTAGCTGGGTGGTGTTGGCATGGATGATTGTGCCAGTTCTGCCAGGTGCTTTGATGCTGACAGCAGGTAAACCTGGAGAGAAAGCAAGAAACATATTTAAGTTCTCTGATGACTTCCAATGGAACAAAAAGAGCAGTTCGGAGACTGCATTACAAGTCATCTTGCAGGTTTCCTGCAGTAGGAAGACTGTGTGAAAGAAGGGAACTAAAGGGGCAAATGTCAATGTCAAAGCAAAGCAGCTACACAAACACCTGAAAATATTCCAAAACAGCTATCATCTTTTAGAAGGGAAAGAGCAATTCTCACAATTAATGTTATTGATTCCCCATATGAACAGAGAGCTGCAGAGCACTGAGCCAAATTTGTAATAGCATAACGTTAATCTAAACCAGGAAGGACAAACTAACACAGAGCTGAGCTCCTTCCACTGAGGCACAGCACTGGTAGGGCTGTGAGCACTCCACTAGCAGCTGAAGAAGGGACGCCAACCACCAATGCTTCGGGCTGAGGGGGCATGATGTATCACAAGGCCAAGAGTTAGCAATATTCCAGCATAAATACATTCCTGGAGACCATATGACTAATTCTGAGCTGATTCCTTACATTGGTAGTATCCACGAAGACCTGGGGATCACTACAAGATATGTAACCACAAGAGCTCTGTGGAGCTGGTAAGGATAAGCTGGTGGGTATCTGGGCACATAAATGAAAGATAGAAGTTGCCAGCATGGAGAGAAAGAGAACATTTTTTTTAAAAAAAGGGGGGGCACACAGCATTAAAGTATATAGTCTTCTAAAAAATAAAAGCATGCTTAACAAAAATGTTAGGTCTGGACACCAAGATCATTCTAGTGTACGTGGGCAAACTGACAGGACCAGAAGAATTATCATCAAATAACAATGTCTAGTAAAGTAGAGTAATGGTAGAGGAGAACAGTAGGAAGTGAAATGAAATGAGATGAAATGAAATGAAATGAACCTGAATCCAGAAAAGGCAACTGGAGATTTTCTGCAAACCAGAAAGGCACCATGCATCTGATTTTTTTCATTTTCTGCTAGAAATACTTTAATTTAGATAATGAGTTTGATTTTCACATCTATTAGTTCTTACAGAGGCCCCTGCTATTCAGTCCCAGACCTTTCATCACAAGGGCAAGCTACATTACAGATCAACCACACTTACACTAACATGCAGCTAAAATCTCTTTAAACATCATAATGGGAAAAAAAAAAGGCCTAAGAAATACAGTTATCTTCTGTGCCCACTGCTCTTTCAATATCACGTACACACTGTAATAGCCACTGGGAGCTGTAGTAGCTTGTAGCAGGTTTTGATTTTCAGGTCTAAGACTTGCAGCTGTGTTTCCAGAGTTTATCGGCTTGCACAAACTGCAGCTGGCCATAGCTTCTCAGGCCTGCATATCTCTTCTGGACCCCAAGTGCTTTGCTGCCCCAAAATCATAGAATTGTAGAATCATTTACACTGGAAAAGACCATTAAGATCAAGTCCAACCATCCACCTAACACTACAGGTTCACCACTAAATGGTGTCACTACACAGTGAGTCTTGTTTTTCCCCAGGACTACTTACCCAATTTGATAGGATGACAAAGCTTGTGACTTTTTTCAGTTTAATGATCTGTAGTTTTCTGGGAAGCTCCATCCTGTTATACGGTTTTAACATCTGGCCTGAAATATTAAAGAAAAATATGTTACAGTAAATGGGGACTTTTTACTTCTAGTATATGAAAAGGTTCATTAAGCTGCTATTTAATGTCCTGTACTAGAAAACACAATAGAATCTCCCTGCTACAACGAGGCACAGTTTCATAGCTCAAAAGTTACATTTAAGGACTCCAGAAGGCTAACAGTGAGGGAAATGAAAAAAAAACAAAACAAAACAAAACAAACAAACAAAAAAAAAAAACCAACACAGATCTCCATAAATCTGGATGGGATGAAAGGATCTAAATTCTGCATGTAGCTAAGGAGAGTTTTTAAATTCACAGTAGAAGAGTCTGTGTCCATGGATTTACAGGAATCACTCACCATCTTCGTCCTCTTGACATGTCTGAGCTGCACTGCCTCTAAGTATGGTCCATGAGTCCTGTATGCAAGATAAAATTACTTGTGAATAGGAACCACTTCAGCAGAGACTGTGAAAACATCCTGTTCATAAGTGTCTTGGGAGGGTCTTCCATGGGGTAGGGTTTTATAAAGTGTGTATAATTTTTGAATAGGTTTAAATTTGCTATTCTGCTCAACCTTCCTCCATATTTCTCATCTCGTTATATATATATCTATCTATCTTATATTTACCTGATGTGTTATAATGAGAATTGAGGAATTGAAGGATTTATGCTGCACAGAAATGAACTGCAGTGGATCTGCACATTGTGCTGCCACCCTGAACATGCTCTTAATGTGAAAGCTGAATCTTTTAAGCTTTCTCATCTTCCTTGTGACTGAAAGTTAAATAAGTTCATGGTGAAGATTTTTTAAATGCTTAACTGCAGCGATTTGAGTTTCAGCTAGAAGTGTAATACACAGAACACAACAAACCTGCTGCAGCTGTGATGCTGCTGTTCAGTATAAGAAATCTAAATTGTTGGTGGATGCTCCTTAGTAGTTTTTGGCCTGTAAAATCTGCCTTTATTTGTGTCATCTCAGTTAACATATAAATAACTTTCACAAGTCCTTTCCAAGTTCCTGGTGGGCTACTACTGTAAAATGAAATTAAAAACAATAGTATCAATTGCAGTACCTTTGAGTGGGGTATAAATTCAGGCTGTCTCTAAAGTGCTTTGTGGAGTTACCTTGGATACAGAGTCTGGCCCATTGTCTCTGGTGGAAAGTAACATCTTAATTGGAGGTTTTTAGTGCGTATAATTACTTCAAGATCTCCACTGACATTTCATTTGACATTTCTGCTATTTAGTAGTAGTAAGTCCTAGTTAGATCTCTGTGCCTCCCTCTGTGCAACTCTATGCTAAAGAAATATTCTGGCATAAACACCTTTCAGTAAGAAAATACCTTGTCAGCTGGTCTCATTCTGCACCTCATTACCAGCAGTAGGGGTGTGTGGGTTTTGCCTGCTCGTGGAGAGGAGCTGACAGCAGCTCAAATAAGCAACAAAAACAAATGAGCAAGCAGCAATTTGAAAATGAAGGTGAATCCGTTTTGTGTTGTATTCACTCACAGCTGCTTATTAGATCCTGAGACTTTCTTCATCCTGGTGGAGACAAAAGGCTGATTTGACAGCAGAGGCTCGGGCGCAATGTGGGAAGGCCGATAAGGACTGTGAAAGCTCCGGTCCTGCACAGTCCTAGCCAGGGATGGATTCAAGGCTGCAGGAGAGAGACCTAGGGGCAGAAGATGTCCTCACCAACCTCAGCTAGGAATTAAGGAAAAGATGCAGGGCTGCCAGTACTGTCGCTTTGGGCAGCAAGCTGCTATTTCAGAACACAGCAGAAATCAGCTGAAATGTTGTCCAGCAGCTCTGGCTCTGTGGCACCCATCGGTCCCAGGAGTCACAGCCGCACATGCTTGGGTCTGAGCTGCCCCATGGCACAGGTAACACAGCGCCGATCCAAATATGGCCACCGACTGCTTTCAGACTTGGCAGTGCTGGTAGGCCTGGACTTGGCAATTTGCATTTGTTTATGCCTTTAGGGTCTGTATTAACTAACCCGGGTACTGGTAGCGTAGCTGAAGCCACGCCAATTTGGCACTGTCAAGGTACTGACCATGCCTCTCAGGCAGGTTTCCATCCTGTGCTGGTCTCCCTGCTGATGCCAGCAGAAAGTACTTTGGTGCCCAAGCACTGCTGTGAAGGCACCATGGACATTGCCTCATAGCCAGGAATCAAGATTCAGAGCTCCCCCGGGCAGCAGTCTGCCATCGAGTCTGTTTACTGGCTCTAACAGATTCCAGTTATGCCTTTTAATTTTCATACTGAATTAATTACCTGCCCATCCACACAGATGGCTTCAGAATAAAAATACAGCACATGTCCTCATCTTTCATTTAAAGTTCCTTTCATACCAGTGCAGTGGCTGGCAAGAACCCATATAACAAACCCTGACAGCTAAGACTCCAGTTAGAGAAGCTGAATTAGAAAAATTGATCCTGAAGCTGCCCTCCAAACTCCGCATCTCAAGGTTACAGTGAGCCTGCGCGTATGGAGCAGAGCAGAGGGCATGAAACGCAGCTCCCTGGGGTGGTGCTCTTCTGTCACACTCATATACAGCCAGAAAGACGGATGAATAACCCACGCTGTATGACATTTGGATGTGTGATAAAACACTTTTTTCCTTAAGACATTTCACTTCACCCTTCATTTCATCAGCTTCTAGTTTCGTGATACAAAATGGCTCGCTTTTTTTGTTAATGCATCTGTGACATTTCATTAAAATATTGGCAATGGGAGGCCCTGAGTTTCTTACAAAAATAAATGCATTTTTATATAATCTTCTGAGTGTCCTGGCTTTGCTGGTTTAGCCCTCACTACTGACCTTACTACGTGAAGGCTGTAAACTGCTTTCAGTGTAGAGCAGGCATTCTCTGGCTTCGGAGAAGGGCTGCCTTTTTGTGCAGAAATCACATGAGATCCATTCAGACATGTTCCCGTTCAATATTAATGGCAGCCTCCCTCTCTGTAAGTTATAAAAAAATCAATTTGGTCACTTGAGAGATGGGAAATCATTTCTATTCACTCAAGTTATTTATGGATCTAAATCCCTCATGCCCTAATGGAAGAATATTCCTATCATTATTAGCATTATAGAGACACAGGCACTGAAAGAGAGTACTATGCACTTTATTCGTATCATTCTTACAATAAAGGAACATGAGTGAACCCTTGATTTGAGTCTTTGCACCTACAAAGGCAATGAGCTCTAGCAGGTGGAGAATGGGCTTCTCTTTAATCTCACGAATGACAACTCTCTATATTTTTTTAATGAGAAGAAATCTCATCTTTGCTTTCCATCTAATTAATAATGTTTTCAATTCACCTCTGCTTGGACCATGTCCAGGAGTGATGACTTCTATTAATAGTTAATTCTTTATAAGGTTCTAATAATGCTGTCTTCACTGACAAAGAAAGTCTATTTCCTTTAAAACAAATTCTCTTCTGAACCGTGCAGCAAACACTTGGAAGCATTTCTGCTGGTCTCTTATCTTATAAAAACATTTGCAATTTTGTCTCTTTTAATACAATCTCAGAAGCCACATAAGAAAACTTTGTTTGGGTTTAACATCTTCAGATTCCAAAGTATGCTGAGGAAGGACAGAGGCCCAAGTGTTTAAATATTGGATTCAGAGTTCAGGCATCAAATATGAAGTTTCAAAATAAAGCATTGAAAGATACATTGTCTTGGAGAGAGACAAACCAAGGGAAAGAGATAGTAGAAGATATGTTTTTATATGACAAAAGAAATGAAATGATGAGTCAACGGGGCAGAGAGTTACAAGAAGGTTGTTCCAGATGGAAAGAAGGCAGCTTTTGTCTTGACAGTTATGAGCTGGTTTGATGGAAAAGAAAAGAAGCTAGTGCAAAGTTAATAATCAACCCAGAGAGAGGAAGAGGGAAAAGACAAAAAGATGTGATATAACTTTACCCTCGTAATACTGAAAATTATTATAAGGTTTCTTTGAATGCATAGGATTCTGCACGTGCATTGAGGACAGTCATAAAGGAAAGACTTGTAATAACGCAGGGAACAGGAGATGGAAGGGAGGGTAATGACTCAGCACAGAAAGAGTTTAGATAGCGGTGTAGAAAAGAAGAAGGCATCACCCACAGCAGGAGAATGTCACAGACAGGAATGCTTCGCTCATGTTGCACACCCACCATGAAGTTGTGGACGTAGAGTATCGCAGGTCAGCTTCCCACAGGAAACAAGAGCAACGACTTGATGTCTGGTTTGCTGCATGCATATCTAACTTGGAGCAATACTGACCTTTTCAAGGCAGTGCTCAGTCCTCAGAGCACTGTGCCTCTGCAAAAAAAAAAAAAAGAAACTGTCTCAAGAATTCATGGTGCTTAGGAAGAATTTTCCTCCTTCCTTGTCAAGAGGAAAAGCTGTGGCTGCTAACCACACACAGCTCCCCAAAAGCAATCCACATCAGAAAACAATACAAGCCATAGGGGCTTTTCCCAGACTAAAGACTTATATGACAAATGTCTAGACAGCACAAACCAGTTCTATCTGCTGCCTTGGATCACAGGACTTGCCTCTTAATTCCTTTCTGGTTCCCTTGTGGCTTGAGTTCAAAGGTTTCCTGAGCTTTGCAAAGGCGAAGACAGCGAGAGCAAGCCAGGATGCGTACCTTTTCAGTACAGACTATTCTCTCTGCTATCACACATTCACACGGGAAAGTGAAAATTAGTCCAAGAATCAATGTTTGATTAACTCTGCCAGGCAGACAACCTCGGCATCAAATAAGAAACTCAGCATAATAGATTTTTTTTTCTCCCAGAAAATGACCGACTGCAACAGCTCATTTTCCAGAGTGCTACAGAAGAAAATGTACTCCCATGTTTCAGTTCATTTCACCCATACTTCAAAATGCAATGAATTTGAAATTATATGAATGCAACCTCATTTTAGTTGTACATCAGAAAGGGCATAAGTTGAAAAGTACTTTTGTGCTTCACACGACTTGAATTTTTCGAATTGTTACTTTTCCTCCCTTGAGGCAAAAGAATCAATCCTAACACCGAGGACCAAAAAAACCTGCTACACGACACATCTGCCTCATATTCATTAGCTCTGTGTCTGACCCCAGCTGGATTGGAGCAATATACCCATATAATCAAGATAGAACTGGAATTTCTGTACTTTGTATAACTATTACAACCATCTCTAGAGCCTTTAAAGTGCGTTTTACTGAGATTCATTAATAAAGAAATGCATTTGTTTTACTTTTCCTTGGACCTGTTTTTTTCTGAAGATCAAAAGATCATGTTTTATGTCTTTGAAGACAGAAGATGGTCGATAGCATTAAACATGTCTAAATAGTATGATTCACATAATACCAGAACTAGCTCAGAGTGAATGTTGTGTAATATAAAGAGGCATATCAAATAGCATCTCTGGCTTATCAATGAAGCAATTACACCAGAGGGCCGATGAGCTGCAGAACTAATGCAGGTTGTTTTCCCCTGAATATCTGTCTTTGGGTTGATTAATGCTGATGACTAAAAAAGTGTCAGCAGTCACACATAAACCTTTTCAAGAATGGCAGCAGAGACGTTTCCTTATGTGTGCCCTCGCTCTTCCTCACCTCCTCTTGCATACTCTCGGTCTCTGCATATTGTTTAGGTGAACATTGCAGCTTTTCTCACCATCAGGGCACATACACTTTCTCCCCTCAAAGCAGCTATCTATTTTAACAAAACCCACTGCAGTGTACTATAGAGCTGAGGTGGCTTTCTTCAGGTATGTTGGTTGGACTTGGCCAACCACAGGGTGCCAGCCCACATATAAACTGCATGTAATCTAATTTCTGTGAGAAATTAGAGATGATACTGAGAAGCCAGCAGGGAAACTCTTGCAAGGAAACCCAAGGATAGTCCATTTGTTGATTTGTGGATACAGACAAGAGGGGATGGCATTTACCCTACAATGTCCCAGGCTAAGGTTGAAAACGATATTGCGGCATTGGATTGCTTTGTTTTGTTTTCACACCCGTGATTGTAAGCATTGGCACCTTAGGCAAAATAAATCTGAATAAGGAGTGGAGATGGGAAGATTGCTAGTGGAAGGTGAGAACTGAGTCCTCTGGCTGCTTGCAGAAAGGGAGGGCAACAGAGCAACTCACCCTCACACTGTGAGGCTTCCCTCACAGGTGGGAATACCAGTTTCTGTAGCCAGCCCTGTTATATCCATAGCCAGGCAGGTTTTTGCTCATCTTCTGAAGCTGGAAGCTCTCAGACAAGGCAATGAAAATGGCCTGGGACCACCAGCTCACTTGCAGTGAGGAAAAGGAGGCCTCAGTGAGAAGGAACAATCCAAAGACGAATGGCTCCCAGGCAATCAGTACCCCTGTGCTCAGCCATCCCCTCCCTAAAGCTCCACTCCTCTGTGGTAATTAAATGCTGCACTTTCCTCAACTTTGTGATTAAATGTTCTAGCTGAGAAATTAAAATGCAAAAATGGAACTTACTAAAGCTCATTCCTTGGGGGGATACGTAATTATGCAGAAATGAACAGAACATAACTTAAACACTTTGCATTTCCTCAGAAGCACATGGACCAAGGGCCAGATTTTCATTGTTATTCTAACATCTGAATACTTTTCAGAATCTGGTCCAAAATTTGTACATTTCTCCCTAAGCAGAATTAAAAAGTTTCAGTTAAGCCACTTTTAATAGAAAATTAAATTATGCTCTTTAAAAGATTAACAAAAATGTAGTTCTGCATGGACTATTTTTTTTTCTTGTTGCCAGTTAATTATTCCAAGAGCACACCCAAAGGGCCATGTTCATGTGAGATAACACTGCTGCTGGGTCACTGGCAGCTGGTTCATCAACCACCTTTCAGGTCTGAGTTATCTCAGCATAGCATGCAATTTCGAGGAATCTTATGGGTTAATTCTCCCTCATTTTATACAGATAGATCCTCATCTTGGGCATTAAGGTTTGAGTTTGAAAGCTTTATGTATTGTACAAGTACAAAAACACAGCCTAGGCAATTCCTAGGCCAATATTCAGTCTTAGGTAGCCCGAGTGCTAGCATAAAGCCATCTTAACTAACAGTGCTGGCTTCCTTAAAAGCATCCTGAGTCCGTTAAATGCATAGCAAGCATAGGAATACCACTAAGCATTCATTATTATATTTCATAATTTATATAGATCAAATCTGTTGCTGGAAATCTGCTTTTATTGAAGTTACACAAAAGTACACTAGTGATGACCAAGTAAAATAGTATATACACTTAAAGCACAGCTTAACAGTTTTGTTTTCAAGAACTCTGACATGTATGGTTCTGCTACATGAAGGCACAGGAAGCTGTAAAAGCTGTGTCTTAATATGCTGTATTAATTACAAAATAATGCATGATCATATTATAGAAATATAAGGTAAATGCACAAGTTAAAATACAGTATTTCTACCTACGGTGGTATTTTTTCAGCTACTGCAAACCTAATTATCCAGGCAGAATAGTCTTATCCTAACTATTTTAGTATCCTAATAATTTAACGTAATTGTTAAGCTTTTAGGGTGGGGTGGGAAGGGAGGGACAAGATAGGAGAAAAGAGAAAAGGCAAATATTTCACTTCCCATCACAGTGTAGCTTTTCTGGCTTGTTCCAAACCCTGCATAAGTTTTATGGAGAAGAGGCTCACAGTGAGGCATCCCTGAAAAAAACAGACACCTGTGCAAAGCCTTTTTCCCTCACCCCTAACCCCCAGAAACTAGAGGAACATCCATTTTTTAACTGAAATTCAAGGGCATCAGACCACAAAACCATTTTCTTACTAGGAGCTTCCCGACATGCAGCAGTCCTCAATTTCTGTGTGTTCTTCATAGTCACAAAACACCAATGAACCCTTATGGCTCCAGTACGAACTGAACTTCTTGTGAGAAGAGCTCAGAAGCACTGAGGACACAGGGCTCGTGATAATGCTCACTGTGACTATTTATACGTGTCAAAACTTGTCCCTGTATAGGGGAAAATAATAACTGGTGAACCAGTAATGTGTTGGGCTGTTAGTGCTTCCACTGGGGAGACCTTCAGTACAAAGCAACACTGTGAAAGACTTTCTTTGACCATGTGATATCCAACTGAGAAGAGTTTTTGTACTTTTGACCAACAGGTGACACCTCCACAGTGCAATTTCTTCAGTTCACTCCTGAAGCCTGTGCAAATCCGTTACTTCATCTGAGAGGATGAATGCATGTGAGTACGCTGCAGCACATGTAGTACCCACACAGATAGGCACGGGTGAGGAGAGTCAGAGCCCTGGCAGTCAGAGATCTAACATGATTCTGGCCTTTTCTTTAGGTCATTATTCAGATCATTTATCTGTTAGCAATATCTTAAATACATGATTCCTACGCTGTTCCTATAAGAGGTTTCACTATCATCATTCACAGTCAGAACTACCTTCTGCCCTCATGCCCCACGAACAGAAAAAAGAAAGAATTTCAGGATTTCAGACACTCTTTACTTTTTTATAGACTGGAGAAGATATTTTTACTGTAACATCACATATTTTGAACTGTGTACTGGTGTAGGAGGTGTGTGTTTGCATAACTGCTGAGCTAAGGAAAATCCTGTTTAATCTGGCACAGGAACCACCAGCAGCTAAGGAAGGAAGTAATTCTGAGTTCTGGAGTACGTGCTGCAGTACTGAATGTGCAGCATAAGAGCAAACAGAAGTATCATTGCACAGGTTTCCTACAGGCAGTGGTAGTGACCTGACACTAGCATGTCCCTGATGGCATCCAGAGATTCCTTAGTCTAAAAGCAGATGTGGTGACTCTGACCAGTTTTAGAAAAATACGATAAAGAATGAGAAACAAAGCATGAGATTCCTCAGTCTGTGACAAAAAATAAAATAAAATCCCATTGGTTCAATGGGCATCAACTTCATTTACATCAGTGCTAAATCTGAAGAGTGAGGTGGAAGAATGAGTGAGGGTTTGGTTGAAAGTTTTTCATTCTTTAACTTTCTTGGCATGAGCAATAAAAAAAAGCATTCTTCCACCCTGATCCTATGAAATATTGCATTTTGTCTTCCTTTAAGTGTTTTGTTTTTGTTTTTGTTTGTTTGTTTGTTTGTTTGTTTGAGGTAAAAAGAAAGCTCTCTATGAAATGGGATAGAATTTATTTATGTTGTGGATCTGTCACAAAAAGTACAGTGACATTGAAGCACAATTGCTTCTATAATGTTTAAAATAAACCCGCACGACAGATAGCACTTTCAGTTCCTCCAGTGATTCTTTGCACTTCTCTTACCACAACCAAAGCACAATGTTATGATGAAGCTGTCAGTTGATCTTTTAAAGGAAGAAATTGAGGTGTTCAGATGTCAAAACTATTTTTTTGCAGGATAGACACAACCTTAAAATACCACTGAGCCTGAATTTTGCTCTGTCTCCCTCACGTATACACCAAAAGTCGTGTAGAGTCAGAATCACCATAAAACTGCACAAACAGCGCACTTATGTTAGTGTCTGTGGGTGTTCTGAATTTATGAATTACGACTAGGTCCAGCAACGAGTTTAGCATTAATTAGCTCTGTATAAACAGCATGCAACTGCATGGTATGTAAGCTGTATACACCACAAAGAAAAGGAGGTAAAAAGAGCATTTGCTGGAATCAGAGGGGGAAAGTCCTGTCAGCCCAGGCCTCACTGCAGAGAGGACACCACTGAGAAGGGGTTCATCTGATGCCATCGCCTTGGTCTCAGAAGGGATGCAAGATACTGATTCCATTGTTAACATCTAGCAGTTACTCATTTTCTATCAATAAACAACATCTTTCACACACATCCTGGACATGGGGTGTGGTTTCCTGAATTCTCCAAGTTTTAAAGAGTCAGGGCACAGCAACTCCTACCACTGGTAAAATGGTGGTCTCCATTTCAAGATCTGCAAAGAGGGGCTTAAGAGACCAAGTAAATCCAGAAAGTCAGCTTGCAAAGCGAGGTGAGGAGACAGTACCTACTTGAAGGTACCCTGGCTCACTGGAAAAGAACACATTTATTATTTTTTTTCTACATAAATTGTGAAGACAGAAAAAAACATTTCTGCAGTCTTCCATTGCCTGCCCAGCATTTCTAAAGAACAAAGCCTTCAGGTACCAAAGAGAAAGAAAGATCCTAAAATATGTACAGAAAAATCCAGAAAATACAAACCTATAATTAATTCTCTCCCTGAGGTAGCACAGAATCTTTTGAAGCATGGAGACATGCAAAAATCAGTGTCCTGGGCATGTAGGAGGAACAATGCCAGTTCCGCTGGGGCAGGCAGCACTGCTCGTGATTCTGGTGGGAGCTGCGGGCACAGATCAGCCACCCACTACAGGAGATGTCTAAAATACTGCCACAGCCTGCAAACAAAAGCTCTTTTCTCCCCAAGACATCACTAACTCAGGATAAGAAGCTCAAGAGTAGTTTTCCAAACTAATGAGAATTTTGGGTCTACCACATCAAGCCTCACCCAACTCTACCGAGGGTTAGAGATCTACTGAGAAGGTGAGAGGAGGAATCCTTTTCTCATTTCCTCTCCTCCATTAACAGTAGCCCACGAACCACACACTCCCACCTCCATGACATGAACCCAGCTCTCTGGAAGCCCATTTAGGTTAAGACTATGTTGGTTTCTCAGGCACATTACTCTGGATGATCACTTCTAAATGATTGTATGTCGCTGTGGTACCCTGATGCCCCACACAGCTGTTGGAGCATTCAAGAGACTCCCTTGCTTTCTGGGGGAATAATTACATTTAGATTTTCAGGAAGTATAAGCAAGGATCTGGGCTATGAGGGTAAAGAGAAACAGGTCATTTTTAATCGGTGGCAGATGGCTGCTGAGACTTTCAGGAGGCAGAGTTACAAAAATAAGAGATCAGAGACAGAAACTGGGGAATCCCATCCAGACCTTGGAGGTGACACTACACAGATATCAGATCATGCTAGGGAAGAAGAAAAAGAGGCATCCAAGTTACACAATAGAAAAAACTCAGGAATGCAGAGCTCTTTAATCTTGAGACCAAAACACAACATATCCTAGCGATGTTAACAGAAGACATGAGCAGAGCTGAAGGATAGAAAGTGTCTTTAAATAAAATCTAAGTGGTGGCATTTATTCAGTGTCCTATCACCTCAATCAGTGGAAAAAATCATATTTTAGAGACACTGCTATTTGTATCCTTTGTTTCTTTTTATAATTCTGTTTATTTTCTGTCCATAAATTGCCTACTCTCCTTTTTTTCCCATGTCTTTATTTCTTTTCCCTTTTCTCTTATCTGTGTATTTTTCCTGCAGCAATTATGTTGTCATTACTAACTAAGATGCCAATGAAATGATTAACGGAAATGTTTCTGGGATCACTGGAGATGTTAAAGACTAGGTGTGGAAGTTAAGCTTCCTGTAGCATCAACAGAGAGTAATAAGTGCCTTGAAAGATTTATTCTTCCCAACCAAAGGCATATGTGTGAGACATAGGGGATAACGGCTTTTGAAGATACCTTTCTCTCCTTGAGGACTGTAGAGAGGCCAAGCCCCGGCAGCTGGTTTAGACAAGACTTTTGAGATTTAGATCAAATGAATCCCATCTTTATATTGCAAAAAGTTCAGTAATTGATTAAAAAAAAAAAAGAAAATACATTAAAACAGCTGTACTTTGTGCTTACATACAGTTCAGATTTACTATGCATTAGAGAGATACTATATGAAAACTTAGATTTTGGGGGATCTTAAGAATATCAGGAGGGCCAGAGGCCAGCCTGTATATTTGACACTCCTGGGGGAGAAAAATAAAATGCAGCCAGGGACCAGAAAGAGAGATCATGGAACATGTCTGGGGGAAACTTTTACACTGAACATTTTGCCTAACAGTCTTGGGAAACTGGCTTGTCAGCAATGAAGGCATCACTGATGTGCACAAGATTACTCCAGGAGCATGGATTGGCTTATCAAATAAAACTGCCTGAATTCATTTCCTCCCAGGGGGGCCTGGTATTCCATAGATTATCGTTTCTATGGTGTTTCCAAAGACTACAATTCACTGCTGCTTACCACAAGGGTAGGACTGACACTGCATGCTTGTGGCTAACATACTATAAATGAGCCCCGAGGCTCTGAGGTCTGGTCTTCATAAGGATTGCCTGCCTCTGTTGACAAAAATTGTAATGGTAGTGGCCTAAGAAAAATCAGATGAATTGATAATTGTGTGCTTTTCGTATTAGCAGATAATAAACACAGTATTTAAACTTGGTTCATTTGCCTGGAAGCTTCAAATCACTTGATAAAAATTCAATTAAAGGATGAGTAGTGAATTTAAATGTAATGAAAAGGCAAGGGAGGGGCTTTGCCACTTCACTCCTCTTGGGAGTACAGATAAGAACATGCTCCTTGCCTGTTTGAATCAGCTTAAAATCCAGGGAGATGTTGCCCGTAAAATCCAAAAGTCAATGAATTAATCACTGGCCTGTATGTGTTAGGTCAATTAGTTTGACAAATGGAGACTTCAAAGTACCCTAAAGCCACTTTAATAACTACAAAGTAATCAGAATTTTTGATTATCAAACAAGAAAGCATGTTAATATTTTTCATCTGAGATCAAATTCTGCAGTAAATGCAAAATAATTCTGAAGGATCCTGTTACAAATGTGGATTACAGTGTCCCTAACCTGACTGATGGAAGAGCTTTAGCATAGAAAAGGTAGGTGTGGCGTTTATGTTATTTTTGTTTGAAAATTACATACTTCCCCTCTAACCTCTTTACAACTTCAAAATAAATGAAAACAGAATTTCAGACATGAATATATGAATTTTAAATTCATTTGTCTACTGCAGTAAATTCTACCTAGAAAGGATCATGATCTGTAATCATCAGACAAGGAAACTTTCCTCATGTGAAACACGGATGAGGAGAAGGGAAGAATAAAGGACTTCAGAAGCACATTGAGCTGTAAACATTTAGTTTTTTAAAACACACAAAAGAAATCATAGAATCATAGAATAGTTTGAGTTGGAAGAGACTTTCGAGACCATCTAATTCCAACCCCCCTGCCATGGACAGGGACACCTCCCACCAGACCAGGCTGCCCAAAGCCCCATCCAGCCTGGCCTTGAACACCTCCAGGGATGGGGCGTCCACAGCTTCTCTGGGCAACCTGTGCAAGTGCCTCACTGCCCTCATAGCAAATAATCCAGATTGTATGTGAGGATAATATATAATATATAATCTTTTAGTTAAAACTAACCCAATCTGAATTTACATTAAACAAAAGCTAAAAGAAAAGCACATCTTCCTTCAAAGAAACCAAACCATCCAATTGTTGTTTCATTCCCAAAAGAGTTACTAACAAAATATTCTACTTGTGTGACCTAAAGCAACATATATAAAACACATATAAAGAAAAATATTTCATTAATCATAGTTTTCACCAATAAGCTAATTTTCCAATTTTACCTAGTATTAATCAAAAGTTCTATTTCAGCTACCTGATGTTTGGGCTAAAGTATATACACTGTTTTGCTTTAAGAAAAGGGGATGGAAGATGCCTTTATTACTGTTTCTGCCAGTCAAATATACAAAAAAAAAATGGGCTCGATAAAATGAGTAAATATAAACTAGTGATTTTGGAAGACTAGGATACTAAAAAAGGAAGGCAAAATACTGTAAAGGATTCTAGAACAAGCTTCACATCAGCCTTTTCAAAAAGTGAGCTATAAATCTTCCAGCCTTAAATAAATCACAGTGTCTATCAGCACAGAAGATGCTCAGAAAGGAAATTCGGTAGCACATCTTTCTCAGCCTCACGTGTACGAGGTAACAATAGATCCAGAAGGGCACCTGCGTAGTGATGGAAGAACTCCAAAGCTTCATTGTTTTATGGCCAGAAAGCTCTGAAAACCCAAACCTGAGGCCACACTGAGTGTTACATCCCAGTCCGTGCTCCAGCCTACGTAGGAGCTGGCAAGAGCAGGAGGTGGCCTCGCATGGGTGAGTGCTGGGCTGTGATCCAGAGAAGCAGGGCAAGCTGAGGTGTGTGTCTGAGCCCTTTCCCTGTGCGAAGGCCAGAAAACACTCTCTGCTCAACACAAATGAGGAAACCTGCTAGGATTTCTTCATGTTCAAGCAGAATGCCTCTGGGCTTCCTCACAGGGCAACAAATAGGATTCAACACCATAGCCTACAGCTTAGTGCTACCTGCTAGCACTAACAAAAATGAAAAGAAAGAGAAAACTCAGGGTTTCCAGACACTTTCCCATCACTCCTTCATTACCAGTTCCCATTGACTATCCACCAGCTGGCCACTAGACTTTCAGCTCCATTTTCGCCTGAGCCACAGAGAAACCCGGTGGCACATTACAGGTTAAAAGAGCATACATCTATGGGAAGAAAAACTACTGCTCTGTGTGAATAATAAAGGTAAAATAGAGGTATCATTTCCTAAAATGGAATAAAACATGAGATGTCTTTGTAAAACACCCTTCCTGTCATTGGGCTGGTTGAACTCCTAATAAGAACATCCCATAAATGTAGGGCTTTTCCTAGTCACGACTGCGTAAGAACACAATTTTTGCAAAAGCATCCATTAACTGAGACTGCCTGATAGATAGCTTCAGGAACTTGCCGGAGTGAATAGCTGATCTGGGAACTGATTATAGCAGCTATTCAGTCGGCTGGATGTCACATGCAGCTCACTCTCTGGGCTAAACCGAGCAGTCAGGTGCCTGAGGCTCTACATGTAGTTCTGCTCTGAATGAAAAACTCACCGCCAGCAATTATTTTCAAAGAGTGGAAAATCAATGGCGAGCAAGTCTCTTATCCAAGGATACTCCGTGAAGCCTCTTCCTTGCAGTGAGGCTTGGTTCTGCCTAGGCTGGGCATAGTGACAAGGTAGGAGGGAAGCCAGGCTTTTGGGAACCAGGTGTGAGTACTGCTGGCTTCTCACAGAGCTCTCAAAAGCCTCCGCCTTTAGAAAGAGATCATTTGATCTGAAGAAGCCTTCTGGGATCCAGAGATACCTAAGGGTGATTGCGTTTGACTGCTTTCTACTTCGTATCTGAGTGTCAGTGCCCACCCTGCTTACTCCCTATGTACTGGAACGCCCATGGACTCAACTCTGGTATGTGCCAATCAGCCCTCCCAGCAGGGAAAACAAGGGAAAATGCTCTGCCACACTCTGAAAGGAAGTGTGGGCTCTGGCTGGCTGGCTCCTAAACATTTCCAATTGAACCCTAAGACCTTGTACAGCTTTCCTTGCCTCTTACCATTTCTTCCTCACGCTGAGAATAGAGATCTAGTAATTGTACACATACAGATAGCAATTTTGTACCACCTAAATTGGGGTACCTCCTCCCACAGGTTGGTCAACAGATCATTAAGCTAGCGATAAACAGTGGTGGCAAAGCTGGGCGTGTTCCCTGGTCCTTCTTTACTGAGCAAAGTAGACATACCCTTTCACTGTGCTACCACGGGCAATCAAATTTTACTCTCCGTCTCCATCATCCAGGAGGCAAAAGCTCCATCTTGGCCCACTGCCCCTAGTGGAAGGCTGGAAATTTCATTTCCATAATGGCTAGAAACCTTCTACTTTTATGCACCTTAGCTTCAAGAGGTTGTTTCCCTCCTAATGTCCCCATACCAATAAATATTGTATCTATATAGAGTTTAATCATTACCTGAGATAAACTAGAAAAGCTCTTTTACTTTCTTTTTGCAACTTAGATTCATCAGAAAGGACCAATCATCCTGCTAGCCTTTTCTTACTCTGTAAGATTCAACTTTCTTGGATGTGAGCAAGCAGAATTGCACATAGGTGAAATCACTGTAGCACTGAGCACATTGCAGATGCCCAGCCTATATATTTTAATATCAAATTTGCCTTTTCTATTTCAAAATATTTGTCTTAAAGGACAAGAATAGGAAATGGAAAGAAAAAGGAACACACAGATGCTTTAGGAGTAGCAAAGACATGACAGTGGTTTTTTTTTTTTGTTGTTTGTTTTTGTGTTTTTTATTACAATTTTATATTTCTTTGTATTCTCATTTTTGCATAATTCCACCAACTTTATCTTCCAAGGACAATAACAGTGTGACAGAGGACACTTTGTTTTCCCTTCCCATCCCCACAGTAGACTTGCATTATACCTCCTTACAGCTCTTTTTGGAAGTAATTAAGAAACATCTAAACTTCAGAGACAAAGAGGTTTTCCAAACAGCAGCCATCACACTTCCTGGCCACTGGCAAAGCCCAGTGTCAGCTTGTGTTCTCTTCCATTTGATCATTCATCACTTTCCTGGCTTGGGTAAAGAAAAATCCTTATGCTGAAAGACAAAGGCTCCTTGGGGTACCACCAAACTAGTGATGTTAGACAAGCACTGGGAAATGCCATCTGAAACATCAGAGAAACATCAAGGTACAGCTACTTACCAGAAAGCAAAATCCTCTGAACAGCAAAGATATTTTACACCTCTTTCAGTAATTTTATTTCATATACTTAATAGTGCACTCTCATCTCAGTAACCACAAAAGGAATTAGCATTTCTAAAGCTTTTTTTGATCAGAGCAACTACTCTTCCCTTAAAAGAAGTATTACATAATTACAAATGCCACTTTCATGTGCATTGAATTCACCTCTATAACAGGCATTCATTTTGCTCAATATTGAACTTGCTGTCATTTCCACATGTCAGTCCAAAAGAAGGCTGTCAGATGTTTAAATAAATGACTTGAGAGAATAAATTAGTGTTTAGACCAACGTCACTGAACAGGAAACCATAAAAAATGCTGTTGCAGAGCTATCAGAAAAAGCTTTGTACATAAGAAAAAAAAAAACAACACTGGTGCACCATTCTCTGAACTAGCAGTGCTGCTCTGAACCCGCTGCTCCTCCCTGTCCTCTGGTGTTCTCAGGACAAGGTCACATAGCTCTTCTCAAACAGAAGGACAGACCTTCCAAGTAGGTAGACTAGAGAGATGTGAGTTCAGATGATGCTGTGCTACTGGCTTCTTGTATCAAGTCAAGCCATTTTTTTTCTTGCAGGATTTAGCTACAGGGGCAGGCACAAGTCTGTGTCTCTGCAATGCAACTGGCTACGTGTGAGCCAATGCCATTAGAGCCAACGGAGATCTACCCAATTCAGGTAGTGGACTCCAGAGAAGGAGACAGCTGAGCATGCTGAGCTGTCTGCAGCACACTGAGATAAATGACCTCTATGCTCTGATGGCTGTTTCAGCTTCACTTCTACTAAATATAATGGGACCTTAGACACTCGCTTCACATGAAGGCAGCCACAATGAAGAAACCCAAATTTAGGTGTCTGAATCTGGAGCTGAGTTAGACCTTACTGTCAGGTCAACAGGACATCAAAATGATTTAATAAATTCACTTAGCCAAGATCGGTTCTCTACCTGTAAAAACTGAGGTATTGACAGTTTCCTGGCACCCAAGGACAAATACATTAGAGATCATAAAACTGAAAAAAAACACTTTAATAATGGAAATGAGGGAGGAAAAGGGCCATAGGGTGGTCATCAAGAGAATAGAGCCAGGCTCTTCATGATGGTGCATGACAGGAGAATGAAATACAGTAGTCATCAGCTGAAATAGGGGAGGCTTAATCTGGACATACATAGAAACATTTTCACCATGAGGACAGCAAGCAGTGGAACAGGTTGCCCAGAGAGACTGCCATCTTTGTCTCGGAGGTTTCCAAGACTACGTGGAATAAAGCTCTGAGCGGTCAGCTCTGCCCTCATGGTTGACCCAGCTTTGAGCTAGAGGTTGCACAGGAGACTTCCTGAGGTACCTTCCCACCTGAATTATCCTAAACTCCTCACAGTTTACAGAAGGAGCCTTAGCTACCTTCTCCTTTCCTGCAGTTTCTTCTTTTTCCAAAACAAGGAAAAATAAAATGTAACCTAATTAGCAAGGGAAAAACAGATACAAAAAGATAATTTAAATAATAGGCTCCATTGATGTTTCCTAGAAAGCACATCTGAGAGTTCTTTGGACTACAAGTTACAGAGAAACATTTCATGTGACAAAGCCTGGGTGCTATAAGTTATCATTGCTGACAGCACAGAAAAGCAAGGCACCAGGTGCTACGTACTTAGGTTTATTGAAGGATGGCTCATTTTCCTCCCCAAAACAGTGCACAGACAAACTGCCTGCCCTTTGACACAGTGATTTCACGTCAACATTTCCTTCCATTTTATGCTACATCTCCATAAGCATTAAGGCAGAGCAGCTGTCTGATGCCCTTGTTTACCCACCACACTTTCGTTATTATTTTATTTCTTTTGGAGTATTTGGTGTACAACAGGGTCAAGTCCCTATGGTTAACACTCATTTTAGCTATATAACTGTTCTGTTGCTTGGGGCTATTTGCAAATGTATCAAAGACAGTTTGAATACACAGAGTGCTGAGTCCACAGAGCCATGGGAGCATGAGCTGGCTTTTATTCTCTTCTCTAACATCAGCAGCATTTCCAAACCATGTTTTAACAGGTGCCAGCATGAGCAAAAACAATCAACTGGATGGTCAGCAAGCCCTCAATCTAGATCCTGATGTGGTAGAAGCAGTAGCTAGAAAGCTATATTTTTACTCATATCCTGGGAAAATGTGAAGAGAAAATGGCATCATATATGAATTCTACCCTACCAGTTCTACAGTTGTTTCATAAAAGTTGTATTATTGGTTTGGGAAGGTCTCCTTATGCAGTTATCTTACCTTCCCCATTCCCAAGGCAGCAGTATCTCAACATTTATTGCTTTCAATCGATACTTACCTGCCTGACTTGCTCTTAAAAACCTCCATAAACAATCCCACCGAGATGATCTATTGTTCTGTGCTCAGTTGTCCTACTAGACAGCTCTTTCATTGAGAGAGAGATGAAACCTCCACTGCTGTAATATAAGCCCATTACTCCAAGTTGTCCCTTCCATCTTTTTCCATCCCGTACCTGTATCTGAAGGTCAGAACCATGTGCTCCCCCGTCTTCCCTTCTCTACAGGGAGCAGGGCCACGCCTCCTGCAGCTGCTGCGCTCCCTCCAGACCCTTTCAGACCTGCTCTTACCTCCCTGAGCAGCATACACAGACTGCATTTACACATTCCAGTCTGACATTTCTGACTCCTGCCTGAAATACAGCTCTTCCCCAGCAATCAGTCCCCACTCTGTATTGCCCAGCTTTACCGCTACTGCCTCAGTGCAAAAAGTGTGTTTGTCCTTACCAAAGTGCCTCTGATCAGACCACTTCTTCAGCTTGGCAGGACCACTTGAACACTGAAGCTATGCCACAGACAATCTGCATCCCTTCTTACCTGCACTTTTATAAACGTGCCCTCTACTTCATCTAAGTCATTAATAAAAGTGATTTTCCATTACCAGCTATCCATTTGGATAACTACCCGAAATAACTATCCTCTGAGTACAATTTCCTACTGATCACTTTGAGAAATTTCCCTCCAGGTTTTCCCTCACTTACTTATGCGAGTGTCATCATAGACAAAAGCCTTACCAAGATCAAAAAAAAATGACAGTTTTTCTTTACTCACAACACTGATCGTAGGAGGACATTTGGCTGATATGATATGATTATCTCACATCTAACAATGTTAGCTGTCATTCACCTTAGTTATTGTCTAGCTGATTACAAATTGTTTGGTTTTGATTATTACTGATTCCTCTGTTGTGTTTCTGGGACAAAACCAGTACCTCCCTTCTCTGTTTTCCTCTCAGGAAGCCCTAAATTTGCCTTTTACAGTCTTCTGAAACTTTACTTGCCTTCCTCTTCTTGGAGGGACTGCTAATGACTCACTCTTTCAACATTACATCTAATCTATCATAGCTGAATTCCCCAACATTTTGTTACTGACAATAGCTAACAGTTCAACGACAACCACTTCTCTTAGTGAAGGCTAAAACAGAAAAGGCATTTAACACTTCTGCTTTCCCAGCCTCACTAGTGAGTAAACAGCATTTTTCTTTCCTTTGGGCAACCACAGAAAAATTTTTATTTCCATACTCCTGCTAGTGATGTATTTGTTTTCTTATACTGTACACAATTTTGCACCTGCTAATTGGTCTGAAAAAAGCCTCAGAATATCTTCAGAAAACTGTGGGAAAATAGGTTTACCTTTATAGGTGAGAAAAATTGATACAGAAGAACAGAAGGCAGACATTTTAAGTTTCAAGACTTCCATTTATCAACCACCCACACAGAAAACCTGATTTTCAGAGTAAAAGTTCTGAGCCCCTGGGCTCCTGTTTGTCACAATTACTGTGAAAAACTGAAGAGGCTTAACCTGCCCTGGCAGAGATGGGATTGAGCTCAGAAGCTTGGAGTGTGTAAACCAGCAACAGCTGGTGCCTCTGCCCCACAGCTTTTATCCAGAGATGCCCCAGGGCAAGACATTCCTCTAAGGCAGGCTGGAAATAGTCTCTTCTCACCCTCCTTTTTTCCTCAGCAGGAGCCTTACTCCCAATAGTCTGGTAGCTCTGGCATCCAGCCCAAACAAGTTGAAGGGTTTTACTTTCTTCCTGTATTTTCCATCTCTTTATTCTTCTCCTGATTGCGTAAGCAGTTCTGAAAGCTCTAACACACAAGAGTAAGGGTTTCCAGAGAGAGGAAGGGCAGATTACAGAGTTTATTTAATGAGATTCACTCTTTCATCCTCTTCACATTCACCCCTTTGAGCACCGTAAATCCTGGGCTGCAAAGAACTTAATTCTTGGCAAGCTCCAAATGACAACCCATCTCTGCACCTCATCCACTGCATGTTACTAGCTGCCTCTGTTCCTGACTGCATCCCTTCTCTGACCAGAAGTCGCCAGCTCCAGATGTCTGTCCTGTTACCCTGATCCCTGCCTCTGTTTTGGGGAAAGAAGGGATAGCATGATCAGATCATTTTAACACCAAACCAGAAAGAAATCTAAGTTACCAGTACATATTTTATGGTGTATTTTTTTTTTTCTTACCAGACTTTAGCTGACATGGCTTTGGTGGATGATTACGGCCCTCATTGTTGCAGACAGAGATACTGTAAGGAACACAGGCTAAACTTACAGTCCTACATCAAAGTTGCACATCATTCCTTGAGACGGCTTAGGAGTTCTGACACTCCCACCTGCTTCAACATGAATAAAAAGATTAGATCAACACTGAATGTCCTTGAATATCCCACCCTACTCTGCTGCCTCAAAGCAGTATGAAACCTAACTTCCAGGCTACTCAAAGACAGTCAGGAAATATTACATGTTTCTAGAAAGATATAAACACAGCATTTTGCAAAACAGTTGTGCCAAATCTCCGGAAAAATAACGAAAATGAGCAAAAATGCATGAAGCCACTTCACTTAGGTAATACCAACATGGATTTGAAGCCATTTCCCATGAAACACAAGAAAGGGCAAAGATTACAAGCACTGCAGCTGCCGATCTACTCAACACATCCAGTGTAATATTCAGTCTTTTCCAGAAATAGAAATCAAACTAGAATTATTAATGATGTAGAGGCAATATGTAAATATGCAGAACCCCGGAGTGAACAGAATAGACATTTCTTGTTAGGTTATTGCTGAGAATTTTCTACAGCTCTGATTCCCATGGAAGTTTGAGTTAATGTGCTTACATAGTCATTTCAAAAATGAAAACTATTTTAAATTGCTGCCACAATCAAGATCAATCTTCATAGCATTTAGCGAAGCATTAGCTGACCAAAAAATCGCTGAGTCCACCTTAGAAGGTGTTAGCAATTGATTTCATCAATACTCTGAAAATCCCAAACCTTCACTGAGCTTCCATAGTGCCACATCGCTTCTCTTGGTACCTAATAACACTTCAGCTTCTGCCATACTAATGAGATTTTCCTAAATAGCATGAAAGAAACATTGCCACAATTTACAACAACTTACCACCACAGTAGCAGTTGCAATCAGCTAAAATAAATTAGGGGTGGATGGATCAATATACTTTGTAGTGTATTTCAAAATAAGAACAAGCTGCACAGTGAACCCTGGTAAAACATTGCCATGGACGTTGACCCATGCCCTCAGTGCAGAGCTGGCAGCTCTGTGCATCTCAGCTCAGGACCTCTGGTAAGAAAAAGTAGTTAGAGGCAATTCATAAATGCTTCCCACAGAGCTTACCCAGAGTGCATGAATTTTTCCAAATATTTGAATAATTCAGGAGTATAAGTCTCTCAAAGTCAAAAAGAGCTAGGCAATTCAGGCACTTCTGAAAACATTCTCTGTGGCCTGGGTCAGTCAACTGGAGCCTTTCACATCTAACAAGTTCAGCCTTAGCACAAAATTGTGAGTTGGTTTTACTTTGTCTTCTATGTACAGAAGTCAAAATTACCAAATGACCATCCTGTCCATCATAGTAGCAGATCACACAATAGAAATGGGCATGGAAACAGTTATGAACACTGATAACATCTCTGTCATCAGTTACAACAGAGAAGACTGTGACAGAGCTGAGGGCCACAGACGGCAGATCACACACTGAAGCTCTGTGCCACAGCTTTAAATTAAGGGAGGGTGTCAGCACATAGACGACCAAGAGCATGTTCAAACCATTTAGAGAGTGTTTGTGTGCAGAGGTATCTACTGACCCTCTACATATCACAGCTATGGAAAATTTTTACCATTAAAATAATTTTCCTATCCATCTCTCACTTTAAACTTCTTCTGGGGATCAGGTCATTAGATTGCAGGAGGCACATATGTGCCAAATAAATTTGATTGAAAATACTGCCTTCTGCTTTAGGAAATGTCTGCTTCTCTCTCTCTTTGTCTCTCTCTTTTCTTTTTTTTTTTTTTTCCCTTTCATTCTTATGCATTTGATAAGCATTGATGAAGCAAAAATGCTACTGACATATTAAATGATATGTAATTATTTAGGACTATATATCTCTGACAGCTATGGGAGCAAAGCAACATATCTGTGATTCAAAGATAAGCAAGACAACTACTGTTACACCTCTGACCTGACCTGGGCTCTAAAGAGTGTATTCCAAGTACTGCTATGCATTGCATCCTATGGCTGAGTCCCTCGAAGATTGTGTCCTGTTTAAGCTTAACTCTTACTTGGACTGTCTGTCTTTTCTGCCAGGTCTCAGAAATAGGTTTCCAAAACTGTCAGCATTTGCTCAGCCTTAAATATTGTGGTGTTTAGGTGAGGCACTGACCACCGGCAACCTAAATACAATTCTTCACCATTTTTCTTCAACGCATATGTACATATATAATATACAAATACACAAGGAAAACAAGCACACAGCATAGGAACATACTAAAAGATGGAAGCTTCTTTCAAGTATCAGTAGTTCAGGTGATAAGGAAACTACTCCACCTTTTTACATAACATTGCTCTTGTCCTTCACTGTCATTTTAATTAATGTTCAGCTGTTCATGTTGAATAAGAGCATAGGGCAAAAAAGGCCTCTAAAGGGGTGTAACTCTAAAGGGCTACATTTCCCTGTTCCATCAGCACATCCTGTAGGACAACAGGAGGGCTGAGGTTGGACTGCTCCTCTGGAGGCCACCAGCCTAGAGCAGGGCTAACCAGAGAGACAGAGCAGGTACTCAGGGCTTGTCCTGTTAAGTCCAGGACACCTCCAAGGATGGAGGTCCCACAACCTCTCTGGGCAAACTTTGCCAGTGCTTAACCAGTCTCACAGCAAAATATTTTTCTTCATGTGCATCAGAGCCTCCTTTGCTGTTATTTGTGGCAGCTGCCTCCCAGTCTGGGCCATGCCCCTCCGAGAAAAATCCCATTCTGCTTTCCTACTGAGTTTCCTTTAAGCAGTTGAAAACAATTAAGTTTTCCCTTAGCCTTCTTTTCTCCAGGCTAAAGGAACCCTGCTTCCTCAGTTGTGGGAAAAACAGACTTGGAGTTGGGGAAAATTAACTTAATTTATTGCCAATTAAAATAAATATTTAATTACTGATTTGGTTAGTGGGAAACAAAGAGATGAACTTTGAAAAAACAGCTTTCTTCCCGCCTTCCTCAGGCTCAGCTTTGCTTCAGGCTTCTCTCCCCCTCTGAGGGGTCAGTCCATGGTGGCTCCTCTCTGCCGCTCCTTCTTCCTCACAATTCGCCCCTGCTCCGGGATGGGGCCTCTCCATGGGCTGCAGGAGATATCTGCTCTGGGGCCACAGAGCACCTCCTCCTCCTCTGACATTGGTTGCCTCTGTAGTTTCCTTCCCTGTCTGGTGTTTTCTTCCCTTTCTTTAGCATGTTTTGTCTGAGGCGCCACCATCTTGGCTGCTGGGCCCAGCTGGAGCCATTGGAGCCAGCTGGAACCGGCTGGAACCAGCATGGGGCAGCCCCAGCCTCGCCTCACAGAAGTTGTCCTGCAGCCCCTCACTGCCACAGCCTTGCGATGGATACCCAAAACACTATTTTAATTAGACAATCCTTATCTATCTAATCCTTACTATGTGTCCTCTGACCCCCAAGCATTCAGAGACATGGGAGGCCTCAGCACAATCCTGCCAGGAAAGATGCCATTGTGCACATTGGGCTTTCCTGTGTCTTTCACCACTGAGTCTCCTGACCTATTTGGACTGTTACCTACATAAACTGCTTATCCTCCTTTACCTTAATTCCCCAACACTTACAACAAGAGAGAAGAGATAAGAAGCTGTCCCTGACACATTTGACCATCCAAGCGCCACTCAGGTGGGTGTTACTAGAAACAAAATAAGGACTGAAATCCACAGTCACCTCTGAAATTTAAAGAAATACCTTTAAGAGATTAAAGTCCTCTAGTGGCACAGGCTTCAGATAAAAACAGATGGTGATATTTAACACTGGCATAATCAATGCAATTAGTATATATTAGCAGTTCTTCTCAGAGTAGAAGACATCTGGCCAACTCTTGCCTAAATGATGGCTTTGGTAATTTGCCAGGAGGCAGAGACACTGCCTTTGGTTTGTATACACTGGGAAAAAAAATGGTGAATCAGCAATGAGGCTTCAGCAGGAATCATGTCCTCAGCAGTGTTTTAGCTGCCAGCACTTCCAATATTAATTAAAAAGTTACCTTCCTCAGAGTCTTACAGTCCTGTGGCTAACTTGTACAGAGTTCATGAGACACAACTGGGGTTGCATCCCATCCTCTGATGCCCTTGTTTAAGAGGATGTTCAGAAACTGGGGAGAAGTGCTTTAAACACACAAGAGCTAGAAATAATTTATTACCGTGAAAAGCAAAGAAACCTAAGTACATTTTGTTTACAAGGAAAAAAAACAAGGGGTAATTTAATCACTGTGGTTACATCCTCGCATGGGAAGAAAATGTGATTAGTGAAGGGCTCTTTAACCAAGTTGAGAAAAGGAAAAACTAACGGACTCAGAATTAAAGTCAGCTACACAGAAGTTAGAAATAGAAAGTTTCCAATAGCAAGGGTGATTTAGCAACAATCAAACAGTGGTTAAATAGGTTTAAGGTAAAAGGCATCAGAAAATCTGGTAGTCTCTCTTAACCTTAAAAATTGATGCATCTGTAGGGACAGTGTCATGTAAAGCCTCTATATTCTCTCCTAGATATATATACATATATCTAGGAGGGCCTCTATGTGCTCTGATTCTACATTAAGCAATAAAATAAGTTTTTGTTGCCAAAGCTCTGCACTGCATCAGGTATTCCTATTAACTGTTGCCCACAGCTATCCTAACAGTGCTTATATCAAATGATACGTCATTTTTTTTCTGTACCTGAAGTACAATGTGAGTTTATTCATGCACAGAATAACTTCAATAAAAGTCCAGAGAGCAGAACTGTTGGCCAAACACATGAAAAGCCTTCTGCTCAGCAGGACCACACAAAGCATTTAATAATCATAGAAAAATTAATCCAAATGAGGCTTAATGAATTAAGGAAAAAAAACAAGGGTTCACATTAGGGGCTCTCTGAACAAAAGGGATCCATGCTCCTGTTCAGCCCCTGCACAATGGGATCAGCCACATTAAGATCACTTGCTCATTCCAGTCCAGCACTTACTAGCAAGTACCGAAGGCCTCATGTGTTCACTTGGTTGTCAGCAGTGAAATGTAAAACTTTTCTTTGGGATAGAGATGTTAAAGGAGCTGAACCTTTTACCAAATAACAGAGTTCTGGATCAGCATCTATTTTGTTGATGGGCTTTAAGCAATTGTCACCATCAACCTTGGATGCAAAGCGTAGATAGATTCTTTACAAATATTTTGCCTGTCTTAAATTCTGACCATGGGGTAAACAAGCTGTAGTAAATAACTCATATACTCTCTATATACAATCAATAGCATAATAATTGGCTATTTACTGTACATTACTTATTTCTATAAATACTGTACCCCAACAGTAAGGTTATTTCCTTCGGTTTCTATGAAGAGGCAGGAGGCTGATTCTGAGAATCATTCCTTTTGAGTCATTCATGTGCCAGGTGAAATCCAGGCCCCATTTGAAGACAATGAGATGTAGCGAAGATTTCAGTAGTTCATAGTAATGGCAATCAAAGGCAATAAGCAAAAATCCAAAGCTAAGGGATTAAAGGAAATCAAAGTCACTTACAGAACATCAAGGAAAGACAGATTCATTATATTTAATATTTTAGTGAGCTGATGTTTTTTTTTTCTTTTTTAACTTTAATGTTACATTGACTTTATTACTCTTGAAATTTTTTTACCTGCAATATGAACCACCACAAAGAACAAATTCCTAGAATCCCCTCATGCATCCTTCATGTGATCACTTGTCATGCCACAAGGAAGAAACCTGAAGATTTAAAAATACAATCTTTTTAGACATCAACCACCTGTAGAAGCTTTTCCCATCCGAAAACATCCAGAAGTTTCTCCTCTCCTGAGAGAGGAAATAGTGACTTTTTTAGCTAACATATGTTATGCTAGAAAGAACTCAGTAAAGTATTGATGTAATATTGATGACATCTTGGAAATTAGATGAAGTGAATCTAAAGTTTTATTTCGTTAAAAACTCAATTTCTCATTAGAAGACTTAGTAGAAGATAGCTATGAAAATTTCTGGAGATTTCATCTGGCAGTAGAATAAACGATTTTCCCAGTTTAAGTCCACTCAGCATTTGCTTTAACAGAAGTAGAAGTTACAGAGATCAGCAGTTCCCAGACTGTAACCTCTGAATTGGCCCAGAGAACTGTATTAAACAGCAGAATCTACTCGCACATCTCTTACATACAGCCCTGCTCAGTGGTCTGTGAGAAACTGAGAGCACTGACAGTGGTTGTGTTGTAATTTTCATGATGGCCTAAAGTTCATTCAGTAAGAAAAGAAGCTATTTACTGAAAACACAGTTTTGTGAGACATGATCTGGAAAAGTGCAGCAGAGCTTTCTGTCCTGATTACTTGCTGCTGCAAAAATAAGCCATCAGAGCCTCTTTACTCTCTGCCAAGTGATACAGGATTAGTAGCTAAAACCAAAAAGATTAAGAGCCAACTTCATGTGTTAGATTTGGTGCAGGGAGATGCTTTTAAAAATGGGTGTGCACTGTTC